>NW_027526203.1:411244476-411540059 GCF_048455015.1 Haemaphysalis longicornis
CGACCGACACAGCCCAGTCCGCCGGCGGGGGGGGGGGGGGGGGGGGGGGGGGGGGGAGGGGGCGTGCAGGCCGACAGTAAGATTTCCCCCCCGAACTTGCATTACAGTGCGTAGAAAAGGGTCCTGTACATCGCGTAGAAACAAAAATTGGTTTAAGAGTTGCCGTACAAACAGAGGAGTCAGTCCTATCCGCCGTCACGGATTCGCCGAAACAAATTCGTCCTACTGCTCCTCTCCACGTGGACCCCCACACAAAAACAGCAAATACGCGATGTAGCTTCTGGACACTCAAACGCGAACAATGCAGCACTTGCATCACAAACCAAAGCTTTGCCATGAAGAAAATATTACAAGTCGTCGCTCTCGCGAACACTGACAGCCCAGTTGCTTTCACTTTTTCCGCTTTCTCTTTCAATGTTTGCACCTGCCCCCGCCAGTAGGGCTCACTGTCGCGATAGTACTCCAGTGGGGTTCCCAAGTACTTTACTGGGGTGGTTACCCAAGTTACATTAGCAAAGATCGCTGGCGTTGACATCCATTCACCGTGCCAAAACCCCAGGCATTTTTCCCCCAATTTACCAGACCCCCCGTGACCTCCCCAAATTGCTTCACTGTTTCCACGGCGAACAGCACGCGTTCTTTGTTCTAGCAAACAACGGCAATGTCGTCAGCATATAGGCGAGAAGTTTGACCGCTGTCTCCTGTAGTTTCAATCCGCTTATTTTACCATTATGAATGATGCTCAGGCACAGCGCTTCAATGTATACACAAAACAATAAAGGGCTGAGGGGGCATCCATGGCGCACCGAACACTGCACCTTGATGGCCGCTCCCAATTCCTTATTCACTATCAACCGTGTAGTGCAGTTCCGGTACGCCATCGCCACTCCCCGTCCAATGACAGAACCAAGGTTGATGTGCTCTAAAACATAAAACAGGATCTTGTGGGAGACGCAGTCAAAGGCTTTCTTCAGGTCGAGCTGGAGAATCGCCACGCCAGAGCCCATTACATCGCAATATTCCAGTACGCACATCGCCTTGTGGATATTCGTAAATATGTTACGACCCCTGATACCACACGTCTGATGTGGACCTACAATTTTCTGGATTACCATTTGTAACCTTTTCCCCAGAAGCTTCATAAAAATTTTGTAATCAACGTTTTTTAGCGAGATGGGTCGGTATGCTTTAACATCCCGTAATTTTTGCTTGTCGTCTGTTTTCGGAATTAGTATTGTATGGGAGGTAGAAAAAGGCGGAGGAAGTGCTTCAATGGAGGAAGGTCGGGGGCGGGCGTTCCGAAAAATGGCGACGGCAAGCGAACGGAACGAGCTTCAGAGGGCGCTGTCCAGGGGCTGGTCAAGTGCATGGTTACGGGCGCGGTGGCAATGTTCCGCAGAAAGTTCAGCAGCAGATGAACAGAAGGTACAACCAGGCTTTCGCCGTGTGAAACTTCGGAATTTTTTAAAGTGAAGCTTTCTATGACTCACTGATGGCGTCATTCATCCGAGGAAAGCGCACTGCTGGAAAGCCAGCTTTACACCATTGGTTTCACAACACGATGATGATAAACGAAGGCACATCAAGCGCCTTAAGATAAAAAACGCTTTCCGCGGTCGAAACCAAACGTGGGTCCCTTGCGTTATGAAGCCGACGTGTATCCAATTGTGCCATTCCGACATGGTCGGATCAGTTCGGATTTTGAACTTTGACTTTGACTCCGGTTGCATGGGAGAAAGCTTCGCGTTTTGACCGTCTTTCTTTTAAAGGTGGTTTTGATTTTTGTGTTGTTAACGAAATTTAGGGTAAGTTATGAATGGCCAAAGCCAGAATTTCACAACATTTGTTTCTCCGTAGTTATTAAGTTGCTGTCATATATGTCTGTCACTTCCCTGTTAACGATGACTCGGGGGATTTCTTAATTAAGGGTGGCAAATGTCCATGAGGGGGACTGGCCGATGCTCTCTTATGAAAAAATAAAAGCCAATCCATCACCAACATTGGAGCAGTGGGAACATACGCTGACCAGCTTCCAGCTCGAGGATCAGGAGTACCTGATCTCCCGGGCGTGGGATGCTGGGGAGCCTGAAGGCGGCCTGGACTGAGGCCACCACCCACTCTCCTTTTCACCTCCCCTTTACCTTGGCGGGCTGTTGACAACAATGTAGCCTCCACAGTGCTGCACCTAGCTTATCGAATGAACTATAGTTTTGAGAAGGAGACCGAGTCATGTTGTTGTTGCTCCTCTGCTTGGGCACATATTAAATCAGGGGATTAGCCAAACACCATGGGTTATAGAAACGAATAAAGATGCTTATCTAATTACGGTACTTGAGGAAGATAATTTAGAGGGATTCGAAAGTTGTTTTTTACGCCTCAGGTGAGAAAGATCAGCGTAACTTCTTTTTCCATAAATTCCGGCCAATCGTCCCTGCAGCTTGCCCCGAAGTTGTCCTCTGGCCGCCATCAACCGTGCGTTTGTACGTCGCAAACTTAGCGCGCAAACGCCGCGTAAGGACGACGGCTGGTTCAGCCTTGGCGTCCGGGCTTGAAAACGGCCACTTGCGATTGTGACGCTTGCAAAAAGCGACGCGAGTGTCGAGGACGAAGGTGGAAGCGCGTACTCGTTGGCCAACAACAGCTTCACAAATCGTTGTAACGTGGTACCCGCCGCGGTGGCTCAGTGGCAAAGGCGTTGCGCTACTGAGCACGAGGCCGCGGGTTCGATTCCCGGCCGCGGCGGCCGCTTTTCTGATGGAGGCGAAAAGCAAAAACGCCCGTGTGTACGAGATTTCGGCGCACGATAAAGATCCCCAGGTGGTCAAAATTAATCCGGAGCCCTCCACTACGGCGCGCCTCATCGCCTGCGTTGCGTCGGCGCGTTAAACCCCAACAATCAACAATCAATCGTTGTAACGTGGTTAATGGCCAGATATGCAAGAAATATGACTGAAAAGGAAGGAAAGTTTGGAAGGTCTGCACTGATGAATGTTGGAAAGGCTAGCGCGAAAATCGGAACAGTAGCCAAAATGGTGCACCCTGACTAGATGCTCCCTTACATGATTCCTTCTCTTCACCTTTAGAGGGATAATTCTGTGTCACCCACGCCACAATGAGCAGCGGAAGGAGTGGATTTTTTTTCTGGCAACATGGACGCCGGTGGCCACATGCCACCAGCGTACCATCAACGTGCACTATGCTGGTACATCAGTCATGTACCAGCGCTGCACGTCACGCCTTCTTAGATTCTGTTAGATGCTCGTTGACACGTCTGTCGACAAAACCTTTGATTTTTCTTTACTTTCCATCCCTCTACAAGTTCCCTGTCCTGACAGGCTGCAAAGAATAGGTGACCGGTAAAACGCGCAAAGGCTCATGGGTACGTCGTCTGCTCCCGCGACTTCCGGTTCGAGATCTCGCCTGGCCTCCCGTACGCGGGCGGCTTTCAGGCGCATGTGTGCGGGTTGTTTATTTGTCACAAAGTGCTTACCTTTCACAGAAGCCGCTAGTAGGATTCATCATTGTTATACATTGAATGCACGATGCATGAGCGCTTTTTTTTTTTTTTCGGTGGAAACAGATAAACAACAAGCACACGCGCGCGTGAAAGCCGCCGGCGTGAAAGCCGCAGGAGAACTCTCGAACCGGAAGTGGCGAGACTCCGCGGAAGCAGGCAATGAACCAATGCGCCTTTGCGATTTTTACCGGTCACCTATCCGCAAAGAATCGTGCTGCTTACATCAGCCTTTTTTCAACTGAGGTTCATCCCATATGGACTTCCCAGTGCTTGGAGACATTCGTCATCGCGTAGGAGCCGATCCGTCCTTACTTATCGATACCTCCCCTCACCTACGTTATGCTGTCTTTTTGCCCATCGCCTGCCCCCAGAGAAAAGGAGCTTGCAGGACTGACCTCAACGAGCGCGCTAAACAAAGAATCCGGCCGGTCTTGCACACCATTGTCTTGCTGCAGCGGATGCCGGAGATTCCATTTTCTATGTCTACCCATGTGAGGTCATCTCCATAGCGGCGCTCAATAAGTCTTGGAAATTAGATGTTTCTAATGAAGTCTCGCTTCCGTGCCCAACGCACTCTAATAGATATGGAGTCGTGACACTCCGACGCAGAGTGGACGT
The DNA here is from genome assembly GCF_048455015.1 of Haemaphysalis longicornis. NCBI lineage: Eukaryota > Metazoa > Arthropoda > Arachnida > Ixodida > Ixodidae > Haemaphysalis > Haemaphysalis longicornis. The sequence continues at coordinate 411,248,612 of NW_027526203.1, forward strand.
CTGCAGCCTCGTCCATTGCTACTACAAAGTGACCGAAAAGAAGCATGCGTGCTTTCTTAGGTAAAAAGTGCACAAACGAGAGACGGAGGGTCACGATACCGAATGTGCACCGAATGTACGATACAGTGTGCGCACACAGGCAGGTCTCTTATTTGAAACCGGAAAATGTTGCTGGCCAGTCTTGTCGCGAACCTTTCTTCAGCGAGGACTTGTTCGTCGAGAGAGAGAATAAACGTTCATTTGAGCAAATGCTGGTGGTTCAGTCGTCACTAGATTGGGTTGGTTGGCCTCCGTTCAAATTCCCTTGGCTGCAGCCCTGGCACGGGTGACCAGAGAAGTCTGGTCAGCACGGTCAGAGCCGGTCAGCAGGCCCTCACCGTATTAAATTTACAAGAGTAAATCACGAGGCAGAAAAGAAAATTAAGAAACGCGAGGAGGAAAGAAGACAAATTCTCGTGTCCTTACTAGCAGCACGGGAGCTTCCACCCACAGCACCTCACCCCCCCTCCGTTGATGCCAGCCCAGCGGCGGCGATCGTCCGGGTGATAGGCCATCGACGGCGACAGGTCCTCCACGATCACCTGCACCGCCACGATGAGGGCGGCGGTTACCTGATCGCGCTGGAGGCTGGTGTTCAGGCTCCAGGCTGGGTGCTGCAGGGCCAGAGTCAGCTGCTGTTGAGAGCGTGGGCGCGGTCGTTGTCGGAGCGGATAGGCGGCCAGCGCAAGTGCAACTTGCGCGCCGCAGGTACTGGACGCTCACCAGCCTCTGCGGCTTGCACCACGTGTCGTACGGACCAGGAGAGTCTCGGGGACGCTGCCAACGGGGACAGCGCGGGCTGTGGACGGCGTGCGGGTCGCCACAGTTGGCGCACGACTCCCGCAGCGCATCGGTCTGCCCCTTCTTGGGCTCACCTCCGGGCTGCAGGGAGCATCGCTGGCCCGTCCTGCATGAAGCCGTAGTGTTGTACAGCCACACACACTCGAGCGGCGTGCTCTCCAGGAATCGGAGCTGCACGCCGTGTGTGCATGTAAACCCGACATGACGGTAAAATGCGAGGAAATTCGATCCTCTTACTCCAGAGCTCGCAATTTTTTTTGAACGAGTTGAACGATTTAAACTTCCCCAATTTAAAATCCTTGCATAAACATAGCAGTATGTATGTTCCAACCCTAAATGCGCTTTTTTCTTTTTTTTTTTTCAGATATTGCCTGTAAAAATATGCACTCCACTACGGCGCACCTCATCGCCTGCGTTGCGTCGGCGCGTTAAACCCTACAATCAAGCAATCAATTAGCATTATATCTCAAAGGCAGGCACTGGGGAGCCGGGTTCGCAGACAATAATATATTCCTCCCGTGAGCACGGTATCGATTGTTGCGCTTTATTGCTTGCAACAAGGCAAGTTTTGAAGCGAAGCGAAACCGCCCGTGTGTTCGAGATTTCGGCGCAAGTTAAAGATCCTCAGGTGGACAGAATTCATCCGAAGCTCTCCACTGCGGTGCGCCTGGTCGCCTGTGTAGGGTCAGAGCGTTAAACCTCATAATCAACTAATCAACATTTTCAAGCGCATAGCTTCCTCGAACTCAAAATCGGAGGATACGGTCACCGATGACGGCTGCGTGCGGCAAGGTATCCAGCGCCGTTGTACAGCTACGCTTTTCGTTTTGAAAAATGCGCGCCCAGTCATAAACGCAAGCCGAGCGGCGAATAAAGATGTCAGATAAGGTGGCAGAAGCAGTGCGCACGCATACCCGGAACGCCGCTTGTTGCTTCCCGTCAGCGTTTCGGCCGCCGCTGCCGTGCTCCGTTTACTTCTGTGCGGACCTGTACATTAAATGCGGAAACCCATCAGTCCGTCTCTAACGCTTGGTATGTCACATTTTCGCCCCATAAGAAAATGCAATTACAATAATCCCTCGTTAACACGAACTCGGATATCCCGAAAAATCGGTTAAGTCGAAACTTTTTTCTGCCGTGCATTTACTCCCCATAGGCATCATGTATTTCTCCCCTTTTATCTCGAAACGTTTTTAACAGAGAAGCTGTTTAGCAAATCATCTTTTTTCCTGTCCGCAGTTAGACTTATTGTAGCGTTTAACGCGCCGACGCAAGGCAGGCGATGAGGCGCGCTGTAGTGGAGGGCTCCGGATTAATTTTGACCACCTGGGGATCTTTAACGTGCGCCGATGTCTCGTACACAGAGGCGTTTATGCGTTTCGCCTCCATCAGAAAAGCGGCAACCGCGGCCGGGAATCGAACCCGCGTCCTCGTGCTCAGTAGCACAACGCCTTAGCCACTGAGCCACCGCGGCGGGTAAATTTACGCTGTACGAGGCCAATGTTCTCGTTACCGGAAAGCTGTCCGACGCCTACATCGTTGAAACGGCTGTCGACGATGCAGCTGATGATGAGGATGAAGAGGAGCCTCGAGAAATGCCTACAACGGCAGAAACAACAAAGATGCTGCGCCTGCTTCGCAGAAACGTAGAATGTAGCGGTGGCGACAAACAATTGATGCAATGCATTGAGCAGCTCTAGAACGGTTTTCTGGGACCAGAGGCAAACGCGAAATAGTAGAGCACCACGGAGTTCTTTCTTCCGCAATAATAAAAATTTGTTCCTCCTGCGAACTTTTCTGCTTTTATTACCAAAGCTCCCTGTGCAGTGGAGCTTTTGTTGCCAGCATTAGCACCCTGGCCACAAATTTTGACATTTCGCTTAACTTGAAACTCCGCCTATCTCGAAATTTTTATCGGATCGTACGACTTCGAGTGAACGAGGATTTACCGTAATAACAAGAAGTAGATGACATTCATGTCCCAAAAATGTCTTCCCGGCATTGCGTGTGTCTCTAGTGTCAAAGCCGACTTCAAAGGGGCTCGGTGTGGGCTTTTTATCGTGCTACATGTGGACTTACGAAGGTATTTATAAAGGGCCCTTTTGACATCATACTTTTATATCAGACTTCTTTTGTTGCCCTCAGAAAAATTTTCTCAGCAATGCCTTGCGTATAGTTGAGAAGACGTCTCTAAATAGGCCCGGTGTATAGCGCTTCTTGGGGATACATGGGGTTTCGTGGATGTATTCATTACAATGCCTTAAAGTTTTCGAGTTTAAATAGAAGAGCCCGTATATTGCGCCCCAAGAATGGCTGCCCAGCAAAACTATTGCGTGTAGTAGTGACGCCGACTTCAAAGGGGCTTGGTGGTATGAGGTAGGTGGGGACAGATAGGTTGTCGTGGAGGTATTTAATAAAATGCCCTAGGGCCTTCCTGCTTCGCTATCAAACTGCTTATGCAGCGCCTCCTGCAGAAATGTCTTCACACCAATGTATGCGTGTTGTAGTGAAGCCGACTTTAAAGTGGTTATAGCAGAGTGGCTAAACGGGTGATGAAGACAAAACACAATTTCTATTGAACCGTCAGCTCTTTCCCGACGGCAAAGGATGCTTTATTCGCTGAGAAATTTAAAGCCAAATTTTCAATTCTCCCGCTGCATCACATGTTTAGTAACGGTAGAGAGAGAGAGAGAGAGAGAGAGAGAGAGAGAGAGAGAGAGAGAGAGAGAGAGAGAGAGAGAGAGAGAGAGAGAGAGAGAGAGAGAGAGAGAGAGAGAGAGAGAGAGAGAGAGAGACTTCATTCTGGCAGAGAAGTGAGCCTAGCAGTAGCGAGCTTGGCTTGCCACTGCGTATCGGAATGGTGATGGGTGAAGGAGGGGGAAGACGCGTAAACGCACAAGAATGCGCATGCACAAATACTAACGTCCACAGGAACAAAAACACAAACAGTCGCAGGAAAGCACACATAGCACACGCACACACGGGAGTATGTTTGAATATAACTTTCACAGGATTTGGTCCAAACCGCAGTCACGAAGAAAGGTCACCAAGGTCCGTGTAGCCCGTGTGGCAGCGGCATTCAAGTGCCATGCATTGTCCGATGACATCGCTGAGGTTCAGGCGTTCATCAGCGCGCAGTCACAGTCACCTTCAGGATGAGCCGTGGTGAAGAGAAGCGGGGACACACACAGAGGATATGCTCTATATCCTCACGAAAAGTGCAAGTATATGGCACAGAGGGAAGGTCGCTCGGCGCGTCTTGTGCAGGTATTCGTTGGTATACAAGCCACGTTGAACCGTACGCGGCGAATGGTTGCCTCCCCCCGCGTGCCTAGACCAAATTGCACCCGGAAAGTACAGGCGGGATGGATTTTGTATAGATATTGGTAATTTTTTGTTGTGTCAGTCGATATGGACAGTCGTGACTGCCGTGCCACAGAATACGCAAGCAACACGGCGTCCCTATGTGAACGGAATGGGGATGACGACTCTCGACTGGCTGTGGGCCGCGCAAACAGTTTGGTCTGCCGCCACATTTACAATCACCCCGCGGTGACCAGGTGGCCACCGCAAGACGATGACATGAAGCTTACTAGCAGTCTGAGAATGCAGGGCATGCATTTCCTGGAACAGTTGCTCGCTCGGAAATGAGGCAAGCTGTTGGAGCGCAGCCTGTGAGCCCGTGGAAATAACCCATCCACAAGCTTCTTGATCTAGAACGTACTGCAGAGCAGAGCGTAAAGCAGCAAGTTATGATCAGAGTTCTTCAATATATATTAGTTGCTAAACTCCGCTTCAGAATCCGGGTGGCGCGGGCCCCCCTGCTCCGTCGAAGCTGAGGGGCGAAGGGGCAAGCGTACTGGCGCGCCCCTAGGGGACAAAAACTGAACTTCGCTTAACTATTACTTAATCACAAAATTTCTGTAAAATAAAGCTTGCTTTTTAAATTACAAGACATTATTTAGGTGAAATTTACTTTTGTTTTTACGGTGGTTCTTCTTCTGAATTACAGCAGCAGCCGCAAGCACTTGAGCATTACTTCAACTTTCTGCCGACAGACGGCAGGTTAGTCAACTTGCCACGTGCTTGCCCCAGCGCAGGGGGGCCAACCGAAGACCGGATTCTGATACATGGGGCCTATGGGGAGTTTCGCAACTGGTATATATCCAGAAACTCTGGTTCTGATCTCGTCGACGCTCTATTATGGCTTAGCATGGCCGCAATAACGGTCCGCGTCGATGGAATCCAGGCTCCCACAGCAGATCCATCGGTATAAACATGTTTGCGATTTCGGTAGCATCTTAAGATGCGCTAAAGGGTAAAGAACTTAAGTGCTGGGGCCGGTAACCTAGATTTTCTTGCGATGCTCGAGATCGTGCCGGCAATTCGCCATGAAAAGTGCATCCAGGGCGGGAGTCGGAGCCGTGCAAGGAACTTCTGACACAAGGGAGATAACCTCGTAAGGTGCCAGGTCGCTAAGCAATCTAAGCTCTCAGAACGGACCTCCTTAAAAAATCACGCGTCACTTTGAGCGAGAAGGCCCAAGGAAAGGCCACGACTCCAAATGCTTCGTTAGGGTAGGTTCCTAGAACGTAGAGTTAGCACGATGACTCTATGCAGCACCCATGCGCGGCAGTCCAACAGGGACCGCGCGAGGTATTGCCAAACGTGCTGTTTCCAGTCAATACGCCGGTGCGGGTTATGCTTCCTGTCTGCGAGCTTTATTCGAGTAGCAGAGGACGTCTACACTTGCGTGGCTTAAGATGTAGACATGAAAGCGCCGTAATCGTAGTTACTTGTTTGTGCCTTTTCCTTATCTCCGTTACTATGAATAAGAGTCTCGGCCAAACGCCCTTGATAGGTCTATGTCTACACTTCACGTTTGGCAGCACATAACTATCTACCTAACGACCTGCCAGGCAACGTAAAACTCAGATTACGTCAACCTGCGTGTACTGTTTGACGACGTTAGACATAGACGTTAGACGACGTTGTGCGTAACGCCGTTGCTGGGGCTTTACCTAGGATAGAATGCTTTTGCAATAAATAAATAAATAAATAAATAAATAAATAAATAAATAAATAAATAAATAAATAAATAAATAAATAAATAAATAATCGTATGTGAATCTGCCAAAGCACATGCACTTGCTTTGCTGTTCATATACAGTTTGTGTTCATCGACATTTCGTGCTTAGCAAAAATCTCAAAACCGTTTACTGGGCAAAACAGCTCATACAGTTTCGCGGTGCAACTGTCATGAGCATCGAGTATAACGGTGCAAGTTACAACACAGTTTAGTTGTCTGCTAGACGCTTGGGGCTACTAAAGGCACAGCCACGCAATGCGAGGCAAAGACGCGACATGCGGGTTCATCAGACTCCCAAGAGGGCAAATAACAGCAGTCTGAGAGGCCGTGTGGCTGTTTTCCCTTCGGGCGGGTGGGTCCGTGGGCGCTGGAGCGGTAGGGCGGCCCGTTCGGGGCCTCGTTGCAGCGCCGAGTGTCGAAGGCGTTCTCTCCCGTGGCGGACACAAAGGTGTTCTATCTAACGGTATCAAAATGCGCCTAGGTGAACCGCTGTCCGCGGAACGCGACGGTCGCGTGCAATCGGCTCCCCCTTATCGATACGGTCGTTACCACGTCCCGTTGCCTGGGGAGGGGGGGGGGGGGGCTGCTACCGGCCGCTTATCGAGCGGCTCGTTTAGTCTACCCGTGGACCTCGACAGTGCCCGTGACACAGGCCGCAGGTTGCGCAGAGCCCCGTCGTTTGCGGACACTGTCAGTGCCCGTGGACGCCATGTACCACAGCGCTGAGCACGTGTCCACCATCAGCGGCCGCTACGGCAAGAACGACGCCGAGGCAAGGCCCTCCCGTTTTCTGTTGTCCGTTGCTCGTCGTCCTGCAGGTACACGTCTGTCCCCGCAGGACGCCGACAGCTGATTCGGCGTTGATGCCCGAAGGCAGGGAATTCAGTCCAGTCGGCTGGCACTCAAAGCTTTTTTGTGGCTTGATTACGTACTTACATAGCTGTGATTTGGTGTTACACAGCACAGCTTAGCTGCATATGCGTAGCGTTTCATGTGGCTCCTCTCTTTCCGTAAACAGTGCAAATGACCTCGCTAGGCTGACTTTCTGTGAAAACAGGCTTTTTTGTCTCTTATGCAGGTTAATTTGATTTCTTCTGTGTCGTGATTCATTGGAAGCATGTAATGGGGACAACAGCAGCAGGCATGCAGGTACTGTCAAGTAGGTTTAACAGGCACAGCCCACGCCGTACGTTCAGCCCATTCGCAAAGAAAATGCCTGTAGTTGGTTGTGTCAAATTCAAAATGTTTCGCCACCCCACTTACACCTGGGCCATGAGGCGCGCCAGTCGATTGAGGGCTCCAGAATAATTTTGACCACATGGGTATCGTCGACGTGCGCCGAAATCTCGGCCCTCAAGGTGTTTTCGCTCTTCGCCTCCATCTGAAAAATGGCTACCTGGCCCGGGATCGAACCCAAATCCTCCTGCTCGGCAGCACAACGTCTAAGTCACTTAACAAAGCTTGTTGAGCTAGTTGGTTCATGCTTATTGGAAATAATAAAAGCGGCGCTAAGCAGACGAAGACGTGTTGTGTGCGCCTGAATGTGGTGTATGTTTGTACTTCGTCTTCGTCTGCTAAGCGCCGCTTTTATTATTTCCAATCTAAGTCACTTAGCCGCCGCGGTGGGCCTTGTGGCTAATTCTTGTACTACCGCCCACCACGGTGCGTTTGTAGCGGTTCCGTGAAAGTTCCCGAATGTGCGTTGAAACACGGCGGTTGCGCAAAGATCGTTTAATTTCTGCTTCTTGATTCATATATTAATTCCTTAGATGTACGTCTTGTGTTCCAAGACGGCGGGGTGGGGGTGCCCTAAGAGTCGATGCGTAACGCCGTCCACCGATATCCAAGACACTTTGGGTGCGTGTTTTCGCCGGGAGAGTAGCTGGGAAGATACCTTATGCCGATGAAAAGTCAAAACATCGGTACCGTAAAGTATGTCTCTTGCTGGCCTGATAGGCATTGTGGCACCTGCCGCCACTCACATCACGCGAGCCTACTCAGCGCATGTTTTTAAACATCCCCTGGGGCGCTAGCGACGTATGGGTTTGCACGAATATGGCCTCCAGAGTGGGGGGCGTACGCGCATGAACTTGTGTTTTCGTCAACGCAACTCTTTTTTTACGGCTACTCACACGCACACGGTTAATCTGAGACCACTTGAAAACTTTTGTAAAAAACCGAAGTTGGACACTCCTCCGCGTTCGCATAAGATTAGGCGGTCTATTGTTTAAAAAAATGTTTTTTTTTTTTTTCTGCCGTGTTGCATTAAATGTTCACTAAACTCTCCGGAAGCGTGGACAGCACTCCGCACAGTGCTCGTATACCGAGCAGATTTTGAGGAACCGAGTTCAATTTTTGGTCATACGTAGCCTGGATGGATGGGAGGAGGGGTGAGGGAGCATATTTTAGGTGCGGAGTACCTTAGGACCGCACAATGTGCGTCCGCGTCCGTGCGCATAGCATTTACAATCGCAAAAAATCACACAGGCATCGTCAGCATTCGAGCCTGTGTCTGGTAGACCAGACAGAGTTAGGGTCAGTCGTCTTACCCTTTGGGATACGACCGTGAATTAGTACCCGAGAGTCAAACGGCTTACTCCCTCGCCCGTAACGGTGCGGAATACATCCCAACGTCCGTCCGCGTCCATCCGTGCGCACACAACCATCAAGCAAAAATCAAGCGAAATTCGATTTGAGCCGTGAGTTGCAGCTTCATTTAGGGAATAATCAAGGTGCAACTAACGGCTCAAATCGAATGACGGTCGGGGCGCAAATCGGATGTCACTCGGGGCGCAACTTGGATTTCATTTCGAGTCCCCGTACTCCGCACCCTCGCCATCATCCACGGAGTGGAGATGCTGCCATTTTTGAAACTGTTACCACTCACGCCTTCATTAATACTCTCCACTTGAAGCTACATATCACATACCGACATTTGCAAGTAAGTCGGTTTTAGACTGTCCGATTTGGGTTATGTTTGTTGTCGCCATAATCATAAAATCACACATACACACGCATGCACGCACGCACGTACGCACACGAGCACGCACGCGCAAACGCTCACGCACAACCCCACTGCGGGTATGTGTAACTTTGCATATGCAACCCTAGTGGGCATCAGAGCGCTCATACTGGTTTCAGAGTGCGGGCACATATTTATTATGTGCAACCGTCCAAGTGCTTGCGCTCTAAATTGATTAGTTCATTCACTGATTGCTTAGTGCGCGCCCCGGCATGCACCGCGGGCGGCGTGCATTCTTGCTCGTAAAGCGTTATCTAATACAACCCTACGTCTACGGGCTTTACTCTGTGGGTATAGGTTGTATGCACTGGCGAGGCACGCATGCAGGCAACCATGTGAGTGCGCCGTCACTGGTTATGTCGGGCCCCGCTGGATGGCTGTACTTGTCTGTGCTAAGCGCGTGATGTGTGTTGGACGTTCCAAACCCTACCCAACCGAACGCAGAGTAATGCTTCGACTCCAATGTGAGTACGGTTAATAACATCTCTGTCGACACCACCGTTGAGAATCGGGTTGAAACGGAGTAGACAAAGCACGCCGGTTGATTGATTGATTGATCAAACTTTATTATGCGAAAGAGTGAGTCCCCTCCGGTGGGGTTGACCCGTCGACGGGAGCGGAGCCTCATTCCCAGGCCCCGTACCGGGCTAGCAACTCCCGCCCACGGGCCGCTAGGCTCGCGTGGACGTTTGCGGATGGGCTGAGCCGAAGGATCTCCCATCGCTCATTAAGGGGAAGGGGGGAAGGGGAGGGTGTGTCGGGTATTGGTGCCTTTAGTGCGGTGCACTCTAGGATGACGTGTTTTAACGTTCCTTTGCTAGTGTTGCAGAACGGGCACAGCTCGGAGTATTGGTGCGGATACATCTTGTGTAGTAGTGTTGGGTGGGCCAGAGACCCTGCCTGTATTCCGCGTATTATCGTCTGGTCCCTGCGGGTGAGGGAGTGATGAGGCTCAGGTAGCGTTTGTCTATTTTCCCTGTACATTGTAATGATATCTTTATACGCAGTGATTGGTGTCAATGAGTCGACCCCCGTCTCCTCCACCTCCCGGCGGGACATGTCTCGGGCGTAATAGTCGGCGGTGTTGTTGCCGACCAGGGAGGAGTGCGCGGGTGTCCAAATCAGTTCGACCTCGTTGTCTGGTGTTTTGTGCCGTTTGAGGACGCGTGCCGCCTCGGAGGAGATCAACCCCCCGCGGTAGTTCGCGTAGGCTTTCTTGCTGTCTGTCACGACGTGCGTCGCCCCGGGTTGGATTAGTGCCAATGCGATCGCCATCTATTCAGCGTTTGTTGCGTTTCTTGTCCTCGTGGACGCCACGGCGACGAGCCTCTCTCTTGTTGTTACTGCCAAAGCGGCCTTGTCGCTTCCCTTGACCAGGGCGGCGTCGACGTACATGACATTGGGGTTGCCTTCCAAGCGCGTTTCCAAAGCCTTGGCGCGCGCTTTTCTCCTGTCGTCATTCTCGCCCGGCGTCATGTTGCGTGAAAGGGGTTTTGTGTGGATCTTGTCTCTCCAATGTTCGGGGACGCGGCCGGACGCCGGTGTTTTTTTTTTTTTTTTTTCTGCGGCGTGCGGGCGCACTGAGACAAGCCGCGCCATGTCCGTGGCGCTTCGGCCATGTTTGTGGCCGTTTCCATTGTTGCTAAGCGAATAAATTAACAGCTAAACTTTTCAGTGAATACAATCTATACGTAGCGATTTGGTAGAATAACAACAGTAACTGTCAGGTACGCGCAGCAGCTCAGGCCTAACGTTTCGCGTGAAAGTCTGGCGACGTCAATTAGAACTCGTACCTTGACGTACAATGAGTACTTTCATCGATGGGTGCCGGTTGGCGATGTGAGACCTCAAAGCGGGGCGTTAGGCCTAACATGATGGGTTTAGGCTTAGCGTTAGGTAACGTCCAAGTTGAATCTTACGGCGTGCCGAGAAACGTTCTTCTCATTGTGTATGCTTCGAGCTGTGGGTACGGGTTGGCGACGTTAGTTTGGAAAACGTGGCGTTAGGCCTAACGCCAGGCCGTCTTATGCCCTTGTCGCCGTTTCCCTCTCCCACGCATCAACCTGTACGTAAACTAGTTGTAGAGGAGAAAATACGGTAGGCTTCACCGAATGAACGACTTTCTACATCTGCGAAATCCACCGAGGTTTATTGCATTAAAATAATGAAAAGATCGGGATTGAAACATGATAGCCACAGCTTGGGTTACATGAGACCACCCGGGCTTCAGTTCGTGTGGAAGGAGGGGAAGGAGGAATAAGCGCTTATTTTCTTCTAAATTTGGAGCAGATAGGTGGGCGCCTTAGTACAGGTAGGTGCGTGCTTTCTCGTTGCAAGGGCGGCCCGCTGGATCAGGTTGCGGTGGTTCTGCAGGAAGAATTTTTTCTCTTCGTCTGAATATTAAACCGATGCCGGAAATCGAAACTGCGACCTCGTGATCACCAGCATGATGCACTAAGCCTATTATACCTGGTGCGAAAATATCTGCGGATTCGGGGATGTGATGGCACCCGTGAACCAGAACGGCCTCAGCTTTTCACAGCTGCGGCGAATTTCTAAACCCCTAACAGAGGATTTTTAAAAGGGCAAATTCTGTTTTCGCATATTCGGGATTATCTTGCTCACCCGTTAACATATCAAAGTGTTTTTTTTCGCGATATATGTATGAGTAAGATAAAGAATCGGGCTAGTATGTTTTGCATGTTCGTAGACTGCGCTTAAGGTTACTAAGGGCACACTTTTTTTAAGGAATACAAACGAACGACGTGGACAGTGCGATTGCAAGCCCGTAAGAGCGCAAGCCCGTAAGAATATGTAGCCCGGAGGAATCTCTAAAGCGTAGTTTTATGGTTTTGTCCCAACCAACACTAATGGTGTGAATCTGCATTTCGGAGTAAATTGGGTAATTTTAAAGATTCCCGAAAAGATGTTTGACTGATTGATACATCGAATTGGTTTTTGCTGGCGAATTTTACTCGGTGAAATGCACAAAACGAATTTTAAGGATTTCACACTGGGACGAAGCTAAAGGGCCGAAAAGGATTTTTTGAAACTACCCTCATGACGGGCCGAAAAGGTCTAACATTTGATGTGAACGCCAAGCCAAACTGCCGGTTGTAGAAACTTTATATTTGAGGAGCACATTCTTAATATGGTGCAGGAGCTCAAAATGGCTCATTTTTTTGAAAAATTACACCCCTAAAAGAATGAGACGCGCTAAAAAAATCGTCCCACAAATTTTTGTTCTAATCGCAGGCCCATTGAGATATCGAACAAGTTTTTGTTGATATACAAATGTGTAAAACTGCATTACAAGATTTTTTATACAACAGCAATGTAATAGGGAGGATCCAGATTTTTGGAAAATTACCCTTTTTACGGATTTCTCAACAACTATTCAGCCCGTTCATATATCTGATTTGTATTTGCGCATAAACGCTGCCCATAAAATTGTACATTAGCCAATTTCAGGATTTTGTTCCAGCGGGAATGTAAAGACACTAGCGGGATTTCTTCAATTACACCCCTCTCGACGTGGAATGCAGTTCAATTTTTCTTGCGCAACATGAATCGCGCTCGCATTTATTGGGAATTTCTGCAACCACACGTCTCCCGTAGGATCCAATGTTATTTAGTATAAAACTGTGACTAATGGGTATCCTTCACACCTACCAGATAATACTTTTCATGTGTACAGCCGCCGAATGTTTTAATAATATCGCGGGAGCGTCGACCGGCGGGTGGGTCAGCGCCTTATCACGGTAGAAAGCGGCGAAACGGGCGCGTATATACAGGGTGTTGCGACGATAATTGGAACACTTTAAACATTTTTCCTGAGCGCACCGCCGCTCTGTTCGCGCTCAAACTTGCCACGAAGGTCGCAATTTTTAGTCTATTTTGTTTGATGTACGGAAAAACGATGGTACTTACCTGTGTATTCTGAAAATCAATAAAAGCTATTTTCACCTATGGGAAAATGGCGGCTGATTTGGACGTGCGAGCCAGCGCAAGTTGATGTTGGAACGACGGAACCACCTGCAGAGTGAAACGAACGTTTGGGATTCACGTACGGAGCCAAATGGTGCAGCAGACGATCAGAAAATGCACCTAGAAATGAGCTAGCAGACGATCAGAAAACCCGGTTTTCGGGCTCGCACGTCCAAATCGCCGCCATTTTCCCATAGGCGAAGATCCTTTTTGTTTATTTTCAGGATAAACAGGTAAGTGCCGTCGTTGTTCCCGGTGTCAAACAAAACAGATCACAAAATGCGACGTTCGTGTCAAGTTTGAGCGCGAACAGAGCGGCGGTTCGCCCAGGAAAATTTTTAAAAAGTGTTCCAATTACCGTCGCAACACACTGTGTAGGTCACCCATTTCGCATGCGCAGAATGGTTCCGCCAGTGCAACCGTTGTCTGCTAGGCTGTTCCCAAAGGGGCGAAATCACCCCTTTCCGCTTGTAAGCAACCACCTATCTTCATTGCCGTGAACAAGGCGCACGAGAAAAAAATGGCAGCATTTCCACTCCGTCGATGCTGGCGAGGGTGCGGAGTGCGGGGACTCGAAATGACATTCAAGTTGCGCCCCGAGTGACATCCGATTTGCGCCCCGACCTTCATTCAATATGAGCCGTGATTTGCACCTTGATTATTCCCTAAATGAAACTGCAACTCACGGCTCAAATCGAATGACGGTCGGAGCGCAAATCGGGTGGTTGTGCGCATGGATGGACGCGGACGGACATTGCGAGGTACTCCGCACCGTTACAGGCGAGGGAGTAAGCCGTTTGACTCTCGGGTACTAACTCACGGGCGTAGCCTAATTAATAAAGAAAAAACAAACAAACAAACAAAAAAACGGGCGTAGCCTAGTGGATAAGACGACGGACGCTAACTCTGTCTGGTCTACCAGACTCAGGCTCGAACCCTACCGGTGCCTGTGATTTTTTGCTATGCGCACGGACGCGGACGGTCATTGTGAGGTACTAAGGTGCTCCGCACCTAATAGCTGTCACTACCCGGCAATGAAGATAGACGGCTGATTACCTGCGGGCAGGGGTTGTGTCGTGGTTGTGGGAACAGCCTAGCAGAAGGTGGTTGCATTGGGGCGTTTGTTCTGCGAATGCGAACTGAGCGCTCTGTTCTCGCTCGTTTCGCCGCTTTCTACCGTGATAAGGCGCTGATCCACCCACAGGTTGACGCTCCGGCGATATTATTGAAAAATTCGGAGGCTGTGCGCAGTCCTTTGAGCATTGGTACAATTTGTTTCGGAATAGTTTGAATAAAGCACGAGTTCCAACCGTTTCCCCCAACCACACGAACCCAGGAGGAGCCCATGTATACAGCACGCAGGCGTTCGTAGTTGTGTACTACTCCATGGTGAACTACCTAATTATGGCAATCGAGCATAACTCAACAATTAATTGTTATACCCATTCGTGTAATTAGTATAGTGGAGTAGCCGCGCATTGCTGAGTACTTCCGCTAGTGTTTGTATATGCCAAACTTTCCTGCGGATACCAGCCGCACGTGCCGCGCGGATGAGAGGCTGAAACAACGTGTTTCGTGAGTGCGAAAGTCGCTCAGTTCGTTAGGATTCCATCTAGAAGACATTCGGATTTTGAGCTGCGGTTGGTCATAGCACCGGGTTCGCAATGGAAACACGCATCATGGGGTACATCATCATCATCATCATCATCACCATCATCATCACCACCACCACCATCACCATCATCATCATCACCACACCACCACCACCACCATCATCATCATCATCATCATCATCATCAAACAACATAAACAGCCTATTTAGGTCCACTGCAGGACGCAGTCGTCTCCCATTGACGTCCACGTGCTCCTGTCCTGCGCTGCCCGAGTCCATTCTTTGCCTCCTAATTTTCTTTTTCCGTCTCTTCATCGAGTATATGGCCCCTTCTTCGGTCCCCGTCTCTTGTATCCACTCTATTGTCCTCGTAGCCCACTACATGGTTTGTGAAACTACAGTTTGTGAAACTACATGGCCAGCCCAAGTCCATTTCTTTTTCTTAATTTGAACTATGGTATATCCTACTCGAGTTTGGTGACTGATCCACGATGCTCGTTAACTGTCGCGAAGTGTTATACTCCGATCTTTATTCGCTCCATGGCCCGCTGGGCCGACCTTAATTTGCGTTACAGTTGTTTCGTAAGGCCGCTCCATACGTTATCACCGGCAGCACGCATTGGTGGTAGACTATTCTTTTCAGGGATAGAGGGAGTTTTTACTCTTCCTTATTTGTGAGTGCTTGCCGAATGCACACCAGCCCATTCCTATTCTGCGCTGGATTCTTTTGGCGTGGTTGGGATCAGCACTGACTATGTGGCCAAGACAGTTATATTATTGTGTTCTAGCGTTTTTTGACCTATCCATGGAGTACAGGGCTTCAGTTATTGCGTCAAATACGCGAGAAGGATTTCTCACGGCTTTGATGCTTCGGCGTGAAATTGTACTACTGATCCACGATTTAAAGAACCTTCCAGCGGTGACAAGCGCTCTTTTATCAAGTGTGGCGAACATTATATATTAGAGATAGCGCAGCTTCTACTTTCTTCACCTTGCTTCGTGGGCCCAACAGTTCATAATGGTGGCCCCCTGAGAAACTTCGTTTAACAAATCATGCACTTCTCCGTCTAAGGACGACGATGGTTGAACGCGAAGCTTTCTCGTGACGGATTCTTTGGTTGTCGTCTCAGTTTGGACTGAGTCTCGACCGTGTCGAAATGGAACAATCAGACAGACGCCGGCTTCATAACGCGGGGGACACGGGTTCGATTCCGGCCACTGAAGCGTTTTATTTTTCTTTCTATTCACCCACAATCAATCATCATCCGTCAGAGAAAGTTGGCTTTCCTGCGGAGCGTTTTCGCGTTACAGGCGCGATCAGTGAGAACACTGAAGCTTCGCTTTAAAAGTGGAGTACAAGTGCCGAGTGGGGCTGGGTTGGCGACCATTCCAATTAACAGTGCTGCTGAAGTAACAGCGCTGAAAACAAAATAATTTCCATGAAAGGGTAAAAATGCGTCCGAAGAATAAAAGACTAGGTATTGTGGAATCGTCAATCAAATAACTAGTTTCATGCTTGTGCTGCGGCTTGGCGTGTCGCGACAGAATAATGATAAGTGTATGGGCAAATAACACGATATCAGTAAGCTTATCTGTATATCTCGGTACACATGCCTGTCCCGGAGGCAGTTTTTTTCCCCGCTAGGGCACGTGCTTAATTGTACAAGGATCAATCAACCGTCACGATCGATACAGTCGATATCGTATTGAATTCAATCTCGGATCCTTTTCTGTGCGCATGCATGAGATAATGTTTCTATGCAAGCAGGCTGGCTATCATCACGTATACGCCTGGAGCAGTTTGTATTGATAATCAGCTGTTCACATGAAAAAGCGCCAACATGAACTTTGATCTCCTGGAGCTATATCATTTCGTAATATGCTATTAAATGCGCACCACCGTGGTGTTCTGTCGCCCATAGTCACCAACCAAAGAACGTTCACTCCTGTTGGGAATACTGCACTACGAGAGACCTCCAATGCTTGGAAGGATCGCTCCAACTGATAGTTTACGGGATCTGACTGTTGGAGCTTTTGCTACTGCCTTCTTTCTTAGTGGAAGGTACATTTCTGGCCGAGAGGTTTAATGAATTAGGACATCTTAAGAGTCAAAAATCCGACAGTCAGGTGACAGCCGAGTCAAGATTTCGAATGAGTCAGGATGTCCAATATGTGTGAAGAAGACCAACGAGTCAATAGATTCGTCTTCTCGCTCACTCACTCACTCACTCACTCACTCACTCACTCACTCACTCACTCACTCACTCACTCACTCACTCACTCACTCACTCACTCACTCACTCACTCACTCACTTACCTACCGAGTCAAAAGGACCCAAGGTCATGAGGGCCAACAGTGGGAATTCTAGTAAGCTATAAAATTACACTGACGCCCTTATGTACACGAGATTTCGCCTCATATAAAGGAAAGACAGATGTATTTACATTTCAGTCATCCTGTGCTACTGCATCCTTCCTATATCCTAGCTGTAGCTTCGGCGCGTTTCAACTAAATTTAGTAGTATCAGAGTTCACAAGCTCCAAACTTCTCGAGCTTTCAACTTTACAAGTTCAGACTCCCAATTTACGAACCGCCAAGCTCTGCAGCTCAATAGTATATAATTTATTCTGATCTCTTACAGAAACAGAGGACGCCATTTGCTGCATTCAAGGCTGGATAGCTTCTTGTTTGAATTTAAAAATGGCACTTATAGTCGCACTTTTTAACAGCGAAGCTGTTTAGCAAATCGTAATTTTTCGTGTCCGCAGTTAAAAAAAAACAAGAAAATGCCGAGCGCCTTGTGTGCGGGCTTCGCGGCGACCGCCCAGCGTCCCCGGGGCACGTTTGCAAGCCAAGCACACCCACTTAGAGGGATTGGCAATTTGAAAAAAAAAAGTCTCCAGCGTTTGCCGTATTCGTGGCAACACTTGCTCAGAACGAGAATGACATGTCACAGCGTATGCCCCTTCAAGTGATGTCCAATGATTATCCCTTCCAAAAAAATGAATGAAACTTACACTTATAGCAACAATTCTGGAGTAAAGGTCGTTGCGGCAGCGAAGAAGAAGCAAATTGGCTGCAATCGTGGACTTAAACCATCGTGATGGTCGTGAAGTTTGCGTACAGCTTCGCTACCTTCAAGTCTTAAGCGTTAGTGTGAGTTTCCTTCATTTTTTTGTTTTTGTTCGGCGACAAACAATGCCTTGTTTGTTTATAAATAAATAACAAATGCTGCGCTCATTTTTCTCGCCCGTCTTACTTCCATTTTTTGGTGATGGTAAGCAAGGCGCCAGAAAGTGGGAAAAGTTGTAGGGATAGTAAGAAAGCCGAGCTAGTTGGTAAGGTTGCATTCTGAGCAGCGCTAACAATACGGATACATAGGAAGAAGAACGATACAAGGTGTGTTACGTCGCGAACGCGGGTCACGCTCAGGCCTCCTGGGCGAGCCTCCTGGCCCACACTTTTTGCGAGTCTCGTTCAGCTCATACCCGGGGTTTGCTGCGGTGGGCACGGGAATAGGTAGCTGGGTTCCCACGAGTCTACAGTGGAGTCTCGAATCTGCAGTCTTCAATAATTCGTGTGGGCAACAGGACAACAAAAAAACTATGTCTTCATTGTGTCACTCCACAGTCCAACATTCCTCTTCAGGCCGTTCGTTTTATTTTAACGCGTAAATACACAGGAGGTATTCTTACATTTATTTATCACTCAGAGACTTCTCCATGTGTATTGATTGACTACTTATCGCGTAATATTGCGATGCTCACCTTTATAGAACAGCGGTGGATCGAAGAACTTGCTTTCGGACTAAAGCAACCGCAGCGCTAACGTATACTGAACCATGGGAAGACACGAATACGGACACACAAGGACGCTGCTGTTGCATGTCGGTATTCGCACCTTCCCTTGGTCCCATTCTGCTCACACTGCAGTTGTACTAGGTGTACTAGCTTCCACAAAAACGATTTCGGGCTAGCTCTACCAGATTCGACCCTACGGGGCTTGACACCCCCTTCTAGTGATGTTCGGGAAAACCACGGGAAAGCCGGAGGCAAACACGTTTCGCGATGCTACGCTGTAAACAGAAATGGGAAAGAGGATTAACGACGTCTCTTCCCCATTTAACTTACGCCTTCTGAGGAGCATTCATCCCAATGAACCACAGCTCAGTTTTCTCGAAATGAGGGTGTTGCTTGTACTATGTGTTAATTTAATATTGTGTACTGTGATGTGTATACTATGTGCCCTTAAAATATTGGTGATTCATTTTAATGCATGAAAAATAAATATAAACAAACCATCTTTAATGAAGTTTTTGTGAAAATGTAGCTTAAATTAGTATAGAAACAATTACCAAGCAACAATATACGCTACCCGCGGTGTCCAAAGGGGGAGGAGGTATGGATCCACGCTGTGCCAAGGTGTCGACACCACATGTCAGACAGTTTCGGGCCCTTTTCACCCATCTATCCCCTCCATAAAATCTCATAGCATAGCATGCTCGCCCGTCCCTTGCACGCACCGATGGCCGTCAGATATAGACGGTATTCGCTGAAAAGTTTAGCTTTCAATTACTTCGCTTGGCAACACTGAAAACGGCCACGGGCATGGCCGAAGCGCCAGTGACATGGCGCGGCTTGTGACACTGCGCTCGCGCACCGCAGAAAAAAAAAAAAACACCGGCGTGCGTCGTCCGCACCGTTTCAACCCGATTCTCAACGGTGGTGTCAACAAAGATGTTATTAATCGCACTAACATTGGAGTCGAGGCATTGTTTTGCGTTTGGTAAAGTAGAATTTGGAACGTCCAACACACATCATGCGCTTAGCACGGACAAGTACTGCCATTCCGCGGGGCCCGACGTAACCAGTGACGGCGCACTCACATGGTTGCCTACATGCGGGCCTCGCCAGTGAATACAACCTAAACGCACAACACTGACTGAGTGACACAGTGGAATCCAGATACTGCTCTGTAACACTCCGAAGGTGTCTCAAAGCGAGGTTACGGCTATGAAAAGCATCCATCGTCAGTCTAAATTTGATAAAAGTACCTCTTCATGGTTTAAACCCAATTACATTTTGTTTTGAGAAGCAGATATATTTCTTCAGTTTCTGGAATGGACTGAAAGTGAAATAATTCATTAAAATTGAAAGGAATCAGTGAAGCAATAAAAAACATATAGAAATTCATGTGGAGAAAGTTCGAGAGACGCACAGTAAATAAATATGCTTGCTATATACACTGACTTTGCTAGGTTCGCTTCACATAGCGTGTCTGACAGAACGATATAAGACCTACGTCACAAGGGATGGAAAGCCAGTACGCGCCCTATGGGCGTGAACGGCTTCGACAGATTGATGTACAGACCACCGCCGGGATGACCGATGCGTGTTTGCATTCGGGACGGTGACCAAACCTGTGAAAGATGCGAAGTCACATTTGCTTTAAAATGTTGATTTAGCATACCTCCGGGTTATTCCCCGTATTGGAATTTGCTAGTGTTTTACCCTAGCGGACAAGCCTGGTATCGTTTGTTCAGAAAAACGTGCGTTCATAACTCATTTTACAGTCGTTTTTCCGAATTCAATTCAGCCGTATAAGAGACAGCTTCATATCACTCGTTTTAAAATCGATATTGCTTGTTATCTATTTTAACGAATCGTATAAAGCAGGTCACCGTTGTAGAGCATTTTTATCGAACAAACATGGCTTAATTTCTGTTCAATTTCGTGCATTGGAATGCTAGTTACAGCCGTTTTGCGCAACGGTACTCTTCCCCGTGGAAGGCCATGCATTCGAATGTGCGGGGCAGCGGCATTGTAGTTACCCTACGTTTTAGCGGCTGTTCTGTGAGCTAAATATTGACAAGGAGCACATGAAACCGGGAAGGGTTATAGGGGCGGGATAGCGATCAAATGTTAGCGATAATTTTTAGTAGTTAGCTTGTCTTAAATCTGATTGAATTGGACACAGGCTACAGCCGTCGTCCAGAAGTATACATACATACCTCCCATTGAAGCCCACAGAGCGACAGAACATTCCCAAACGTATTCACAACTTCATTAGAGAGCTAACTATTGTCGTCGCAGCACAAAGAAAAAAACAAGAAAAAAGAGGTAAGACTGAATATACGGCTACAAAAAATTCGGCATGAAAGTGGCTTCAAAACATTGAAAACGTGAAATCGGTTTCCGAAGACATGCCGCAAAACAACCGTTTGGGGTGGGCGTTTGTCATTACCAGGCCTCCTCGATTATCTGCCCCGGATGGTCCGCGGACTGCCAGAGGCGCGATCCGGCGCTCGATTTTCCCATGTATTCCTATGGGACTTCCGGTCCGAGGGCAGTCCTCGGACAGCCCGCGGACTGTCCAGCACTGTTAAATCGAGGATTCCCACCATTTTAGCACATAAAAATGGCGCCCGTTTGAATCCATCTATAAGCGCTATAACTACAGAATTCTGGAATCATTACGCGTAGTTTCGGTGACGTGATTTGGTGCACTGAGTGTCAGTGTGGACACTGAACCATCACGGGTAATAGTATTGCCTGAACGCGCACGTGCGGCAACCCGACACTGCGGCCATGATGCGAGACCACTGGACCCGGTTGGGCCTCGCCAGCGTAGAATGCGTTCTGTAGAATCAACTCCATCGCAGCCAACAACGCGGAGACGATCATGCCGCCTTCTCACGTTATTCGTGCTCTACACAAATGTGCCGTTCCGAGATTCGCTGCGTACACACTTGAAAATGACCTTTTGTCTGCTTTTCCACAACGCACTTGAATGACCAACCGCTGTTACAACACGGGAACAGTAGTTCAATGACGAGGCCCGGCGTACGGTTCAAGTGTAAAAATATTGTCTGCGGCTTGAATCTATGCCATTACCGGATGTCATATTTGAGATTGAATTTTTGAGGTAAAGCGCACATCTGATCTCATTTTTTGCCAAATTTGCGCCTTTCAACGGACGGTTGGTTGCACCAGTGTAGTGTATTAACGCAGACACAAAGAGTTCTTTCAGAGTGCGTACGGGAGGCAGCAAAACCACCGCAAGTATTCGGCAAGGTCTCCGGCTCGAGAACTCATGAGCTAGGAGGTTCATGAAAGCCTTTGAAGACAACAGGGAAGACGTAACAGAAAATTGAACCATCACTGACGCCATAACCGGAAGTAAAGCCAATTTTCATCGTGACGAGCTTTTCGGTGTGCGGTTCTCTGTGTAGAATGCGCTGTCTCCCTCAACCAATGCAAATCGCTAGAGATCGAAATGCCTACCACTAGATGGTGATCGTATATAGCGTCGACATGGAGCTCCGCCGAGCTACGAATCGCAGGCGATGGATGCGGGAAGCACTTTTAACGCATAATTAAATAAATAGTGCAGTAAAAACGAAACGAAATATGAACATGAAACTGTTGATTAGGACACACCAGTTTCTAGGCGTATTTATGAGCGCGGAATTGTTACGTCGTTCGGTAGGGTGTATGAAAAGCGACGGTCGTAGTTCATTATATTATACGAATGAAGCCGTTATTTGATATCGGTGGGATCGAAACCCAATTTCATTGTGTCCAGGTACATGTTTCGTGTCCACGTTTCATTTTAGCTGCTCTGTGCCCAACAAGTTATCTGGTATTTCCGGTCGTCAAGACGTGTAGTGTCAGATACCGCAAGAGAGAAATAAACGTTTATTGCGCAGAAAAAGGGGGAGCGATGCAAATACAAAAAAAAAAAACTATGCCGTGGAAGCGCAGAGCGCTTATATAGCGTTATCTTTGAGCCATAATCAGCCTTTCCTCCCTTGCCTTCTACAGGAGGCTGCTCCATCCATGCCATGATCGGTGTGTACACGCTGCGTGTCAAAGAAACTCGTTTCGTCCTCTCGTCCCGTTCGCCTGAAAAGTAAGAACAAAAATAGAAGGCAATTCTTGCTCGGTTTGCAACAAGATAGGTGTAAATGCAATGACTTATGTGGTGTGCCCTGTGTTTTCTTGTATGACCAGGCGCTCCCAATTGTTTGCTAGTGGCGGCAGTAAGTCGCCGCACCCGCCGCACCACGCCAATCATGTTTCGTTCCTCAGAACGCGCCCAACTGATCTACCGTGAACGGCCTAGTCAATATCGAATTTGTAGACCTTGTAAGGGACCTAGGTGCAACTTATTTTGCTTTCTAGTGGTTCATTTTTTTACGCCGCAGCCGTTACTGCCGAGATCGTGTCAGTGATCCACCTTATCGCACCATGCCCCGCGAAAGAGCATGATGACATATGCCCGTTCAGGATGATTGGCTATCAGCGCGCCCTGGCAGCGCATGATGACACCTATCCGCTTCGTATTGTCATTTCGATTAACTATCTGCCAATTTTTTGTGGGGATTTCAGTCTGACTGTCAGAAGGACCAGACTTTTTCCTTGCACCTTCCTCAGAAAAAAAGCTCCCGCTTTTTCAAAACTTTTAATTTCCTACCAGCTCTATGCCTCTTTTTCCACCTGCCTCAAATATACTTGGGGACCGACCTGTAATAGTGCTAACGGCAGTCATGGGCACGTTACCAGTAAAAAGTAACAGTGTTACAGTTAGAGTTACTTAAGCCAAAAAAGTAACCGTCACAGTTACAGTTACAAAGTTTCCAAAAGTAACTAGTTACAGCTACAGTTACTGTGAAAAAGTAACGTCATTTCGTTTCCGTTACTGCATCAAAGTAAGCTACAGATCACAAACCAAACGATGTAGTTTACACTCATTGCACGTGGTAAAATCTTAGACGAAGGGAACCTAACCGGAGGCACACTCAAGCTCAACACCTACAATCGTTGTGTACGCCTCATTTTAATACTTTTTGGTTGATCCACCCTTGGTGTCATTGTGGGTGCCCCGTTCTCGGTGGAACCCTCTGCCGTGGTCTTTCTTTACAATGCTTGACCGGCTTCATCCTGGGCGGAGGTATAATTCACAGAAGAGCTTGCGTTCGGGCTAGTTGGTATTCCATATAATGTTCATCTTAAACGCACAAATAACACACGGACAGAGGAGGCAAGGACAAGCGCTTTTTACTATCAACTGGATTTTATTGAATCAGGGTGAAGTATATACCAGCAAAAAGACAAGAGATACAGAGAAGGTTACGATTATACAGAGATTAGAATAACGGAATCACTCTGCAATGTCCCAGACGTGTCAGGCATCATCACGGCCAGTTCTTTTTTAAGAACGCTGCCTCCTTATCCGACAAGGCTACCGATGTTGTACTGACACACTCGAAATCACCTAGTTGCATTTCAGCATGCTTCAACTATCTCACGCGTGCGCTGATCAGAGTCATGAAACAACAGAATTTCGAAAGTATGGCTCACACGGGGGGAGTTCACCGCAGTGAGTTGACAGGTTCCCATCCTTTCTTTTGTGTACGTTATTTTGACGGTCGCGTAACCGGAAGTTGACACGCCGTGCCGTCTGGCCTACATATCCCCTTCCGCAGGCCAACGGAACACGGTACACAACCCCTCTATCGCATTCTACGTACTTGTTTTGGTGCCCAACGCTACAGCCAGTGTTTTCTTTTTGTACAGGACATGTATCTGTGCAAAGCCTCGCTTGTCCTTGTCTTCTGTGTCCGTGTGTTTTTTGTGCACTTAAGATGAACGTTATCTAATTCACAGGTTCTTTTTTGTTGTTACCGCTCAACTCAACACGAAGGAAAAGTTTTAATAAATCACCTCAAAGACCTCGGTATTCTGCAGGGAAGACAGTCCTCTGAGCAACTTCCCCTTCTAAACTGCGAGGGAAGCTGTGCTGTGGAAAGGTGAAAGAGGGAGAGGATATGTGGAAGCACAAAGTCCAAAAAGTCGAAAGGGGGAACCGTACGTGGGCTTTTAACGAGTGTTACTGTTGGATAATTTTTTTTTAAGGGATGAAACTGTAACGGTAGTTTCCGTTACAGTTACTGGGCAAAAAAGTAGCAGTGTTACACTTACATGTTCCTCTAATTGAAAAGTAACTAGTTACAGTTACAAGTTACTGAAAAGAGTAACTAGTTACAGGTAACGCGTTACTAGTAACTAGTTCCTGCCCAAGACTGGCTAACGGGCAAGTGGTTCAACAAGCCTAGGTTGAGAACTTCCCTCGCATGTTCTCGTGTTTACAGCGTGGGCGCATGTTCGCGCTGTGTTTCCGGTGAGTCGCCCGATACGACTTGTGAACGCGGAGGGCACCAACGCTGATGATGTAAGGACACGTTCACGGCAGCCTCTGCTCAGCGCAAACAATACAGCTTTGGAGACAGTCGGATTGCAAGTGGGCGATTTTCACGTAGGTATCGGCCCCAAGCGATACGCCGACCAAAGTGCAATGATTACGTAGTCGTGGCACTCCAGTGTTTGACAAAGCTTTTGTTTTTTCTGAAGCAGCTGAGGCAATCGCCGGCACTCTTATCTGCAAAGCTGCGGATAAACTACTCGAACCATACACAACCACTTCTACCGTCTCGTCTCGAACCCAGAGGCCTTCGCCAAGGCGGTTTGGATCTTTCCATGGCCTTGCGAGACGACAAGGCCGCAGTGTTCTTCTGAAAGGGAGGGCAAGGTCAAGGCCTCACATCTTTTACATTGCGTAATGCGCACATAATGCATTACAGTTCGGTCGAAGGAGCAGGGGTATTTTATTCTTGTTTCCAAATAAATGAGTGCGTTTATTGTATAGGTGAGACAACCCTCGCAAGACTTCAGCTGTGGCTTAAAAGGCCGCATGACGCCACGACGGTGTCCTTGCGGCACCGACGGGCTCGTGCAATTATAGGGAAGTTTATCAGGATCTGTTTACACTTTGTGGTGATGCAGCTTCTGGCAGCCACAAAGCGCGCTACTGCTCATCGTAGACTAAGCAATCAAGCCACGCGACACGAGTATCGTTACGATGGCGCGTCCCAGAGAGCAACAGCTTGTTGCAAGGAGGTTGTCTCCTTCAACTATGTTTCGGAATGTCCACATTGATTCCGCCCACGGGCGCGCTTAAGAACACATCAAATTCTCAGAGAACAGTGATGAAGAAGAAGACGGTTTTTATTTTTCTGAAAGTTTCATATATACAAGGGCTGTGATTAGCATCTAGATCCGTAGCCCCAAGGCTAGTTTTGGATCCATACAAAAAATTTCACGTTTTTTTTTCATCCAAGTCAAGAACAAGGGACATATCAGGGGTTCAATACATGTAACAAGGAAGATGTGTTGATACAATACGAAAATAA
This sequence comes from Haemaphysalis longicornis, assembly GCF_048455015.1. NCBI lineage: Eukaryota > Metazoa > Arthropoda > Arachnida > Ixodida > Ixodidae > Haemaphysalis > Haemaphysalis longicornis. The sequence goes on from NW_027526203.1 coordinate 411,274,414, forward strand.
ACGCCAAAGTTTGAACAAGAATAACGGTGGGGAACTATACAAGGTATCAGGGAAAAATACGCATTATGTGCTGCAGAGCAAACTTTAAACTAGGTGAACTATATCCGTCAGACATCATGTAGGTTTTTATTGACTGTTCGTTTTGTGTCATACATTTTATTGTTGGTGGTAGGCTGTTCCATATTTTTTGTGCCAATGAAAGGAAGGCTTCGGCATCCATATACATTTGATGTCTTCAGTAGGTTCAGGTTATTATTGTTAGCACGCCTAGTATTTCTACTAGGAAAGCTTAAGATAGACGAGTGGTACGTAGTGTTAGTACTTATGACCCTCTTGATCAGTATTGCTATTTTGTAATTTCGTGCTTTATTGAAGTGTATGATGTTCAGCTCTTTAAAAATTAGCGAAGTTTTTGCAGTTCTCGCTGCTGATGCTATTATGCGCACGGCAATCTTTTGTAAAATATTGATAGGTGTGCAGTACGATGTGTAAGTGTAGCTCCATGAATCTACACAGTAGGTTAAATGTGAGTCAAAAATACTGAAGTAAATTTGGCGCAGTGTTGTCTCGGTGAAGTGTTTCCGTGCTTGGATAAGGGTAAAGCATCCAAGAGATAGCTTTTGGCAAACAGTTTTTATGTGGTGTGCCCAGTGCATTGATGTGTTCAGTGTTACGCCTAAGTATTTATATGCATCTACTTGGCAAAGTACTTTTCCATTCACTTTAAGGTTACACAGGTGGGATAAGTGTTTTTGACGTGAAGAAAAAATAATAAATTTTGTCTTTTTGATATTTAGTGCTAATTTGTTTGTGTTGAACCACGTTAATGTTCTCGCGAGATCTTCATTTGCCAGAGTTTCAGCTTCCACCACAGAGTTACATGTAGCTGATTAATAGTGCTGTGTCATCAGCATACAGGATTGCTTTCGCGTAAGTAAGGGAAGTAACATAGTCATTATAAAGTAACATAAAGATCCTAGGAAGTCAAAATAACGCAAGCTACATCACGCAAGTCGCCGAAGCGGAACGGAGGAAAGCTCCAGTCATGCTTTACCGTGCGCACGGGAGCTCTTTCCACGTGTCGACTCCGTCAGAGATTCGGGAGCCGGACGTTGGTCTTTCAGATGCGACTGCCTCTCATTCACTCGCCTTGTCCTTGCGTCCGGCGTCGCCGTTGTTGTCGGCGTCCGCCCCTCCCCCATTCTCCTCGCCGTGCCAGCTGCGCTCTCCACCGCTCACCACCTCTCCTCTCCGATAGCGAACACTCTCTCGCGAGGGGCATTCGATTGGATTCGATTGGCTTGGCTTGGCTTGGCTTGGCTTGGCTTGGATTGGATTTGGATTGGATTGGATTAAAGTGGATCGTGTTGGATTGTGTTGCGTCATAGCCGCGGCAGACGCACTGGCGCCGGCGCATCCCCTCACCGTTATGCGCGCTATAAAACGCGGTGCCTGCGCCGCTCCGCTCCATCGTTCCAGCGCCGTTCCTCCGCTGTCCAACGCTGCAACGTGAACCCCCTATGCGTCGCATCTACACATGGGTTCCCGCGAGGGGAGGTGGGAGTTTTTCATTGGCGCCACCCTTTCGCCACACATCCACGTGCAGCAGCGAGCAGAGACAGCCGAGGGGCAGCGCACGCACCGCTAGAGAGAGAGAGAAAACAAAACTTTATTAAAAAGAAAAGAAAACTGGGCTAGCGAGGGGGCGTGGCGGAGGACCAGAGGTCCGCCGCGACCGCCAGAGCTCGGCAGGTGACCAGCACTTGACTAGAGGCACGTTTCTACCAGCAAAAAAAAAAAAAAAAAAAAAAAAAAAAAAAAAGCGCCCTTCTCTTTCTTGCTAGCTCGGCATTCTTTCGCTAAGCAGGCGAGCCGCTCTGGGCATGCGAGGGCGTTGCCAGCAAAGGACACGTCCGCTGCTTCTTCATCGGGCTGTTTCTCAATTTAGCATCTTTGACATAAATGTTTGCGCAATCTTCTACGTCGCTTTAATGTGTCGTGCTCGTCTGCTGGCCTTTGGAATCTACGCCTAGTGTATTCAATCACCTTCTTTTGTCCTCGTCTTTCATGCAGTTTTTCATTTAGTAGTGTGCCAACTAGCCCAGCCCAACTCAACTAGCCCAGCCCAGCCCAACTAGCCCTGTATTCTGCGAGCGCTCCTCTTTCTCGCTGTCTCGGCATCCTTTCGTTTAGGAGGGTTTCTATTTCTTACTGTCGCGATGTTCTTTCGCTCAGGAGGCTGCATATACGGGCAGCGTTTTTCGCTCACGGGGCATTTAGCGCACTCACTCAAAAGACACGACTGAGCTTCGTCTTTGAACAATCAAAATAAAATAATAACGGAGATTATGTGGCGCATAGTATTTTTGTTTTGTTCTGTCACTCTAAAACAAATTATGCCAAAGAAGAGTTCCAGAAAAAAAAGACTTTCATTTGCGCAGGAAGACTCTAGATCAAGTGGGAGAAAGGGAATGAAAAAGATAGGGACGCTTAGAGTCGGGGGCATCTTGTGGTCTGTTGGAGTAGTGGTGGTGAGTCTGCGATGCCCTTTTGGAGGGCAATATGAGTCTTGTCAGCTCGGGATCAGGTGAAGGGAGCAAACTCATGATTCTATACTGCTAGTGTGAGGCCACTTGGAATATTTCAGCGAACAATGAGAGATAGCATCTCTGGGTCCGCTGTATGGCAATCCATGTATGATGTGAAGTCGATTATTGAGAGGAGGTGTGACGGTTCTGTCTGTAGCGGGTGAATTTCAGGCGGTGCCATATTAGGGGCTGAAGACCGGCGTTCGTGGAGGACGGGCACGAGGAACGTTGAAGTGGCAGTGAGTGTGTGCACCCTTTACAGAAGGTCTGCGGGGTATGGCTGGCGTTTCAAAGTATTTATTAATGAAAATTTAGGCTGATCCTGAAGTAGGGTGGAGTGGGGGAGCATATAGAAAGTAGGCTGGAGTGAGGGCCCGGAGACAATTCTCTGGCGCGGCTGGCGAAATCGAGACGGGAGCGGGTATAGTCAAGTGGGGAGGCAGCAAAGTTAAACATGCAGCCGCGTTTGATACCCTGACGATGAGTGGTCGGTGCGCAGGGGAATTCAGCTATAATGCAGGGTGGCGCGCTGATGGAGGATTTTGTTCGCGAGGAAATTGGTTGATCTCAGGTTTCTGAGACTTTGTTGTGCTTCGAAGGAGTCTGTGAGGATGCGAATTTGGGACGTGACGGAAAAGTGAAAGTCAGGCGTGAGTTAATCGATGGCATAAATAATCGCATAGAGTTCCGCTCCGGGTATGGTTACTTATGCTGTATGAAGGGCGCATTTTTTCTTTGATGAACGTGAGATACTCGAGGTCCATGCGATACCAACTGGAGTGGCGGGGCAATGCTAGCGTTGGGTGTAAACGTCGATTTCATGGACGTGCCTGTTGTTACGTAGGGAGGTGATGCGGGTGACACGGACGGCACGGACGTTACGTGGGGCGGGATGGGTGACCGTAGAGTCCGAGACGGACGGGCGGTGCCCTGGTGCGAGAGACGGTGGGATGTCGTGGGGTTGTCGTGGCTGGATTTCGCCCCGGGCGATGATAGGAACACATTGGTGAGTAAATGATCGTATATCAACGGATTGATATACTTGTTTTTTGTTTCATTTATTTATTTAAGGCACAACGGCCCCGAGGCATTCCATGAGGCGGGAGCAACTAATGGGCATCCTCTATTTACCAGACCTGGACAGTATGCGATAAAAGAAGCGATACGCTACATTCCTTGTCAGCTGCCGACTTTGTGGAAAGTTTCCGTGAATTCGGAGTCAGTTTTCAGGGACGTAATCACTGCGACATCATTTTTTGTGTATTGAAGCCACAGAGGGGATCCTGTGGACGCAGGGAGACTAAAAAGATCACATAAGCTCCACTCGAATCGTTTTGCTGTCTATTGCTGTAGGATCTAGCAGATCGTCTGCGGCGACAGACGGAGCATAGACCAATTGTCAGGGCATAAAAATTATAAAATAAAAAAGGCCCAAGGGCCTCCAAATAAGACCGCTCATATTGTCCCCGGAAAAATGTTAACCCAGCAATGCCCTGCGTTGACAGATTACTTTAGAAGGTATCGGTGCAAGCTAGGTCTTTGTAAGCTGGCTTTTCCACATTGTGGGTTGCGCAGTGAAGCATGACCATCTACGGAGGGAGTACGAAGTTACAACCCCACTTTATACTTCTCTCTATCGCTGCCGCCTCTTTCCCAAGTCGTGTATACTCCTTGCCACGCGTGGCATCTCTTTCCCCCTGACATTGCGATATGCTGTGGCGTGATTGGCGTAGCCTCGCTATAATAAAACGCCACTGTCTCTACCCGCCAATCGTCTGTGTCCTTTGTCTGAGGCGTAGAGATCGCGCCACTGTCCTTATAGTTCAACATGCCAAATCCCCAATGTAGTTAACCCGAACATAGCAAATCCAACCGAGCGCCAGCTTCGCTAAAATTCCCTCTTCTCAGAACTGATTGCTATTACTAATTAACTGTACGAGGACCTATCAAAACGCTATGGCTGGTGCTTGGTAAGATGGTAAGATATAGATTTAGTTACATGTACCTCGCTGGCCAATCACTCGTTGGGTACGGTGGGTTGTAGGTTCTTATTTTTGTCGTAATCCTTATGGGGAACCTTCGAATCATGACGACATATACCCGGCTGGAGCCACGCCGAAGAAAGCATCCGCGTTTCTACGTAAAAATAGTTTAGCATGATTGCGGCTGAAGGCATCAAGCGGTTGCTAGTGGTGTCCTAGTTTGTAGTTTAAGTTAATGAAAAGCTCCTTTATTGTCCCTCTTTTGAACCGGGCTGAGGTTTGCACTGGTGTGATAGTGTAAAGTTCTTTGACAAAGAGAAAGTTGATGATAGCTACCTTGAAAAGGCATTGGAAGTATTTAAAAAGGTAAATACCATTTATGAAAGGACAAGTTCTTTTTTGTTTGCACAAGTGACCTGTGGACGTTTTGTCGGTGTTTCTTGTAGGATGTCTGGAGTGGGTTTGAAATAATCTATCTGAGCCTTTAGCCATTTAAATGGACCCTGAAGTGATTTGCAAACATTGCGAGATTACTTGCGCAATTTGTAGTCTGGAGTCTCTATAGGCCATGTGCCGACCACTCTCGCTGCGTTTACGCGACTTTATTCAGTAGAAAAATCAATTCGAAAGTTCTCTCCCCCTCTCTGCATCCTCCTTGCCGATTTCGTATGACGTTTCGTATGACGTTAAAACAAGATGGCTTGGCTTGACTGCGCTACTACACCCCTCGCCGACCATCCGACAAGTGTCTGTCGGCCCAGCGTTTAGTCGGCCGGGAGCCGGCGGGTCGTCGCAATTCGTTCGCTGAGTTAAAACTAACCCACGGCACGTTTGTGCCAGGAAGAATGTGCCTTTAGTTTGTTAGTTTTTAGAGTGTATCAAGCTCTAAGTCCAATTCGCTCCGCACAAGCACACATGCGACGCTTCGCTGGCTGGTACGCTAGTAAAAAAATCCAAGGCCAATTGAACGCGGGAGAAGAGTTGGCGAAGTTAACATAGGTACGAAGAAATAAAAACCAACCGAAACTTTTATAGTACAACGTAAATCCAAGGAGCGAGAAGAACTTTTCGCGCTGGGTGAACTAGCACAGTGGTCAGCGGCACGACGCACATCTGCGAACGCTTTTCCGTCTAAGGAATGCGGTCTGTAGGCATGAGATTGTGGGAATTGGGGGGACGCTTACTGCACGAGCGCTATACAACAAATAGTCCCATAAGCTGCTTGAAATGCTAAAACTAAATAACAATGTAAACTGGCTGTATATTATATACATTACATTTCCGCCCGTACCATCGCTGGCTTGTGGCCTAGTGGTCTGGAGCACTAGGTACATTCATTTGCAAGTCGCAAATTCGAATCCACAATAGTGCATGTTTTTTTTTTTTTGAAGTTGATTTATTTGTTTTTGGACAATTTTTGCTATACTGAATTCACTATTTTTGCGCTGTAACGTTCATTTCTCCACGAGCGAGTCACAGCCTATAGCACTAGGGGACAGAGGAACTCCGCAAGGGTCTGTTCTGTCACCGCTGCTTTTCAACCTGGCGCTTCTACCTCTACCAGCATTACTAGGGAAAATAAAAGGAATAGATCACGCCTTTTATGCGGACGACATTACGATCTGGACAGCGCAAGCGGGCTCAGAAGGGTGGATGGAGGAAACACTCCAAAGGGCGGCGGACACAGTCCAGTAATATGCACGCACCTGCGGTCTCTACTGCTCACCGCAAAAATCAGAGCTATTAGTGATACAGTCAAGAACCCAAAAAGGAAGACAAGAGAAACATAAGAATAGTTAAAGACGACTGCAACATCACGCCCACGACTCACGTCAAGATGATTGGCCTAATAATACAGGAGAATGGTAAAGCCCGAACCGCACTCAAAAAGCTCAAGAGCACATCCGAACAAATCATGAACATGATCACAAATAAGAGAAGAGGACTCGAAGAAGAGGAATCCCTCAGGCTTGTCCAAGCCTTTGTGATCTCGAGAATCATCTACTCAGCTCCCTATCTCCAGCTTTTGAAAAACGAAAGGGACCAACTGGACACAATTATAAGAAAAGCTACGAAGCTCGCGCTGGGCATTCCGATACACTCATCCACGGAGAAGCTACTGGGGATGGCCAAGCATAATACGGTATCCGAACTGATCGAAGAGCACCTATCAAAACAAAGGGTGCGACTGAGCCAAACAAAAGCGGGAAGAGCCGTCATAGCTAAAATAGGATTGCAAGAAGCTTATCGTCAAAACAAAGGCCCTATACCGCCCGCATAGGCCGAGACAGTGGATAGCAAACCATTACCTCAAAACATGAAGCCGGAGAGAAACGAAGGAAGACGACTGGCCAGAGCCAAGACCCTAAACGAGTCTATAATTAAAGAAACAGGAGTGACGTACACAGACGCCTCACTTCCCAAGCACAGCAACGATTGCAGTAACAGGAAGGGACGAGCTTATCACGTGTGCCTCAGTCATCACACCAAGCCTAGAGGAAATTGAAGAAATGGCAATTGCCGTTGCGTTGACCAAACCAAAAGCGACGAAAATAGTCACGGACTCCAAAAAAGCGTATAGGAACTTCAGAAAAAGATGGCTTTCTTATAAGGCAGGGAGAATCCTCCAAAAGAAAGTACCACCAAGCCACAAAATAGAGCTAATATGGGTGCCAGCCCACTCTTCGGTGGAGGGCACCCACCAACAGGCCCGAGAGCTAATCAGCCGGGCAGAGGGGCAGGAAAAGCAACCCATAACGAGCTACAAGGACATAGTCAATCACTATAAAGACGGGAGGAAGCGATATCCTAAACCACACCATTCTCTAAGCAGAGCGCAGCAAGTGATATACAGACAGATCCAAGCCGGGTCGTTCCCCCACCATTGTCTTCGAAACAAGTTCTACCCAGATAGATACGAGAAAGAATGTCCCAACTGCAGACAACTGGACACAATCCAGCACATAATAGGCGAGTGAAATATTCCCAAGTTCACCCCTCCCCCCTTTCCCCCTCCCCTCACATCAACCCTGAGCGATGGGAGACATTGTTGTCCAGCCCTGCCCTGGAAGAACAGATTGAGCTGATCACCAGAGGCCAGGAGTACCTGGAAACATAACGGGCCCGAGAAGAGGGCACCACCATATGCATCAAGCGCCTAAACGGCTCTAGAATGCTCAATAAAGTTTGTTCTCTCTCTCTCTCTCTCTCTCTCTCTCTCTCTCTCTCTCTCTCTCTCTCTCTCTCTCTCTCTCTCTCTCTCTCTCTCTCTCTCTCTCTCTCTCTCTCTGACGCGCTGGCGAGTTCTCGTTGGTGTGGTGTTGTCATAAGCCCGAACTGCTTGCGGGCAAAGTCCCGTATCAGCCGACCCATGGCCTGGTGCGAACACGCCGCTTACAATACAGGCACAAGCCAGGCAAGCTCCAATGATGGGGGGAAAACGCATCGCATTTGAGCGTCTCCGGTGACGCGGACGCGGAGGGCGTTCATCCACTGCGTAAGCCTTGGCTAGTGCTTGTTACGATTCCAAGCCGTGTTGGTAGGCATATCTGGCGCATTTTACAGCCGACAACATGGCAGAAGTGCGGTATACCGATTACTGAGACATCGTAAATGCCCACCCGACGATAACAACGGATGCCAAGCATGTTGTTTCACAGTACCGAAACTGAAACTGGTTGCAATTCTAATCTTGGACATCGTTCCATCAACATCGCATCTCGATTGCGCGTCACTGCTGCTAGTTATTGCGGCCGCCGCAAATGTCGCCTGGTATTATTTGTTCTTACAGGCTTTATAAATGAAATACTTCTTTATCGACCGGTTTAACAATGAAAAGTGTGTTCATTTGAGCCAGTCTACGCAATGCAAACAAAAACAGAAGTTTGGCAAATTCCCTTCAGCGCCCTTTTAAGAATCCCTTTGCGGTGGCTCAGTGGCTATGGTATTGTGCTGCTGAGCGCAAGTACGCGGGTTCCATTTCGACCGCGGGGCTTCTGTTCTGATGGAGCTGAAAAGCGAAAACAGGCATGTGTCGAGATTTCGGCGCGCGTTAAGGTCCACCAGGTGTCCAAAATTAATGCGGAGCCCCCCACCACAGCGCGCCTCATAGCTCAGGTGTAGCTTCAGCGCGTTGAACCGCACAATCAATCAGTCAACCCGGAAAGTGCGCGGGAGAAGCTTTACACAGGCTCTTGTAGGCAGTTAAAACTGGCCGCGCTAAGGGGACCTAAATAGCGACTGAGGGAGTGATTTATTGAAATAGAAAGTGGAAAAGAAGTGGACTGGGGATATTTTGAACTGATTTGGTAGTTTACCAGCATACAATCCAGTCCGGGGAAGGGGAGAGGGGGAATCAAAGGGGATAGGTGAGAAGAAATGGGGACAAAGAAAGAAGGAGAGAAAGAAAGACAGAAGGAGTGCGTAAGCCTGGCCGGTAGGCATTGGGCTACAGCCCTTTGATGAGGTCGGTCTCCTCGAGGAAGGCTCAGACAAGTCGAGAGGCTTCCCGCCGAATGGAGTTGGGGCCCGTCGGGAAAAGCAGGTCCTTCAGGGTGTGGGTTGGCAGACCGAGACGCTGGAGTGCGGCCGAAAGCTCTGCTCTCGGGGCATCGTGCTGGTGGCAGGAGCATAGCAGGTGCCCCAGGGTCTCGGGCTCTGGGCAGTCGGCACATGTGGGTGACGACCGGCGGCCATGTCGGTGCCAGTGGGCTGCCACATTTCAGCGATCGAGCCGCATGCGGAGGAGTATGGAGCGGGCGTTCCTGGTGATGCGTCCAGGCAGGACCCGTGGAGCTTGGCCGCTGACGACTCTGGGGGGCCCTAAATAGGGTGGCGAAGTCTATAGGACCTGAAGCTTTCACGCTTTCCTCGCGCCTCACAGCGTTGTGGATGCTACGAGCTGATAAGCTCGAGCAAGACAACTTCAGGACACTTGTCAGGGCCCTCGCTTTCCGAGGTACGCGCAGCCGCTTGCTCCGCTCAGCGGTTCGTCCAGCCTTTTATTTTTAGCAGCCGGCGCTCCTGCCTATACGTAGGTGCGTGGCACTGCTTTTCAGGTTGGGCGTGCTAGCGATGCCTCGTCAATTTTAGCATAGGGGAAACTAGTGTTTAAAGGCCAGATAGGAGGGCTCCAAAAACAACATACTTTTTCATGACAATAATCAACAATGACTAGCGGCCCGCTTGCGTTTCTTGCATGCGGTGCTGTCGCGGCGAAGCGGTCTCTTCGAGGCCGGGTCGCGCAAAGAGGACTTAGCATCGCCGCAGTTATTCGGTCACTGCCAGCCGCGCCGACTGCACTCCCCATCGTCCACCGCACTATCATCCCCTTTCACGCATTTGTAGACTGATTTTCAGCACGGATTTGGCAGATGGCAACGAGTTTTAGCTGCTGCGGTGTGTGCCAATTCGTGCGCGGTCCATGTCTAGAGTGAAGGTAGGTGGTTGCCGCGGTCGCGTGCGTCGTGTTTCTGCCTGCAGAAGGTGTGTGCTTGGCAGCGTTATTTATACCTTGTAAACGACGTGCTATATCAGCAAACTAAGCTAAGCTCGTGTGACGGATGGCGACGATCGACATTCGTACCTACAAAGATACGCCATGCCGGAGTGCCCATCTCGTAGAAGATGCCTGAGCTGCCGACACCACCTGTGGCTTCCCCCAGAGCCGGAAACGCTGCTTGGTTGCAGCATTTGATGGAATCCGCCAATAGCGGCGCTGTAGCCTTCAGCGCCAGCTGCGTCCATGGGCGTTGGCAGGATTTTTTCTTGAGGGGGCAAACCCATTGTATTGAGGGGTAAGAGGGAGAGGGCATGGGGGCGGGGCCATTGTTCTGGGGAGGCTTGGAGGTGGGGGGCAACTGTACCTTTTGCACCCCCCTGCCGACGCCCATGGCTGCGTCATAGAGGCTACGTCAGAGGCGAGAAAAGCTACGTCAAAGCTCCGTTGATGATTGCAAGACTTCACATGTAAGCAAGAAAAGAAAAAAAACGCTTATCTAGCGATAGCCCGCTTGAAATTGCGATCTATTAAGGGCCCCTTTAAATCGACGGTCCGAATGTGTTCGTAAATTGAAACGACGTCTCAAGAAGACTGCTCAAGGGTGCCAAGGCCATCAACAAACCGTACGTTGCGGGCCCCTGGGCGCATATTACTAGTGTGCTCATGTCTAGTGTGCTCATATCACCTGTCTTATTTTTTTCTTTGTACAAATTACACAAAAAATGTGCTCTCTGCTGTGGCATTATACAAAGCAAGCATGGGGTTTCGCATTGCGTTACACAATAACGGCCGAAAACTGCGTGAAGTGTCCCAAAAAGGCTGACAGCATTGAAGAAAATCTCGAAGCAAACCTACTTTAAATAGCAATGCCCATTTTGTCAGGTAAGCGCAAAAAAAAATATCTGAAACGCACACGGTCCTCAAGAGAACAATGGTCCAGTTCGAACGAGTCTATTCAGGATAAAGCCTCATTACTCCCCGCATAAAATCATATTTGTACATTCTCCGTTTTACCTAAACCTATCGAGCGGCAACTATCCAGGGCCTTTGAGACGCTGGAAAAACAATGGCTACATGACATAGCGCACGATTTGCCTTGATGCAGGCTTCGTGGAGCGCGTCTTCGAACCACCGTTTCTTCCGTCCTTTTCCTCTTTCCAGGTTCACACTTCGCGCTCCTTGCCCGGTACGTCTCGCGACTTGATTGCGAGCCGAGGTTTTTCTCCTCAACGCAAGAGGAGTCACGAGAACGTCTCAAGCACCGACAGCTCTAACGTCCACGTCCAGGTAAGGTTCGAACTATCTCACGGAGTCACTTTTGTTCCATACGTTTGAAAAGACCGAATCGGGGCGCTTTGTACTTTTCTCAAGATGGTATAAGTGCTCTAAATCAACACAAAAATTGGATGGGATAATAACAGGGGCGTGACAATACCAGAAATGCGCGACAATGAAACTTGTGTAGACTGCCGATGTTTGTTACTTCGGAGCTGGACACCATGTTATTTGGAGATCAAGGTCATGAAGTCCTAAATACGAAGCCACTACTAGTTTTCTCATTGAAAATGATGGGGCGACGACGAGGCCTATCATCGGCTTGAAGTAAAACAAGCGAAAATATAATAAATAGTGACCTCTGGTTGCGTATATAGAGCAGCGGCGCCCAGGCTGACCTATTGTGATGGTACAAAACACAATGCCTCAAGAGCACTGCTTGGGTGCAAGGAGAATACTATGAACTGAAGGTGCAGCGGCTATGGTTTGGAAATGAGGGGCTCGTTAGGAAATACAGAAAGAAAATGCCGGCAGTCTACAACGCGAAAGAAGGCATAGGGGAATGGTTAGACTATTTTTTTACCGTTAGTGACGTTACATTATTTTTTTATTAATTGCGTCAGAAAGACAGAAAGAAAAACACGCGCCCAGAGTGGGGACCGAACCCACCGAACCCATATATATATATATATATATATATATATATATATATATATATATATATATATATATATATATATATATATATATATATATATATATGCTCAGCGTGCTTCGTGGAGGCCTTGAGCTGGCTTTCTTAACAGATTCCATTGGGACCTGCGGAACTAACTACATAAACTACATAGAGGAACTCTAGATTTAGGCACTTTTAGTGCCCCCTGTCGTCACCACTAGCGTAGGCGGGGAAGGGGGGGGGGGTAGGGGTCACTGAGTGGGCGCAGCCCATCATACAGTTTTTCACTAACTCATTATTGCCAAACTCTATGCAGCCCACCTCCCCGTTGAAATTTTTGATCCAGCGAGGGTAGGGGGGAGTGAGGAAAGACAAAAATAATTTTGCCTGTCAATAAATAGTGACTGCCGATCGTTGTTCTGGCGGGGGTAAGATACGCCCCAACCACATGCGGCTTCGATGTATATTCTAACCACGAAGATCAGCTATTTGGAAATTGCATGGGACAAAACGGACAAAACGATTGGAAAGTTATGCGGAGTACGACGTCATCTCTAAGTCTTTGTATTTTTAATTTGTACGCATACTTTGTTTTGACTTTTTTATGTTTGCTTGTTTTGTTGTTTTCTCAACGTTTCCTCCTTTTTGGGGGGAAATTAAATTGCCCTTATAAAATGAAACCCTGCGTGCACCACTGGCCATGACTGTCTTCAGCAGTCACTGGCGATAATTTATTTCGAAACGCATGCATTTTGGTGGGGACAGAGTTGTATTTTAGAATAAAGCGATCGTTCAAAAAGGGATGACCTGATAACGGTGGATTCATACATTAACTACGATTTCACCGGCTGTGTGACAAGTGGCGCTCGGTCTTTCTTTGTTTACAGATATCGGACATCGCTGGGGATGAAGATATTGTAGCTACAACGTATTTCTTGAAGATATGCAAATCCACCATCCTAAAACCCTATTCCGTCATTCTGCAACTGGTGAGATTGAAACGCCGCTGAAACGAACTAAAGTCGCTCGCAAACAAAACGAAGGAAAGGGAAAATAGGCAAGCATTTGAATCGCTCTGAGCAACAGGGCCACACAACGCTCGCTGCACGGGTTTAGGTCAGGGAATGTGAATGCCACACCTTTTGGTGTGAGGGGCAGTGCCGTGTTGTCCCTTCCCTCGCTGCTAGCGCTCGTAATGAGAAGCAGTGGATGGTTTAATGTTTCGGCTTAAAACGGGCCATGCAGACAAAATATAAGTTTCCTTTATTCGAAAGATCTCGGCCCGTTTGCCCGAACGCGATAATTATAGGAATAAGTTCTCAGCTACAACTTCAGCGCTGTCTAGGTAATAAGTTGTGTGCCCGAAACTGACACAAACGCTCGGTTAAGGTAGCGTTTCCGTCGGGTTTTCTGGCAACCAGCTTATTTGCCGTGGCCGACTTCGACTTATTGGCGCATTATTCGTAAGCGGGAACTCAATCGGGAACTTATGCGTACGGGCAAACGGGCCCTGGTGTTTTATAGTGCCCCCAGCATTTGTCCGGCAGCAAACGATGCTTTATTTACTAAAAAAAATGTATTCAAGTTAAAATTTTGATTCTCCCGCCAAATCGCGTGTTTCGTGGCGTCTCCGATGACGTAACCAGGACAGGTCTCTAAGCAAACGTAAGTGCGCTCTTTACTCTGCAGCGGACTGCCGGTGCGCATCCACACTGGCAGTGGTGGGACGAGAAGGGTGACGTCACTAGCGTTCCCCGGTAATGGCGGCCGCCTTGGTGTCCGTTTAGTCGAATCAGAAACTGACACGAATAAACTAGGCTGTTAAAAATTACTTACGCTGCTACGCTATGACTGTCTAATGTGCCATTCTATAATTATTGGGCTAGTAGGCTCCCATAGCAGCGAAAAAAACATAACAAGAAAATTTCGTGTCAGCACTCTTTTAAAGGGGCCATGCAGACAAAACACAAGTCTGGTTCATTCGAAATATTGCCGCTTTAGAATCACACTGACACCCCTTTTAACGTAAACTACGCTCAGATAAGCTATATAATTATGAAAAAAGGGAATGGCCATGCGACTATGTTAAATGCCCACCTGCGCGATTGGCTGAGGCTAGCAAAAGTAAACGCAGATTAGGCAGGGCATATAAGCTTGCCAAACGAGCTAGTCGCGCTTAAATTTAGGGCACGTTCTTTTTATATCAGTAATAATGGTGTAGTGAACAATTAAAGTTACGAACGAACACGTAAACACCGAAGCAGTTAGTGCGGCACTTCGCCGACTGACACCGGCAGCCGTCGGATGCGTTGGACTTGTCGGAGACAACACTGACCAACTGACATAAGCGGCCCGGTCACTTAAACGATCATGTTTGTCGAGTCATAACTTACGTTTTAGGAAACGATTAGTACGAACCCTAATATAAATACGGCAGAGATAGAAGTCCGGCCCCAAGCAAAGTGCGAACACTGGCAGTTCAACTAACTTCAGCTAAGGCTCCTAACTTCAGCGGTATTGCAGCGTCATCTATAAACAATATAACCAAACCATGGCCTGCGAGATCAAAACGCGCGCGGGGTGATCTCGGACGTTATGACGAAACAGCCGTCTGTGAGATGGTAGCAGCCCTGGTCAGCAGGCTATCTTTAGTTTTAAGGCCGTGCTCCGGATACGACATTGTCGACGTCACGAAAACACATGATTTAGCGGGAGAATTGAAATTTTGGTTTAAAATTTCTAATTTCTCTGGGAATAAAACATCTTTTACTGCCGCAAAAGCGCTGAGGGTACTATAAAACACTAAATCTTTCGAATAAAACAAACTTGCATTTTGTCTGCATGGCCCCTTTAAGCAATAAAGGATTGCTTGGTGCCAGCACTGTCGAACTATCTAAGCTACAGCTTAAATGTGCGTGTGCGTACATTTGTGCGTACAACCTAAACAAACTTAAATACATTTTTGTGCCATCCGATGAAGAGCATAAATCCGAAGATCCACATCACTCACATTCATTTTTTATAGTTACGTACAACCACACCTCAGTTTCATTGGACGCTTTTGTGGGGCAAGCAAGGCGCCTCTCCCCAGCCACAGCGCGCGTCTCAAAGAGGTGAGCGATAATTGACTGTTAGCAGGCTAAGTGGCGAGTAGACGTTTTTCCTTTCGCGGTTCATCTTTGTGGGTATGATCACCCAGAACAGACCTATGAAGCACACCCTCACGCTTGCCCCGGGTATTGGAAGCGCATCTAGTTATATTGAACAGACATGATGCTGGCACTAACGAATGAACAGGATCGACGTTCGCATATCCCGCAAGCGTGTCGGGTCGACAGCATCTGCACGTCCTCAGTTACGTCGCAAAGAACTAGAAGCGGCATTTTGCGGAGGTGGGTAACGGCATTTGAATTCTTAGCCCTAAGCCGTTTTCAACCCGCCGAGTAATCGCGACGCAAAACTAAGAAGCGCCTCACTCACTACCAGCACCACCACAACCACCAAAAGTGAAAATTGGGAAGGGTAGACTGAAATTGACACGGTGGAAAACAACGAAATCATCCGTGAAGGAAATCCTCCTCTTCAAATTTATCGGACGACGCTGGGACGACCCACACCTTCTTCCCATTTACCTTTTTCTTATTGAATGCTTTCTTTTTTCACTATTCCGACTTTGGCATCAAAATATTTTTCAACCTGTTTAAATTATCTTTTTGCAATGTCCTGAAGTTTTTACTAGAATTTTTTTCAGCCACTTATGATTGGCCGATCCCACGATTGGTTATGCGCCATTCACCAAGAAAAATTCATCATCACCATTAATGGTGGGTGAACGCTCTCCTGATGTGGCTGCCCCCGTTCCGCCAAGGTCCTTACTTCTATCAGATGCGCGCTTGTGGCTCTCTTTCGAGGGCTCTGAGAAGCGGAGGTACCCAAGGGCCATCTGCGTGTGTTGAGTTGTTTCGGTGGTGCCGCCTGTGCAGATAGCATGGCGCAAGTTTCGCAAAGACAACCCCACACGCCACCATCTCTCCTGGAGGCTGATGAACGTTCTGTACCCAGCTCTCATCCTCACCCTGTTGCTGTTCTACGCTATTCTACAAGGACTGGCCTGCCCTGGACGGCTGGAGTTCAAAACTGCCAGGGCGGTGAGTTTTCCCCTAGCAATGCGCCCTAAAGCCTTGTAGGTTTGGTGGGCAAAATGTATTTGATTTTTTTCCGCCTAAGGACTTACAAGTGAAACCTGACTTCTTTTAGCTTTGAAAAGACAGTGCTTTTCCAACATTTTGGTTTTGAGTAACGTGGCAACTACCAAGGAGTGCTAAAAACCCTTCCCTTCGCACACTACCTTCGCATTGTCATGGTTTCAGGCATACCTGCCATGAGTTATAAGGATAGGACCTTCAGTTAAGGTAATTGAAGTATTGCAGGGAAAATCTCACTATTAACACTGTCATGAATAAACAATTCGTGCAGAATGTCGGCGAGTGCACTTAAAGAACGGACGTATCAGTATAGAGTTTGCGTTTTCAAAGCCCAGCCGTGAAAATACCGTGTTGTGGGGACGTTCGTTTGAGAGTTTCTGTGAACAAAAAAATAAGGTGGAGGGGGGCCCTTTTTGAGGTCACCTGGAGTCCGGAAATTTTGAATCGATGCTCATGCTCATTGGCTTTAACATTTTCTATGTGTTTCGAGCGCATTTTTTCGCATACGTTAGCCGGAAGCACGGGACAAAACTTAGCGTCAATCGAAAATAAAATTTTCTGTCGCGATTTCTTGTTTCCAGTTTCCCGGTGACGTCGAAAGTAGCTCCCCAGGACACTAAACAAGAGATGATGTGCACATAGTTACTTGTAATGTTTGTTCTATTCACTGCTGTTGCATTTGGTAGAGGCTGGTCAACTAACCGGCACGCATTTTAGCTGTTATCACTGTCTCCCTCCTAGTCGGTCTATGGGAGCACTTCTCGTGAAGGGATTAATTTGACTTCTGTACGTCACCAGACTTGCCCACTTAAGTAGTCCCCTACAGGAAGCCGCGTTCTTCTTACTGCAGTTAAGATTAAGAATACTGGAACTGTGGTTGCTCCATTTTTCTGTTAATTTACTTGATGCGTTCAGCAGGCTTTAGCGAAGGGACGTAATATAATTATTATGTGGGATTGATACTGTTCAAGTAAAACTACCTCTTGATTGATTGTGTGGAAAAAATTTGCCGCAACACGAGGACGGTAGCAAACTGCTCGCTACGAGCAACAGACCTACATCATTAATCAGTAATTGCTGCAGGCTGCTTGAGCATATAATCTGTAGCCAGATAACGTCGTTTTTTGGAATGCAGTAACATGTTATTCAGCTTCCACCTTGGGTTTATAGAACGCTATCCGCCATGACCCAGCTCGTATCAGTCATGCACAGCAATGCTGTCAACAATAGAACACAAATCTACCCAATAGTTTTGTATCTATCAAAAGCCTCTGATGGGGTACCGCATTGTTCAGAGGGCAGTTTGTTCAAATTAATAGCTGCCAAAAACAAAACCTTGACGGGAGTGCTCCGAGGGCCGGTGGGTGTAAGAACCGCTCTTGTTTTATCTATTCCAATGATATTGCTGAGGTCCTTTACGCGGGTGTGAATGAAAATGTTTGCAGATGACTTGTAATTTATACTATACCGTCAGTAGCACCTTGGAACAATTATTGGAGAATGAAAAGTTGTGTCAAATTGCTGACTGGCGTTAGACATGGCACATGGTAATCACCTTTCCAAAACCTTGTGCTCTTGCAATAATGCACAAGAAAACTTCCTGTGAATATAAATACCATGGCCGTGATAAACGCATTGAATTCGTGAACGATATGTAAAATAGTTTTGACTGTTAACATGAAACGTAGATGGTAATTTGCGTCAAGGCCTACAAAAAGCTATGCTTTTGGAGAAGCATATTGGGAGCTTGCAAGTGGACCGTCAAACTTTCAAGCTATAAAGCTCCACTTCTTCCCAGTGTCGGAACACGCGTCCATCGCGTGGGATCCACGCTTGAAGACAGTCATAAAAAGTGGGGAGGATCCAGTGACCAGGAGCACGATTTATTTTTCTCAAATTTTACAGGCGCCTCTCCTTAGTTTCTGAAATAATAAAAAGATATGGCCGGGAATTACTGGAGACGAGGTGGGAAATTGTCAGGTTAAACTTTTTTATAAAAACTCGACAATAACAAGTCTGGTTTAAATGAAATGTATATTCTGCCCTCTCTCCGAAGCTCAGAAAGGTTAAATCACTCAAAAAGCGTTAGGTCATATGTCGCTAAAAATGACACCTTTAAGTAGTACATGTACACTTCCTGTATACGAACTATCGCCTTTAAGTAGTACATGTACACTTTCTTTATACGAACTATCGATGACCGTGGTATTCATTGCCTTCCGACTGCGCGCATGCCCCGACATCTCCTAGTTTTGACTGCTTTGTTAGGAAAATGACGTAACCCTCTCCTGCTAGGGTGGTGAAAAATTATCCGCAGTGTTTTTTAAATAAAAATAAACCAAAATTTGTATTATTCTCTGGGTCGACTCAACGACGTTCTTTCTGGGTTATTTTGTTTTTCCTGAATGCGCTAGCGCTGACGCGACTGAGTGGGCGCGAGGTAGCGATTGTAATTTTTAAACTGGAAACCCACCTGCTGCCTTACAGCAAAGATGTCACAACCTCTTAGCGTGAGCAGAGATCGCGAAGTTTGTATAAAGATGAGTGTCCTTAGTTCATTATGCTCTAAAACTATGGTCGAAGTTCGCGAAGATAAGGGAATTTCTTTTGTTAATATCAGAACATTCACAAATACCGCTGCTGTTTTCACAGGTAGAACTCCAAAACGCGACGAAAATACCTCCCAAGAATACCACTACCGACTCCATCGGGTTCTACTGGGATGAGACTACAGTGAGTACGCGTAGGTCGACATCTCGCGTTATAATTTAGCCCTCTTGCCGTCGTTTTCAAATGCGATATATATTTTTAAGAAAAACCAATTCTGTTTTGAAAAAAAAAAATGGCAGCATCTCCATTATGTGGATGATGGCGAGGGTGCGGAGTACGGGAACTCGAAATGAAATTCATGTTGCGCCCGGAGTGACATCCGATTTGCGCCCCGACCGTCATTCGATTTGAGCCGTGAGTTGCACCGTGATTATTCCCTAAATGAAACTGCAACTCACGGCTCAAATCGAATTTCGCTTGATTTTCGCTTGATGGTGATGGGCGCACGGATGGACGCGGACGGACTTTGGGAGGTCCTAAGGTACTCCGCATCGTTTCAGGCGCAGGAGTAAGCCGTTTGACTCTCGGGTACTAACTCACGGTCGTAGCCCAATGGGTAAGACGACTGGCACTAACTCGGTCTAGTCTACCAGACACGGGCTCTAATCCTGCCGATGCCTGTGCGATTTTTTGCGACTGTAAGCGCTATGCGCATGGACGTGAACGGACATTGTGCGGTCCTAAGGTGCTCCGCACCTAAAATTCGTGCACCTTTAATTTATTACCTGCAGGCTGTATCCAGGAGGGATAGCATTGGGGGCGGACGCTAAACTAGCTGGGCAAAATAACAGATGGCAGACCCATTTCCCATACCTGCTCCTGGTTTAGGGTTGATAGACCGATGGACGTGGAAGGACCCACGAAGCGCGCCGGCACCGTAATCGAGGCACGTGCCGATCCGGCACCACGCGCCCTGCAGAGCCACACAAGCTTCGGCGGGTTTCTCCGCTGTTTGCATTGTTCCGCAACTCCTCTCCGTCGGCAACTGCAGTAAAGCCTCATGATAACCTAATCCCCGTAAGCAAAACTTTGTTAAAAGCGAAGATGAAGTGATCTGACCACAGTACAGTGAGGGGCCAGAAAAGCTTTGAACAGAACGATATTTCGAATGGAGCGATTTCGTCATACCAAAGGTTTACTGTACGCCGTCGCCGCATAGCGGTGGCGTGTGCGCCCCTCTGCTGCCGAGAGAAGCTAGGGGCGGCTGCGTTAATGGGCCTCTGGTTCTGTGTTACACGATGGCGCAGTTGGGATTCCCCGGGGCGATAAAGAGACACGTCTGTAGGACACAGGGAAGGCGCGCCCACACCTCCCCTTACGCATGCTTCGGGCGGCGGTGTGTTCTGTGTAACTTAGTGGATGCGCGGCGCGTTGCAGACGTCGCGGAGTAGCGAGGAGGCGGACGACCTGGGCGACCTTCCGCAGTGCCAGCACCGGCTCACGCTGTACATCCTGCCCAGTGTGCTCCAGGTGGCTGCTTTCCTCTACGGGTTCTACATGTTCCGCCTGATCGGAGTGGACGAGGAGCTCTATGCCATCATGGAGAAGGTGCGTGCCGCACCCGGCCAGTACGTACAGCGGCACTCTGACGCTGATTGAGAATTGCCTCAAAGGGAGTTACGTGCGGCTCAATTCTGTCATCTGGAGATTTTACAACTAGTTACAAATGTAACTAATTCATCGCATGAGCTTTTAACTGCTTGCCACGGGCGCTCCATGAAAATATATCACAACACAGCAACACGTTAAACCCGTTTCATTCCCATGTTAATTTGCACTCAGACATGTATATTTCTTTGGCGAATTCTCATTCATACCTCGCCCGTCCTGTCAGGTTGCATGTAGAACGCGAGGATCGGTCATTTGGATGTGTTGCAATGAAGCCTACTCAGAGGTGTTTTGAAGAATACGCAACGCCACAGCACCGACCACAAGTTTAGAGTCGAGTCGCATATGCCAGGTCAGTCAGGTCAATCAGTGATATCCTTTGGAGGATGTTTTCCCTTTCTCGAGGAATTTGCGGCTGCAGTTTTGGCCGAAAGATAAAAAGGGAATCTGTGATAAATTCAGGAAATGTTCATAGTGATATAGTAAGAATAAAAGAAATATGTCAGTAAATAAGACCTCGCATCATTCATTCTTAACACGGCATTGTCAGGGCACCTTATGAATAACTGTGATAAATAAATAGCCTCAATTACCCCAAAATATCTTGATTTCCTTTCTTAGGAGCACTGTAAACTTAGAGCATTAGCATGCAAGGATTGAATGCTTTTGGGACGAAATTTGAAATGCATGTTACCGCATCAGTGCCCTGTAAGAATTCGGGAAATGGGGCTGAGCGACAGAGGTAGTGGAATCTGTTTCAGAATAAAACTCTACACGGCGTCTGCGTCCGCAGGGTGACGTAAAGCCGACATAGGTGGCACTGATTAACGCCCAAAGAGAACAGGAATACACCTAAAAGATCAGTCAGCTACGAAAAGAGCATGCAGGGAAACGTTCAGGGTTTTGGCGAGAAATCCGCGTGGAAAAGGGCTAAAAAGAAATTTCTGCATCTAAAAATTTGAATTTTTCTCCCCAGTACGGGACATCACGGCCGTCAGTGGCTTGCTTTGATCTATGATCGCAATAATTGATCAAGCAGCTGAGTTTCGGATAAACAGGCACGGGAACGTTTTTAAGAGTTCAAGGCCAAATGATCGCCGCCGCGTGGTTATGAATTCTCGTGCCCACTCGCCCTTTGACGGCTAACTGCGGTGCCTTCTCGGAAGGCCTCGGCACCGGCCATTGTGGTAGCGGGTCATTTTTGCCTTCTTGCTTGGCTGCCTGATGGTCAGTGACTTGGGGATCCTTGAGCAGTTGGCCGGACGAACAAAGACCCGCAGGGAAGGCTGACGGAAGGCCGACTTCCGAGCAGGAGTCCATTTTCACCTTTCCATATAAAACGCGCATCGTTCGACCTCCCGGCTATCCGTTGTGTATATCAAAACTAAACAAAATGTGCATTGAGATGTGTACCCCAATAATTTCGCACGTGAGGTTTTAACAGTCATTAATTAAAAAAATACCACGCTGCCCCAAAAATCCAAGAATTCGGCGCGCCTCGTTCATGCATTGCTTCAGATACTAACTCTTTAGCTCCTCGAAGTTGCATCGATTCGGCATGAAATCAGCGTGTACAAACATGCGTAACGGCAGTCTAACCGCAGAAAATTAGCGGCACTGTGTTATATGCTTCTTTTCTTGCCTTCTGGAGAAACTTTTCGCCGGAATGTACCTAAGTTGCCTGTCAGATTTGTTTTCATTAGTGTGTCTTCGCATCAAATGCGGCAAACCGAATTTGATGATTGATTGTAGGGTTTAACGCGCCGACGCAACGCAGGCGATGAGGCGCGCCGTAGTGGAGGGCTCCGGATTAATTTTGACCACCTGGGGATCTTTAACGTGCGCCGAAATCTCGTACACACGGGCGTTTTTGCTTTTCGCCTCCATCAGAAAAGCGGCCGCCGCGGCCGGGAATCGAACCCGCGACCTCGTGCTCAGCAGCGCAACGCCTTAGCCACTGAGCCACCGCGGCGGGTTCAAACCGAATTTCACGCGTCGACGAAAACGTGTTGTTTATACCCTGCTAAGCTCAAGGGGCGAAAGGAGGCGTTTCTGGGCGGGTTGCCAATCCTTCAGCCGCGATAGTGCCCGTGCGTACCGAGCTCGTATTCTTCCTTTATGATAAGGCTCGTGGTCACAGATGACACTGCCGGGCCGCACGACAATGCGCGTTTCTTGTGCGAACCATAGCTGTGAATGGAGTAGGAAGGACTAGTGCTTACTTCTCTCCTAACGACAACGAATCGTCTCCGTAGTGGGGAGATGCCACGTTTCGCGGTGGTCTGATACCTGCGGTTGTTTAGGACGCAATCAGATGCACGCAATCTGACTGCTAGCGTGATGTTTGTCAGATCTGTGCGGTGGACCTTTCATGAAGTGGGTGCTGCTTGTGCCGGCTGTAAGGTTAAGGGTGCAGCGGTAACCGTTCAGCCTCTCCTTTCTTTTCTGTTTGATTTTAACTCATTCGCAGTACAGGAAAAGCGCAGTATCTTTTGTTTTGGGTGGAAATTGAACGCACTTAAAAAAAAGCACGCTTGAAGAGGTACTTCAAATGTTTCCGTTCTACGAATGACGCAGTGGCTTTCGGTAATGAACTGAGAAATCGTTCGCAGTGGCCGTAAACGTTATACAGCCACTCTTAGCGGACAACACTTCATCATTGAAGATTACTTGTACATTTTACAGCCTTTATTACTTGTATCTGTCGTGTACATGTATGTCATGTAACTACACCACTCCTGCGATGTCTCTCGTTGAGACAGCAGTATTTGCAAATATATATATATATATATATATATATATATATATATCAGGGTGTCGAACCGGAACCGAACCGAACCGAAAACCGGAACTGAACCGGTATTTTTGCCGGAACTGAACCCGAACCCGAACCGTTATTTTTTGAGCACGCTGAACCCGAACCGGAACTGAACCGAAAAAAGAAATAACGGTTACCGGTTCATGCCGAAACGGTTCGACCCTCTGTTGTTGACATTGCACAGTCAATGCAATTCAGGCTTTTTTTTCTTTCACGTACCATCAACTTCGTACCTGCTCGCTCACTTCCCCCTCCAGACAATTGAACACTATCACACTCTATGTAACAACAAGGGAAATGAATGAGCACCAATGTAGCAATGGTCTGTTGCTGCTGGAAGCGCGAGCGTAGTGGAAGCTGACCAAAGGAAATGTCATTCTCCGCAGCTTGCAGGGGATATAAAACGGCTTTGCCCTTCCCTAGCTGCAACTTTAGTGGAGCAATCAGGCTGCAGGAGTGCTCTAGTGTGCAGCAGCGAAAGCCCGATGTGTGCAAACTTTTTCCATTTCATAATTTGTTTAAAAGGTCCGACACCTGCAAATTGTAATATTTGACAAATTTGACCGCAGGAGCGGCTCAGTGGCTAAACCACTTGATGCTGACTACAAGTGGCTTCGATGTCCCTTACCCACGACCATTTTTGAGGACAGTACAGTGGACAAGCTCCGTTTTTTACAAGTACAAATAACAACAGATATGTCAGGGAAAACTGTTAAGGTGCGCACTTAATCTCTTGGCAAGAAACTGCAGTCCTCGACCTTGTCTTGGAAGCAGAAACAGTAATAAAGCAGATGACACGTGCAGAAAGGACGGCCGGTACCTCACACTGTCCCATTCGCCGAGCGATCATCTTTTCTGCTTGTTCTGCAGTTTTTTCTCTTTCAGATCTGCTTTTTTTTTCGAAGGTGCACTTGTACTGACTGCCCAACTCGCTACATTACTTCTACTGCTACTCGATCCGGAGGGGAGTACTGATTTGATTTGATTGTGGGGTTTAACGCGCCGACCCAGCACAGGCGATGAGGCGCGCCGTAGTGGAGGGCTTCGAATTAATTTTGACCACCTGGGGATCTTTAACGTGCGCCGAAATTTCGTACACACGGGCGTTTTTGCTTTTCGCCTCCATCAGAAAAGCGGCCGCTTCGGCCGGGAATCGAACCCGCGACCTCGCGCTCAGCAGTGCCTTAGCCACTGAGCCACCGAGGCAGGTCAGAGGGGAGTACTGCTGTGGACGAATTAAAGAGCGCCTACCCAAAAAAGTTCTTCTTATGCTCCGCGCGTAAAATTTCCCTTTCATTTTGTAACAGCATAATCTGTTATAAGATTACGCAATGTAGCACACGGAACGATGGCCGGGGGTCAGGCGGTACGATGACATACTGATTGTAATGCACACATCCAGTATAGCTTTCGCAAAAGGAATTGCAGTGGTCAGAGAAATAATGCAGTGACTGAGCGTTAACTAAAGCTTACTTTTAACAAAAGTGTGGCTAACACATTCGATAGGGTGACAGCTAACAAATTATTCAGGGTGACCAAATGATCTAATTCATTGGTAGTATTTATGTGCCTGTAGTAGGGTTGTTCTGTTTTGTTACAAATATTAAAAAAATGTGCGCCATTGGTAATTAGCGCTGATATTTCAACACGCCAGTACGCAGACCTAAATTTAAGGCTTCAAGGTAAGCGTGATAGGCGATTCCATAGTGACGATTGCGATTTTAACAAAAAATGAAAGGGCAGAATATACAGGGTGTCCCAGCTATCATGCACCAAGATTTAAAAAAAGAGAAATTGCGTAACTCGAAGAAAACCTAGTGCATAATGTTTGCAGTACTGTGAAGTTGCGGAGAGTAATTTTTTCGTTAATGAGACTTAATTAATTGATTGTAATTAATTATCTAACTAGAGAAATACTTCCCTAATCACTAAAGTGTCAATGAGGCACTTGTAGGTAACCACGAGGGGCATCTAACTGCGCTATTTTCAGCGACGAACTAATTGCGTACTCATTTATTTTGACTGATTAAGGAAACCCGCGAAATATGAAAAATACCACGTGACGACGCTTACGCGCGCATTGTAAAGCAGCGTCCCCAAACAAAGCTGATTGAAAGCAACTGCTTCGCGTGTTATCCGCCCGAAAAGACAGCGCATCACCTTGATAATAGCATGCATGGAAGGAGCAGCAACAGCAAGATTCCCGGGACGCGTGTGCAGATAAGGAACAAACTCGGTCGCGATTTCTTCTTTCTTTCTTTTGTTTATTTCATTCTGGCTAACTCAGAGGCAGCCTGTTTGAGGGCGTTGCTTTACGGTGCGCGCGGAGGCGCCGTCACGTGGTATTTTTCATATTTCGCGGGTTTCCTTTATCAGTCATAATAAATGTGTACGCAATTAGTTCATCGCTGAAAATACCGCAGTTAGATGCCCCTCGTGGTTACCTTCAAGTGCCTCATTGACACTTTAGTGATTAGGAGAGTATTACTCGAGTTAGATAATTAATTACCATTAGTTAATTAAGTGTCATTAAAGAAAAAAATACTGTCCGCTTCTTCACAGTACTGCAAACATTATGCACCTGGTTTCTTTCGAGTTACGCCTTTACTCGTTTTTTAAATCTTGGTGCATGATAGCTGGGACACCCTGTATATCCCACCGTCATATCTCTCGGCGGTGGCTTTATGAATAGTCGCTAGGACAACATAAAGTCTGGACGAGAAAGTAGGTAGTAAATCGTCACCACTTCATCTGTTTTTCTAATATCTCGTGATTATTTAAAGTTTGCTTTGCAATTGCGCCACTGCCCTTGGGGAACAGCAGCATTTTGAATTTTTGTTTGTGTTTTGACTTTACTGTCGCTTTAAACTACTAAATGTTTTTTTTCTAATTTTAGTGACAATTCAATTCATCGAACCGGTTCGCGAACCGGTTCAAGCTCCCGAACCGGTTCGCGAACCGGTTCGGCACATAATTTTGTCGAACCGGAACTGAACCGGAACGAAATTATTTCACCCGAACCCGAACCGTAACCGAACCGGTATTTTTTTCGGTTCGACACCCTGATATATATATATATATATTTAAAGCAAAGGGAGGATATGGTAGGTCATTGAAACAGATAAAGAATTTGGAAAAAAAGAAAGTGGAGAAAAAATCCCCGCCAGGTGGGATCCGAACCCACGAATGTCATTAGAGAAATATGTCAGTAAATAAGATTTCGCATCATTCATTCTTAACACGGCATTGTCAGGGCACCTTATGAATAACTGGGATAAATAAATAGCCTCAATTACCCCAAAATATCTTGATTTCCTGGAGGTCGTGGGTTCGGATCCCACCTGGCGGGCATTTTATCTGTTTCAATGACCTACCATATCCTCCCCTTTGCTTTCCAAGGTTTTCTTGACTGCCAACCCTTATTTCTGTCTTATATATATATATATATATATATATATAGTCTGTGGAACTACAATAGTTTTACTTTACAATGTTAATCAAACCTGCTGAACAAAACACCCCAGCACTAAAATTTGAAAAATGCCTTATATAACACCTATGGTTTTTGTAAAAGCTTTGTTGGCCGCAATGCGTGTCAGCGATCAACTCTTGAAGGACTGAAACGACATGTACATCGCTAAATTTAAAGCTAGTAATGTAAAACCTTGCGAACCGTGTTTATAGAATAAAAAAAAGGTATCTATTTCTACGTCAACGAGAAAAGAGAACACATTATGACCGAGTCAATCCTCTGAAATTGTTATTCGAAAAAGGGAAATCGCAGTTTTGTTTGTTCTAGACAGCTTTCTTCTGTACCCGTTTTTACGGCTGTTATTTTAAACATTGCTCTCTTCTGCCTTTGTTTTTCAAAACATTGTCCTCTCCGCGCATCGCACCATTCAAAACAATCGCTTATCAACTTTTTTAAGGGGCACCTTCCACTCACTTTCTTGCAGTGATGTCAACACCAATATTTTATCTTGCTTTATACTTCTTACGGATAACAGGTATTATACAGGAAGCTTGCGCTTTTATTCATCGATCGAATCGATTACTCAAAGAAGGCATAATATCTTTTTCTTATATTTATCCTATTTCGACACGGTGTTTTAAGGCATAATATAATGTTTCAGCACCATGTATGAACTCTCATTTAAAGAATATTCTGCACAGCGCATGTATTTTGTACCTAGCTGTTAACGTTACTGAATGTCATTTCACACTGTGGTACTTTTGACCAATGAGCACAGAAAAACTGATTTCGGTATTTGTAGACCACCACTTCCGGGAGCTCTGAGGATGTATTTCCCCTAGGGGGCGGGGCCTCTCATGCAATGTTTCAGGTTCAGTTTTATAATACAGTCGGCTACCGTTAATACGAAGTCCACGGAGACCACCAAACACTTTGAATTGGCGTAACTTTCAGTTAAAGAAAGGCAACGAGAATAGAATACCCAATCATACAAAACTAGCCTCCCTCCACGATTTCGTTCAGAATGTAGACTTTCGATGCTAAGTCGAGTGTACAACACAGTCGTTCAGACATATCCCTAACATCGAAGCCTGAAGCGTCCACCGC
Organism: Haemaphysalis longicornis; assembly: GCF_048455015.1. Lineage (NCBI taxonomy): Eukaryota > Metazoa > Arthropoda > Arachnida > Ixodida > Ixodidae > Haemaphysalis > Haemaphysalis longicornis. The sequence continues at coordinate 411,302,255 of NW_027526203.1, forward strand.
ACAAACTGTTCACACTCGTCTGGCGCAACAACTAAGGATAAGGACCTCAGAAAGATCCGTCAGCGTGCGCGAGCATACAGTTTCCTACACATGTATGAAACCCTATAGAACCGCCGCGGTGGCTCAGTGGCTATGGCGTTATGCTGCTGAGCCTAAGGACACGGGTTCGATCCCCGGCCGCGGCTGCCGCTTTTCTAATGGAGGCGAAAAGCAAAAATGCCCGTGCGTTCGAGGTTTCGGCGACCGTTAAAGATGCCCAGGTGGTCAAAATTAATACGGAGCCCCCACTACGGCGTGCCTCGTCGCCTGTGTAGCGTCTGCACGTTAAACGTCGCAATCAATCAATCAATCAATCAATCAATCAATCAATCAATCAATCAATCAATCAATCAATCAATCAAATCAATCAATCAATCAATCAATCAATCAAACCCTATGGGCGCGATCCTCGACTGAGTAATACTGCCGCTTTATCAGCTATGGCGCTGCCTTAGTTGCTATGGCGCCGACACCAGTAGATAACACGGTGTTGTTCTCGTGCTTGAAAATTTGGAATTTTATCAAGGAATGACGGTCACCTCGATGCTTTATATTAAGAAATGCATCCCAGTTAACCGATATAATGGGTTTGAGATTTAAATTATCGAGTAATTACTTCCATTGCATTGCATGTAAAATTGACGGGACCAGCATATCACTTCTAATTAACCGAATATTACAAATAGGCGACTGACTAACTATTTAGTGGCTAACTTGATAAGGCACTGCTGTTTGTGTGGTAATAAATGTATTGAATTTAATATGGCATAGGCCATATTAGAGTTAAATATAATTTGCGCCAAGGTAAATTAATTGCTCAATAAATATCTGGGCGACCCAAATTCCCCTCAGAGTAGATCTTAGACTGCGTGAAGGGCGACCAGGAACCGTCGTTTTAGCGTCTAATAGCAAGCATGGCTCTTCTTGTTTCTGTTTTTTGTAAATTGCAAATTGTTGAACAACTGCAAGCTTTCATTTCTCCTTGTCTGATCATTTGTAACTCTCACCTTAAGCATATTTTAAGCAGCTTGAAAACATTTGCTGTTGCCCAATGGCGCTCCTCACCGTGGAAGCCAACTTATTTCTCCTTCGTTTTTTTATTTCAGGTTTTTCTACAGTCTTCGGCATACTTCACAGAGCGCATCATCATAACTATTACAAGGTACCGACAACGTTTAACGGAAAAATTCTTGCTTGGAAATGGCGCGGGTAATTGCCTGCTGTGATGCGGGATGGCTAAAGCACAGTTCAGTGAAGCCGAATTTGAAAATTAATTTAGAGACTGTGAAGGGTGCAAGCTATAGGGAATAAAATAGAAAGTCATACCTTATTCTCCCTCGATTTTTATTTTCTTTAGAAACAGCGCAACAAAATTGAAGCAGTCGAAGCCTATGACTAAAAAATGTACCGTTGCTTCCGCTGTGGCGTCAAATGCCACAGGACAACCCTTTATCTGAAAGATAAATATTTTCGGTCAAGCATTGCCTAGGTATTCAAACAGGGATGGCAGCTACAAAAACATGAACCTGACTGAGAAACGGCGTAGTATCCGCACCGCGTTGCAAGGTATGGTGAAAACCGAAATCCCTCTAGAAGTAGTCACTATGCATTCGCGAGTACGCGCACCTCGAAAGAAACTCCCTTCTCTCTCATGAACTGGTGCAGTTTGATGTGTGCTGGAATTCTTTCGGTCGTTATACTAAGCTTAAAATGGTCGTGGCTTATGGTTCCTATCGTGGCAAATGGTTCCCATCGCGGGTATGCGCGCGCATTTCAAATCGAGAAAACGAGTAAACACATGCTCGTTGTACTGTGCTCCCACTCATAGACCCCTCCCCCCCCACACACACTCACAGATGCACATACGTACACACGCACACACAGGCACGCACGCACAAGAGAACACTACACACCACAGCACCACATGAGCGGTGTGCAACTCAACTCGCCGTGGAATACGTAACACTAGTTTCTGAAGCGGGTATCATCTTGTAGATATATACAACTCGTAGTCTTTAAGGTGCTGCCATTTCAAACCATGGACTATTTTCTTTCAGAAAAACTGAGCCAATTTTCTTGTTTTTTTTTGTATCTAGGAGGTTTCTACTAGCGGGAATCGTTTGGACACTTCTACAGATAGCGGTTCAAGTACTGTACAACACCGCTGTGGAATCAGAAGAAAAACTGGTGGAACGAGCCTTCGCTACCTCAACTCTGCCGGGGTAGTATTGCTGTATATGTATGTATGTATGTATGTATGTATGTATGTATGTATGTATGTATGTATGTATGTATGTATGTATGTATGTATGTATGTATGTATGTATGTATGTATGTATGTATGTATGTATGTATGTATGTATGTATGTATGTATGTATGTATGTATGTATGTATGTCATGAGCTTGTTTGTGTCCACTGCAGGACGAAAGCCTCTCCCAAAGGTACATATTTATGTGTTTGAAAACGACCGGTGCCCGGCCGAAACGTTAGAATGAATATTGTTGTTTTTCACCATGACCATTCAATCGTACAGTTAGCCTTATAGTCAGGAACCTTTTCTCTTAATTTTACACATGCTCATTATCAAATCAAAGAGTTCATGTGTATATATATATATATATATATATATATATATATATATATATATATATATATATATATATATATATATATATATATATATATATATATATATATATATATATATATATATATAGCGAATCAGAATAGGAAATGAGGGGCTCGTTGAAAATAAGACAGAAATAAGGGTTGGCAGTCAAGAAAACCTCGGAAAACAAAAGGGAGGATATGGTAGGTCATTGAAACAGATAAAGAATTTGGAAAGAAAGAAAGTGAAGAAAAAATGCCCGCCAGGTGGGATCTGAACCCACGACCTCCAGAATACCGGTCTGGTGCGATAACCACTACGCTACCGGCGGGGCTATTTTTCCCCTTCACCCTTCACTTTCTGGGGTATTTATGTCAATGTAATTTTTTTTCCTCTCCTTGGGGGCGGGACAGGACTTTCTTTCTTTCCAAATTCTTTATCTGTTTCAATGACCTACCAAATCCTCCCCTTTGTTTTCCGAGGTTTTCTTGACTGCCAACCGTTATTTCTTGTTATATATATATATATATATATATATATATGGTGCTAAGGCGAAACTAAACGTTGAAGAACGGTAGCAAAGTAAACATTCATACAGGCGCACTAGCAGATCAGTGAATACATGTATAAATGTATACATAAATAAACAATTAAGTGCCGTTCCACTATGTAACAGCGGACGACCGGCGGAGCTGATTGTGGGTTACCGTAGTAACGGGACTGGTGTCCCCTGGAAATAACAAACGATCACATACCGCACAAGTGACGCCGAATCAGCTGGCCAAAAACTCTCGCTCATTGAAAACCGCACCGTCGCGGCGGAGAAGCGTTCAGCGGGATTGTAGCCACGCCGACGTCTTAACTGCGTCAACCGCCTCGCGGTATTCGTAGTCCGACGGGCATCGCGCTCACACCTGGCGTCGCGGCCCGATCGTCGTCGGTGGCCTCCTTCCGCCGCGTTCGCGGGGAGTTAGACTGTCTTCAAAGACGATAGTCCTTCTAGGGATACTTAAACGGGATAATTTCGCTCTGTCTCTTTGTCTGTCCCTCGACTCAGCCGCCCGGCCAAAACTTAAGAGAATTCTTGAACGTGACGTTAATATAGGCACAGCATTCCGAAACTACTAAATCCGGTGGGTATGTTCATACTTGTCAACATTGTTCATCAAAAAGAAAACATCAGGCATATTTGAGGCCAGACATCAATACATAAGTGACATTTGCATTATGCTTTACATTAAAAATATGTGGATGCCTGATTTTTGCTATAACAAATAAAAATTACGACTTCAACAATGTTTCGACCTCAAAACACCAAAAGCGCTCGTAGAGCCGCCTTGCGGCAGTGTTCCAAGCTTAACAGTAACAAAAGGTTTCAGTAGATGGCCTGAGCAGTGAAAAGCGGCAAAATTGAACTTACCTGAGTAAACCTCAACAGCGTTTATTGTGGGAGGAGTGAAATGGGAGGGGAAGACTATGAGAGGTGGGTGGGAACGGAAGAGAGGGATTGACGTGGTCATGCAAATGTCGTCCAAAGACTATCGTCTTTCGACGACATTTGCATCGAAGTTAGCAGATACGAGGCCAATTTTCTCTTTGTGAGTACGCTTTATTGTGCAACAGGTAATGTGGGGAAGCCGGATTACAAAAACCAAGCTTGTACCGATCTTCGTAAGGTCAGCTTCACTTCTAAACAAAAATGCATGGCTAGAAAATATGTTATATTCAGCAACGATACACGCAATCCTAAATCAAAATGTGAAGCACAGAAGGCGAACAGGTGGCGGAAACGAGAGGGGGTACATACAGCCTAACAGAAGAACACGTACTGCCATGGCATATGCAGAGAACAGCGGTCAGAAAACTGAGAGAACCAACTACGGACGAAAAAAAAAAACGGGTAAGTTAGCTTACAACAGCTCTGCTGTAATAAATAAATAAGGAAGCGAGCTGCTCATGTATTTAGCTCGAATACGTAGTGCCTACAGCTCACATTGTTCACTGTTCTTCGGATTACATAATGACTTTCGACGACACACCATCAACCTAATGTGTTTTCATGAAAAATACCACATAGAACAACTTGCACGCAAAAAAAAACCAAACGAGAAATAACTGTGGCCCACTGAGATTTTTGTGTTTTGAAATTACCAGCATAGAATAAAATGTGTGCTCATGCACTGCTAAATTACCGCCAGTGTGTTTTAGTTGTGGGGGGTGGGGGTTTACTCCTTATTAGTCATGTTTTTTTATGGAAACTAGTTCCATGCTTGCAATTTCTAGGTCGGTGCTTCAGTGCACCTGCTTAAGTATTTCTATGGTGTAAACAGTATGCTGACACTCGGAAAGAGACGGAGTGGGCTGGCACTCAGCTAGTGATGTCCCTTTCCGTCCTGCCAATAGTTGTTTTTATAACCGTGCTTGGGAAGTCCGACACATGGTTATGTAGTGCACGCCCAGAGTCTTCATTCTGGTCCATGTGCCTATGACAGGTGGAAGATGCTGAGCCTGATTACGCTGCGGATCCTGGGTCAGCTGGTGATGACCCTCGTTGAGATGGCGGTGCTGCTGAACTACTGCACACAGTGCGAGATGATCATCACCTACCTGCGCGGTGTCGCCCTGCGGCTGAGAGAGAAACGCATCACGATCCGCGAAGGCATGCACGTCAGTATGCGCTGCATGGCACTCAACTCCTTTGCCCCACGTCAGCACCACACTCACAGTGGTACAAAAACCTAATGTAGTGCTTCCTTTCAATAGTAGGGTGGACTTAAGCAAACACTCACATAGCGAGACAAACCACTGAAGCAGATAGCGCCAACAATGCTCTATTTGTGCACGTCAAATACTTATCACACGTTAGTTTGCTCAGAACATAGGTGCAATTTCATTCTGTATCGTGGATAGCTATGCACATGTATAGCTTTCGATGAGAGCAAACGTGCACCAGCAGCTCCAATGTTACGAGTGGGCTTACATTAACAGAAATTAAGAGTAGTTATGAGATGAAGCAGAAAGCCGTTGTTGCGCCTTTCTGCGGGTCGAAGGTCAGAAAGCGCCCACAGGTTAACTCTCAACTGAATAGCAGTTTGGCCAAGCAAAAAGGCGCTGGGACGGTATTTCTTTGCTATGTCTCTCTACCAGACGTCTACGCAGTTTAACTACTTAGTTCAGGTTACCACAGTTTAGCTAACTTCTTGAGCAATTTAGCTGTTTTGATTACTTTTTAATTTGATAATGAGCAGTGTACTTTCAATACTTCCCCGGGGGAATTCTACTACAATTAAAAAAATGTTTTCCAAATGTAGACGTTGGATAGCTCATCACAAGACGATTTGGGCAGTAGTTTGGAATAGACAAAAAACAGGATAATCGAACCCATGGGTGTCATATTTTCTTTGCGGTTTCCTCTCGGAAGTCTTAATAGGAATTCAAGAACCGGGGAAGACAGAAATGGGGCCTGGTTTTTGTTACTTTGATGATGCATATGTAACTCAAACTAAGCGTGACCAAAGATGAAAAGCAAGACCCGCACGTCACTGGTACTTCCAATGCTATTTATTCGAATTTGCCATACCCTCTTTGTTTCTCGCACCGACAGATGTTATTTTAGGCTGGTTTACGATATTCACTGACCATATTAATTCAGATGGTTACAAGCTACAAATGTGTGCCACAGTGCAACTAAGAAGCTTGCTATAGGCAAAGATGAAATGCATGCACTCAAAGACGAACAAGGTAGCATCACACACAACATGGGCGAGATAATAGAAGTAATGGAAAGATGTGATGCCGAGTTGTATGCTAGCAATGTTAGGCATGGAGAAAGGACTAAATCTACAAACGTGGTTCACAAGGTCTCATTAGTAGCTAAACATGAAGTATTGAAGGCGTGTTAAGGGATGAGCAGAGCAAAAGCTTTAGGAGACGATGAAATAACTGTGGGCGAATGAAAGAGGGGAATGTACATTGTACTATAAAAGTGAGCAAAATTAATTTCTGGACACCTTAGGACTTAAGGGCACCTTAAACTGGTGAGATGTCAACATAACAAAGATCCACATGATGGGTGGTGTCAGAGACCTTAAGAATTACAGGAATATCAGTGTATAGCAGCTGTTTACAAAATAAAACTAACGGCATAGACCTAGATTTTGCAACTGGTTGACCGGGATGTATTTAGGAAAGCATTCTCGACAGTTGATTACATTCCTGGCACCAGCCAAGTAAGGAAGGAAAACGGTAGAGTGTAACAAGCCATCTTACATAGCTCTAACATATTCCGAAGAAAGGTTTGATTTTTCAGATACCGACGCAGTACTGGAATCATTGAAGGTCTAGGGAATAGAAAAGACTTACAGAATACTCTTGGAGGACATATACAAGGAATTTATGGGCGGGATAATCTTTCACTAGAAGAGTGTAAAGTTCCCGATAAGGAACGGAGTGAGTGAAGAAGGCACTATCTTTCTGAAATTGTTTAGAGCCGGTCTAGAGAAGGAATTCAAGAAACTTGAATGGGTAAAGTCACTGATACGAGCGAATGGAGAATATTCAAGTTACTTGAGATTTTCAGGCACATTATCTTGCTCAGTGAATCAGGAGAACTAGTGAAAAAAAAAACGCTTCAGGAACTGCGCTTAGAAAGTTCTGTTAGAATTAAAGATAAATATGAAGAAATTGAATCAATGTAGAAGAGACACGCAGAACGCGTCACCTTTAGCCTGGGTAATGTAATGCTTTAACAGGTAAATGAATATAACTATCTTGGGCAAGTCACTGCTGGTCTCAACAATGAGAAAGAAATCCAGCATAGAATCTGAATTGGCTGGGGGGTATTTGGCATCTGACTTAAGCATGCAAAACTAACGAACAGCGGCGTATCTCTATCACTGAAAATAAAGGTATGTGCAACCAATATGTACTGCCAGTGACGAGTTATAGGGCAGAACTTGGTGCCTTATTAGGCGCCTTGAAGGAAAAAAGTCAGCCCAAGAAGCAATGGAAAGAAGGATAATAGGCGTAAGGCTTAGGGGTAGAGAACATGTCCTATATGAAGGAAAAATGAGTAGGGGGGAAGGGGTGGGTAGGAACATCATGGCTAAAATAATGATAAAAAAGGAGTGGACTTGGGCTGGGTGTGTAGTAAAAAAATGGAGGGGGGGGGGGGGTTCCAAAGAATGCGCAAGGGCACTGAAAGACAGAAACAGCTAGAAGAGTAAGGGAGAGGAATTCGTCCTGTAGTGGACATAAGTAGGCTGGTGTTGATTATAGGTGGAAGTCACGGTTGATTTTTTCAACCTTGGAATATTTTACCTGCCCCGAAGTCTCCTTCACACACACCCACACACATTGTTGTAGTATGAGTGCAATTATTCCACCATGTGAAATGCAGCCCGTGGGCTTTGGATCAATTTTAGCACTTGTAGTATAGCAACAGAGCGCTTGAACCTTTGCAATGTTTTAGTGGGAACCAAATGGATTTATACAGCTTCAGTTCGATGCGGCAGTAGGCAATGCATTTGTTTTCTTTAGCTATTTGATGTGAGATAACATTTATGCTGTCCCTAATATCCGTCTTAATTAGCTTTTCCTTCCGGTATCTTGCCCTTTGCATTGTTTTGCCAGCCAGTGCTCCACAATCACAAGTTTTTTGGAGACCTTTTGCTGGTAGGCAAAGGCAATGGAGAACCACATGGTTAAGGGGGACATGGCTATGTGCTACTCATTAGGACTTAACTTATTCTTGCACCTACGCTCTACCTGTGCACTGGTTTTATGCCTGCTTTTTATGTGATTGGCTATCTCGCACAGCGTCGGTGTGTGTGAAGAATCAGAGCATAGAATCCAAAAAGACAGTGTGATAAAGCAAGCTCATTGCATTATTACCGAAGTTTGGCATCGTGTTTCAGTAGCACACCGCAAAGCCCTCACAAACCTAGGTCCGCGTATCTGCATTTGAGAACCACAGTGGTTTCCCTCCCGCCAGCGAGCGACTAGTGTTACTTCTTTGTGGTTTTCTATTAGGTTCCTTGTTCACAAAGGTCTGAGCTTCACTCACCACCTAAAAGTGATCAAAATGTCACAGTGATGAGTTAGGATGGTTTCAAGCATTTGAAGGTATGTTGTAAGTGTAATAACATTTAAAATATAATATCATCTTTATGACTAGTGGCTACGGTTTTATGTACCAACCTCATATTTCACCGATAAAAGGGCCGAATGGAGGAAAGGAGCACTCTTACCCCCGTAACAGATATCTCTGGCTTCTATCAGAAACTTTGCGATTGCTGTCCCTTTCCCCCAGATTTTTCTTTTGTTCATGCATGAGTCGTATATATACTAAAGCTAGACATATGTGTATGACCCAGAATAATTTCGTGTTTGGCAAAAGTACTTGTTACGTGACCTTTTTTTTTAAATTTTTTGAGTGGCAGAAGCTGTTGATTCACATTTGCAATGCGGCATTCATTCGTTTTTGTTCCTGCACAGGAGCTCCTGGCAAGCAACGACTACATTAGCCACCTGAACCGCAACCTTGGAAAGGTTACTGCCCTCTTCTTCATCAACTTTGCAATTCACGCACTTATAGGTACGCCGCAGCAATTCATAAACTTGTGCAGAGACGCCGGATGAGTGACATCGTCGATCTACTTCACTTTCTTCCTTCACGCTGCAGGAATTTTCCTGTTCCTGCTCAACAACAGGAAGGCAGCCGTAGTGCTGGCCTACAGGGCGGCGTATCCCATTGTTTGGATGCTGGCCATGTTCCCTCCCCTTCTCCAGGTTAGTCACAGAGGCCCCTGCGTGGTGCATGCACTGACAACTTCCACTCCTAAACGTCGTATCACACACAAACACCCTAAGAGTGACCTCCGCATGTAATGATCTGATGTGCAGCGTGTTGATACGTTGGCGTTCTAAAGGCATAGTACAACAAAAGGAAATTGGGTATGACGCTACAAAAATTAAGCTCAGTGTACCGACCTAGCGAGCATTGGCGTGGAGATTACTGAAGTTTGATTCAGTGAATGTTTCGTGAGGCAAAGCGAAGAAATGCATTCACATATTTAAAGCGTAAGACAACATACACGATGTCGAGAACCATACACCAAGGACTCTTCAAGTGGCTGGTACAAATGGGACAATGCATAAGGCGTGCCTGTTTATTGGGATATTTATTTATGGTTTGTTTTGTTCTGGAAGGAAAGTTATCACACCGAATTACTCGACAGTCTACCATTTCTTGACTGACATTTACGTGGTAGAAAAAAATTGCAATAAAGGACCCCACTAGAAGGCGAGGTAACTGAAATAACATACTTATGGAACATTTTATTGAAAGGAATGTACGCAATAAAAAACTTGACAGGGTGGAATAGAAGGAAGAATAACAAATTGAAAAAAAACGGGTTCATCTTGTGATATGCCTCTTAATGTTAATCTAGAATTAAATAATTAACGTAAGTTTTGGCTGCAGTGCGCACCTAAATGGGTAGTTCAAGTTCGCATAAGCGACAGATAGCAGTGCGTGCTTACGTATCTACGTGCTTAATTAGCGTTCTTACTTAGGACCGGGAAGAAAATGTTGTTAATAATAAGTACGCAAGGCCGTCGTGGTCTAGGTGGTTGTTTGTGGGGCACGTGATACGGCCACGATGGTGAGCTAAGTCCCAAACTGGACCGACTGGCTGCTATGTCAAATACGTTAATACACGGGAATGCGAGCTGTCGCTAAAATTCGCATGGATGAACACCAGTGTGTGCACTGTAGAGAATAGCGGCTGCTGGCCACTCCATTTTGGGTGATTGGAGGAATTCCCCATTAAAAGAGGGAAGGGAAATACGTAAACTAGTGTCACTAGATAAGGTTACAGAGTATTGGCACTTTTTTCTCCTACGCCGCCATGATCGCGTAATGGAACAATAGTTCGCATCACGTGGCACGTGTTTACTCTGTTAAGGTTCATGGTCGCCGCCATTTTGTTGTTTATGCGTTTTCCCTCGGTCAGTTGTGGTGGACTTAGCTTGTCCTTCCTGCTCTGTGTCTTCGCGTGACTGACGTCGTCCCGAACACGAATCAAAGATAGCGCGTCTAACAGCCTTTCAGCAGGAGAAGTGTGTCCGAAGATGCCGTTTTTAAGCATCTTAGACTGTGTTGTTAACAAACGACCCGGTCAAGTTAGCGGCGAGGCCGTATAAGCGGCAATCTCGCAACACCAAAATGGCTGCCGTTGTTGACTTGCGTACTTGAATGGCGGTACTCTGATACCTTATCCAGTGACACTAACGTAAACCTTGCGTCCTCGCACTAAGGGGAGAGCCAGTAAATGTACTTACGTAGCCGGGAGCAGTAGCGTCTTCGCCATCGAAATCCTCTCTAAAATGCAATTGCATGTGCACCTGTAAAGCGTGCTTTGCTGTAAGAACGCTGTGTACAGTTAAGGAGCCGATGCACCAACCAAAAGAAACGCGAGAAATGCGCCAACTGTGTGAATTAGGGCCCACTAAGCCAGCAGAACACATTAATCTGCAGATAATAATGGGATGCCAGCTAGATGCATTGTTTCTCCCTTTCACTATCTCAGTAACTTATATCTTCCTGTTGGCGTATGCGAAGTGATTCCAACCACACATGCACGAATGGTTTTATGTACAAAGTTTATAGGGTATGTGTAGTACGGGGAGCGTCCAAAGAACGGGAATACAAAATCTTCCTCGCGCTACAGAAAAGCCTCACCGAACAGAGGCACCGCAGCTGTGCTACACACGCTGTATTAGTTGAAAATGTTAAAAAATAATTTGGCCGCTGTCCTCCCCACTTCGCTGAAAATGCCGTCGAAAGATGATGGTCTTCTGCCGCCTGTGCCACGTAAATGCCTCCCTTCTCTCCCTCGCCCACCTCTCCCGGTCTTCCCCTCCCGTTTCGCTCCTCGCACGATAAACAATGAGGAGGTTTTCTAAAGTCAATTCAATTTCGCCGCGTTGCACTGCTCGCGCCATTTACTGGAACCTTTTGTTACTGTTGAGCTAAGAACACTGCCAGGACGCCCATCCAAGCGAGAGTTTTCGTTTTCTATTTTTGGGTCAAAATATTACTTTCAACGCTTTTTTTATTTGCTATTGCAAATATCAAGCGCACATTTTTTTTTTCAATTGAACTAATACTGCGAGTAACCATTGTACAGGCGGCAACACACATGTCTATAACACTCGAGCGACGTGCCTTGGGCAGCACGGGCGACGCCTATCGGTGGCACCTTGTTCGAGATAGCTTGAATCTGCGCGTGTGTGACAGCCCTGACACGAGCAGCATTTTTCGCGTTTTTGGACGCCGATGCTACAGGGGATGTTTGCGCCACCAGGAGCGCTCTTGGCGGCACCGGCCGCGAGGCGCACGTAGGACGGGCGTTGCTCAGCTCGCGCAGCTGCTGCGTCTTTGCTCGGGAAAAGAAGAAAACTGCCGCGTCATCTTTCAGTCAAATTGCTATGTGTAATCGCGCGTTGCGCGCTGCGAATTTATCCGCGGGTGTTGGTAGCTGGTCGACAGCGCCGAGGATGCGCTTTCCTAGAGCAGCCTTTAATGTTCAAATGACCATGCTTTGAGTTCAATGAATACATAGCGTTAGGGAAGGGTTGTTCACGATAATGTTGTGAATTTTCTCGCATACAAGGAAGAGAGCTGCTGAAGCACAACATGGATAATATGATGCACTTCTTATATGACAACATTATTGAATATGATTAGGAGAACTTTCAGACATCACGAAAGCCTTTCATGCCCTGTCGGTCAGTCGACGTTCAAAGTCCTAGAGCGAAAGGAGGAAGTCAACTTTTGTCGTACCAACAAACCTCTGGACGCCTCCAGGTAGTTAAGGGCTGTTACTGCGACCAAAAGCATGACTAGGCATGAGTGGATGGGCGAATTGAGAAGGATGACAAGGTAAAGTTAAAATAGTCAAAGTGAAATTACGGGGAAGAAGTCAATTAGAGACGCACACCAAATAAACAGTAATAGATGTGAATTAAAAGGAACAAAAATAAATTAAATTGATCACGGAGTGAACCAAATAGATTAAGGGGAATAAAGATGAAAGCTAATTTAAAGAATTTACAGTGTATTAAGATGAAATTAAACAAATAAGGAAGGAAGGCAAAGCAAATTAAGAGGAATCAATGGGAATTGTGAGGAACGCAAGATGAATAAATAAATGAATTAAGTTGTATAAAAGTGAATTAACAAAGGCAAAGTGAATTGAGATGCATCAAAGTAAATTACGAATGGAGACAAAGAAAACGGCAAGAAATCAATGTGAATCAAGCGGTATGAAAGGGAAATAATTTGAATTAAAGTAAATTAAAGTGTATAGCTCAATGAATAAGTTATGTCAAGGTCAATTAAAATGATTCATACCGAATCAACGCAATTTTAAATAAAATTTAGATGGATCCAAGGGACTTAGGAAGGAGAACAGTGCACATTTAAAGGAAGCCGTTTGAATAAAAAAGAATCAGAGTAAATTGTACCGCTTGACTGAGTGAAATATATTATATCAAAGTGAATTAACAATAATAAAAGGGAAACAAATGAATTCAAGTGAATTAGAGATAAATACACAGCGAATTAAGAAGAATCAATGTGAATTAAGAGAAATTAAGTGACCGAAGTGAATTGATAACTGATTTAAGAGGGATAAACCTGAATAAACAGGAACGTGTTGAACCACAGCAAGATTATTGTGGCGTGGCAGGTCCTGGGCGAGGGGGGGGGGAGGGGGGGGTAGAGGGTGGAGGTGGCCCACAGTAGCAAGGTGAGATATTAGGTCATCGCTACAAAGTAAGGCATAGAGGATGGTGTGTTGAAGGTGCAGCGGGCATTGGCAAGTCATGGGACTCAATTTAGTTATTTTGTTCTATCCTGCGCAGGTGCGCCACTGATTTCATGCGTCTTTACGCGGAAACTTTTAAACCAGTTTGCGGCGATCACTTGTTTTGTCTGCTTCCCAGTGGTGCTGGTGTTTTTTTACGTTTTTTTCAGCAAGCATAATCCGCACTTTTCACCCGCAGGCATCGCGCGTGACGGCTGTGGGGTTGAAGATCTCGAAAATCAGCATAGAATCGAGAGTGTTTGGCTACCAGGACGTGCAAGATTTCGATCTCGATTCTTTTGTTCTGTTCGTGGGAAACATGAAACTCAGGGTAAGTACGACCTTGTCTTAAAGTACGCTATTCGTAGGGAGCATCGGAACAGCCAGCCTTCCCCATTGCAGCGGTACATACAACACACCAACCCACGCGCAGAAATAAATGCTGGCCTGCGACCTGGTACATGGTGTGACGGCCTTTCTAAAGCCAGAAGGATCTTGCTTCAGCAAGGGGTTCGGCAAGCATGTGAAATTAACGAAAGCTTTGACTTTGACAAAAGTATAAACAAAAATTAAATTCTGGAGGATATACGCACCGAAGCTGCATCATGGCTATGAGGTTCCGCCGTTGCGGAGCGCTCCGGGTTAACTTCGAACACCTCAGTATCTTGGTATCTTATACGTGCGCCAAAATCTCAATAAATGGGCATTTTCGTTTTTCGCTCGACAAAAGTATAGCTCATCTCTTCTTACCAAACGTGAATGTTATTAATATAGGTCATGCGTATCAAGATTTCAGTACGTGTTAGAAATGTGCCACTTGGGAGCGACTGGGGAAGCAGGCTGTTCTTGCAGAGACTAAGACTTGACGCGGAAGCAGTATAGGACGTACTCTCCTCCCCTGTGTCCTCTGGGGCTTGCGTTATGCTGCTGTGGACGCCTAGTATTCGTACGTGTTGCGTGCGGGGATTACAATTTGCCAAGATCCCCGTATGTCCTTCCACATGAAGGCTTTGTTTATGTGAACGTATAAGGAATGAAGGCGAGCTACGCTTTTCAGTGAAGAAGCCGCACGAGCAAAATATCGCTTCTAATTAGGCTTTCACCCGTAACTCCACGGCCGCTCGGCATTTAATACGTGTAGGGAGACCCGGAAAGCAAGCAGTGTCGTTCTGCGAAGTACAGCAATGCGAAGCGGTTTCGTGGTGCTATGGCAGCCAGCTGCCAATACTGAAACCGCCTGCAGTGTATTCGAAGAGATGAGCGAATTGTATAAGCGGGCCCCGAGAAGTCCGTTGAGATCGCCAACACACTAACGTAGTTAAAGGGACAGCGGACGGATTTTTGTGTAGCGCATGTCCTCGAGCTCACATGAAAGTCAGCGTTTTATGTAGTGGTGTAACCACAAAGAATTTCTGAGTAAATTGGCGGAAATAATTTTAATTTGGCACTGAACTTTCTGGAATCTGAAAGGTGACGACACGTCGTGTCTAGACTTGACCTAGCATTCGTATACGAACAGCTGCGTTTCGGTTTCAACGCGTGTTTCAAAAACCGCATAGCCGCATAAGGAAAAGGGAAAGACTGCACTTTATTATTGTTTTAGGTGGGGACAGATTTTTAAATACCTCTTTTCATCTAACGTACAGTTGAAATTATGTTGCCCCGAAGCTCACTGACAGATAAAAAAATTCCGCCTTCAAACGCTCCAGGACCCTCAGAAAAACTGTTTAGATTCAACGTGTTTTAGGTGATGCCCTTTCATTTAGAATAGAGAGCGCATGCTCCACAAAAATCAGTTAACTGTCTCTTTCAACTTAACTTCATATCGTAATGGCCTACCCGAGAAATACTCGCGATGGGAGGTATAAAACTATGATGAGCTGCTACCGGTTGCAAAGCTACACATAGATAGTATGCGTGCTAACGACTTTATTATAGTAGTAAGTATTAAGAGGAATGTTTTCGCAAAATTATTTCAGCCAGTGCCCCATGAAATGACACAAGCACGAAGTCTCCTACAGGAACGCTATAGGATGTTTTGCTTCAACATTTGCCCTTGTTCGCAAACAAACAATGCATTGAAACATACATTAGGACTGCCTTTTTCTCTCTGTTTTCCCATTGCTTTGATTTGGTCGCGTAAGGAGAGCGCAAGTCTTTAGCAAGACTCGTGTACTGATTCAATCAACTACTGCGGAAATGGAGCGCGCTGGGCATAGAAGCAGACGACAAGCTTGGTCGCCTCTTCCCTACTAGTTATAAGGTTACGGCAGTAAATTTTCCTTTTTTTTTGCTCACTGCTGTAACGGATATCGTTGGCATTAAGAATTCCGCCACCCATTCACACTAACTCTCTTAAATGGTTTAGACCCCACCTTACACCATATAAATCGAAACGAGAACAATAGTGGCCGTCTGCGAAATTTGGGCGAGGAAGCCTGTTGGTTTGAAAGCTAAAGCCCTCTCCCCCCCTTTTTTACAGCAGAGCTGTATAATCTAACTCCCAACGGTTACATTGCCGTGGGCATAAACGATCTCCGTGGGCAAAAACGCCAAGGCGCAAGGCCTAAGACGGCGAGAGCTTGCGTTAGGCTAATCAGGCATACAAAAAAGGGCTCATAATTCGTTTAAGGAAACCACAAAACAAGCATCGAAACCTCATTATGCATGATAAGGCGCCTGGGAACAATGCGACCACCCCACCATGTGTTCCTGGTAAAGATTGTGTTTGCAGATTATCTTTGAAGGCGAGGCAGAACTATAGCGTCACTAAACAGAGCAGATCTTGCCCTAGACGCCGAGCACATGCGTCAGGCTGGGCAAAACCTAGCATTTGCCGCCAGAGCAGCCAAGCGCAATGTCAGTAGATAAGGTATTAGAGTACCGCCGCTGAGGCACGCAAGTCAGCAATGGCGGCCATTTTGGATTTCATCAGTGTTGCGAGACTGCCGCACCTACGGCCTGGCTGGTAACGTCGAACAGGTCGTTTGTTAACAACACTACCGAATATACAGCAAAACGGCATCTTTGGACACACTTCTGCTGATTAAATGCGGTTACACGCGTTACGTTTGATTCGCATTCGGAACGACGTTAGTCAACCCGCCGCGGTGGCTCAGTGACTAAGGCGTTGCGCTGCAGAGTATGAGGTCGCGGGTTCGATTCCCGGCCGCGGCGGCCGCTTTTCTGATGGAGGCGAAAGGCGAAAACGCCCGTGTGTACGAGATTTAGGCGCACGTTAAAGATCCCCAGGTGGTCAAAATTAATCCGGAGCCCAAAATTAATCAATCAATCAACGACGTCAGTCTCGCGCAGCCGCAGAGCAGGGAGGACAAGCTAAGCCTACCAGAGCTAACCGACTAAAACGCATGAACCACAAATTGGCGGCAATAATGATCCGTCGCAGTGTAAACAAATGTTACGTAATGCGAACTGAAAAATGATCATGGCGGCGGGACGGAACAGTAGGAGGAAAGAGTGCCGATAATCTGTGCCGTTATCTAGTGACACTAGACGAGCGCAAGCGATAAGCCCTGCCGAGATGACGAGAAACATTTCATACCCTCCTCCTTCACCATTTGTAGTTGTTTACAGCAGCTTTGGTGGAAATCCACTTTCGCAGAGCGGTATGGCGACCAATTTTTTTAAAGGTTTATTCAACGAGAGTTGCCTGGTGTGCCTATATTTTAATTTACATGTGCTTATCTACCTGCTGAAAAAATACTTTTGGCGAACAAGCTACGGTAATCAGCTTTCACCTTTTATTTTTGTGGACGCCGGAATTTATAGCGCGCAGGAATGTATGGTGGGAGGGCGATACTCGTCTTCAGCCTTTTCTGAGTTGGGAAACAACTGGTGCGGCCGAGAGACATACATTTTATTTCCAGGTACTGCTGGCCGATTGGGCCGTTACAGGGGTGGGGTAAAAAACTGACATAACAACCGCCATGTCAAGCGTAAAAGAAATGCATAGCCGATACAAAAAGAATACATCATTATACTACATTCTAGAACTTACATGCTACATCACATACATCATAAAATACACTTCACAATACTACATCCTACAACGTACATGAGACAAGTTACAGGAAATACATTCAAATTTACAATAGAACACTGGCACACATACGCATTTGTTTCATTCTGAGCGCTATAATTAACCGATGTAGGCAAACTTGCTTTTATATTTTAGTGTTCCTTCAAGACGTAGGCGCCTACCACCATCTGACACTTTCTATTTCATATAAAGTCACCTTTCATATTTCATTTTTTTTTTATCGTTGACTCTTGGCAGCATTCATTCTGGCCTGAAGGGCTCCATCTCTTCCCCTTCAAATAACTATAGCACCGCCTTTTCTTTTATTTTGCAGGCCAAGATGTTCGGCGTGGCTATATGGCCGTCCACGCTGCTCTTTTTCTTCGGCGGTACTGCGCTGGTCGTGTACCTGCTGGTCATCTGCGACGTCCTCACAAACCCTGTCATGGGCTCCTTCCTGTAGGAGGCAATCTCTGGTGTTGTCGCTGCCGCCGACACGTTTATTTAAGAGAGCGAGAGAGGATAAACATATAGCTGAGGTGTAAGCTGCTTTCTCTGCTCTGAGCTGTACGAAAGGCCCACCCTTAAAAACAAGTGCCAGAATGCACAGGCGGGCTGCTCTGATGCGTCGGTCAGCTCCCAAAATGGTTTTATGCCTTACACCTCCTGTTCTTCGCCATTGTTAGAAAAAAAAAGCCAGTACATGAAAAAGACGTTTACAAGCAAACAATCTCTGGCCTTGCCAAGTAATGAAGCACAGTAAAAGAAATTGTTAGGCAAGTTGGTGCATACTGCGATAAAAACTGAAAGCCCGCAAAACACGACAAGGGAAGATTGTCTCATATAAATGCCGTCCCCCATTTCCGCGGCATATGCATTTGAATAAAAATACAAAACAATGGGTGAAAGGCACATTAAAAGTTTCCTGAAATACGTTTCAAAGGTAACACGTATCAACGGCTTTGGTTTTATGCGCTCCCCATCCTGTTATTGGCATACCGCTCGGTAGCCATCTGGTTCTAAGGAGCTTGAAGTACACATGACTAGAGTATTGTTGTAATCGGAAGAAAATTCCCAAGAGATTGCGTCTCAGATGCTTTAACTTGAGATAGCCTGTATTTTTCATGTTATTCCTAAGCTTACTTGTTTTTCGCATCGCAATAAGGGAAACGGAGGGGAGGTGCAATCGGGTCAAGCATACCTTCTTGCGGCAGTGCCACTACTCAGCTCTTCCCACATCATGCCGAGGCAGGTGGGATTTCTGCCATAAAGCTCGCCAATATCGATAGGGCGGGACGTACACAATGGGAGGGGGAGGGAGATGCCGCGAATACAGCTTGCTTTTTGCTTTTTTTTTTTTGCTTTTTTGTTCGGGTGTCCAAGTTCTTTTTTTCACCTCACTATCAAAACTAGATTCTTCCTGAATTCACTAAACAATTGAAACTAATTTTTCTTGACCGATACCCCTGAGTGTGCTTGCGCCAGTGAATATGGGCCGTCATCATCGAACGGCTCGCTGGCCTCGGCCGCCGGTAGGGGGCCATGACGAGCAGTCGCATCTCACAACGGCTCCGCGTCTAATTAACTCCCAGTGGCATTTATCTACCTCGATTGAGCCGCGGACCACTCGATCGTCTTCCGCAAGTCATCCGCTACCCGGCGAGGTGATTTTTATTACGGTGAGCAGCATAAGTTGAGCGTACTCAGCAGTGTGACCGCCGGCGAGGCGGCCGTGCTCGCCGCCACGGCTACGTGACACCGCTCGCAGAGCTCCATCGTCTGAAGCAGCCGCCGACATGCCGACTGTCGAGATCGAGGGTGAGTCTATCTCACCAGAAGATTATAATAATACTGCGGGTTGGATCGAAAGCTACCGCCGACGAGGCCGCCGTGAGCTGGCCCAGCTAACCCTAACGTCGCCGAACAAAGGACAACATGGCGCCGGCTACCACGTCGATGCCAGAAGAGGCAGGCAAGATGGCCGCCCTCGCTCCAAGTCTCGCGGCCGTCGCCAAGAGCGTCGAGCTCCGGAACTTCCACCGACCGACGTGAAAATCATTCTCCGCCCGAAGAATAATCTCGACTTACAAAGATGCAGCCACGCCGTGCTCCACGACAGCATCCGCAACGCAGCCGGCGTGAATCTGGAAGAAGCGCTAGCCGACACCTTACGCATTAACAACCTCCGCAACGTCATCGTCGTCAGCACACCTAGCTTGACCAGAGCAACACTCTATGGGCGCATCGACTCGCTTCGTCTCGGGGACCGAACTCATGCAGTGAGCGCCTACACGGCCCCACCCGAAGGTACGGCGAAGGGCGTCATACACAATATTCCGGATACTGATGACGCCGACGCCATCACCCGCAGTCTCGTCAACAGCCGCAACCCTACCATCCTGCAAGCCCGACGCCTCGGCACGTCCCGCTCAGTGATTATCGCTTTCGAGGGTGGCACCGTCCCCTACTACGTCTATTACCGTGGGACTGAATACAAATGCTATCTGCATAAGAAAAAGCACGAAGTTTGTGAGCGATGCGCAGCATACGGACACCGTATCGACGTCTGCCCCAAACCAGACAATTATACTCTCGAAGTATGCCCGGTATGTGGTCTTCGCGATCCAACTCCTGTCCATCCTTGCACCCCACGTTGCGCCATCTGTGGCCTAGACCACAAGACGGGCGACAAAACGTGCAAACAGCGGTATCGCACCCCCTACCTATTGCAACGATGCCGCTGGGATCAAGAACGACACCGAAGGCACACTCCCGGACGATCATTTCACAGCAAGGACCGGGATACCTCAGGCACCCCACGGGACCGTTCGACCTCCGTCCCGCGTCTCGCAGGCCCCGCCGCACCCCAAGGGGTTCAGCACCGCTCCCGCTCTAAGCGAAGATCTACAAACAAGGGGGGCCTCGTCACGCTCGGACGCTCTCCGACGCCTAAACCTAGTGGACGCCAGCACAGCCCTCCTCCAGAACAGCGCCAGAGCTTGTCTACCGCTCGCCATCCCACCTCGTCTCCCACTCGCCAGCGGAGCTGCTCCGGCCGACGCCAGATCCGGTCTCCAGCATCAGGCGCTACAAGCTTCGCTGCGCCCCCCAAGGTGAGCTGGGCAGAATTGGCCTCCCAGTCCACACAGCACGTACATAAGGTAGACCCGGTACAGCAAGAATTAGTTAAGCTCAGGCAAATGATTGAACTCCTAGTGGAAGAGAACACTCAGTTACGTACACAACTCGCCCGACAGGCGGCAGGACAGCTCTCGTCCCAGGAGAACATGGACACCACTACTACACTTCCTTCCGAGTCAGCCCGGCACACCCCATCTGAAATTGCACGCAGTGAGCTCCCCAGCGACATACCCACACCCGCCGACTCGGAGCCCGAAATCGCCTCTATACAGTCTTCCAAACGTCGTAAGGGACTTGATGCTAAACCCAAGGATGCTCAGTATACAACTGAGCAAGTCGTGGACTCTAAACTACAGCAATTCGAACAGAAAACCGAACGTGCAATGAACGACCGCCTGGAGGAGCTCAAGGGCATGATCACGGATCTCACCAATACTATCGCAAAAGAATTCTCAGCCATGAAAGCCCGAATCTCGGTTCTAGAAAACACGCAGAGCCAGCCGGTCTCCGGTGGCGGCGGCCCAATTAAGCACAAGCCGTACACGCGTCCCACCCCTGAGCCCAACACAAGCACATTCCTAGAGCATATTGCATTACCTAAGAATACTCTCGGGGATTAACATGGGACAAGATAACCGACGACCCTATAGCAGCATAATTATCTGGCAATGGAACTGCAGAAGCTACCGAAAGAAGCGCGACGTCCTTCAACAGCACCTAAATGCAGTGGGGAACGACGCTGTACCAGATGTTATTGCATTACAAGAGACATATGGCACCTCCAAACTCGCAGGCTACCGTGCCTTTGCCCCGTTAGATACTGTCCCTGCCAGCCGTCCCCACCACCTGGTCACCACGCTGGTCCGTCGCAATATCCCAGTTATACAACATGCCATGGGAGTCGAGGGGGCCGATCACGTGCTGGTGGAACTGGTTTTCACCACGGGCCAGCGCAAGAGCAGCGTCTTTATACTTAATACGTACAGCAGCCCCCGGCAGGCTCATCGTTTTTCTAAACTTTTTCGACGTGCGGCCGATCTGGCAGGCCATCATTCCCCGCTCCTTGTCCTGGGCGACTTCAATGCCCCACACACAGCATGGGGCTACGGACGGAACACAGCGAAGGGCACCCGCTTATGGCTTGATGCACAACAAGAGCGTCTTACGCTCTTGACCGATCCGATGCAACCCACAAGGCGGGGTACGAGTACCACACAGGACACCACCCCCGACCTCACCTTTATTCGAAATCATCACCGTTCCGTTACTTGGACCAACACTAGGGTCGACCTGGGTAGTGATCACTACATCCTGAGCATTCACTTAGAGACGCCGCTATGCAGACGTCGTGCTGGCGTTACTCAGCAACTCGTTGACTGGCCGGAGTTCCGCAAGGCGCGACTGCAGGGCACCGAACTCGCTCAGCCCATAGAGAATATCTCGGAATGGGTGGCCCAGCTACGGCAGGACGTTCAACACCACACCCGCACAATACCACAGGAAGCTCAGATCCAACAGGCGGACTCCCGTCTGCTACGGTTGTGGGAAGCCAAATCTAGCCTCCAGCGACGGTACCGTGCCCGACCGGGTAGCAGGGCGCTCCGCCGTAGAATTGTACAACTTCAATGCGAGATAGAGAAACACGCCGCTCACGTAACGGCACAGCAATGGTACTCATTCTGCCAACATCTGGGAACTAATATGAGTGCCTCACGCACTTGGCGTATACTCCGTCATCTCATTGACGACACCAAGAGCAGAACATCCCAACGACAGGAACTTCTCAAACTCCTGCACCAATATCCAGACGAGCCCCAGCAACTCCTTTCAGCGCTCCGAGCCCGCTACATTACTCAAGCGCCCCCGTCGGTTGCACGCACATATCACGGCACAGCCAATCCGACGCTTGATGCACCGTACACAGAGTCTGACACCCGCAGAGCCATGGCCCAACTACGTACGCATTCGGCACCTGGTTCCGACGGGATCACCAATAAGACACTTCGGAACTTGGACGACGCCTCTGTCACGGCACTCACAGCCTACTTCAACAAATGCTGGACAGACGGGGTGGTCCCGGATGACTGGAAAAGTGCGATCACCGTATTCATCCCAAAACCAGGAAAGCCCCTGAAAATCGAGAACCTTCGTCCCATCTCGCTAACATCATGCTTAGGGAAGTTGTTCGAGCACATGGTTCTCCACCGTCTTACTGCATATGTGGAAACACACCAATTACTCCCCGAAACCATGTACGGCTTCCGCCAGGGACGCTCCACGCAGGACGTATTGATACAGCTACACCATGACATCATACTGGGCACCGGAACCTCGCCACGGGACACGCGGGCCGTCCTTAGTTTGGATCTCAAGAGTGCCTTTGATAATGTAGCCCATGACGCCATCCTACGCGGCCTCACGGACATGAACGTCGGCCCAAGAGCCTACTACTACGTACAGGATTTTCTATCTCACCGTACGGCACGCCTTGCAATCGGGGACCTCAAAACCGATTCCATCCTGCTGGGCGATGTGGGGACTCCCCAAGGATCAGTGCTCTCGCCCTTCCTATTTAACGTGGCGATGCGGGATCTCCCGCCAGCCCTAGCCCAGATACCTAATCTCCAACACAGCTTATACGCGGACGATATTACTCTATGGATAGCCGGGGGCAGAGACGGCGACATCCAGGACGCCCTTCAAGCCGGCATCGGGACAGTGGAATGCTACGCCAACAGCAAGGGGCTACAGTGCTCTCCACAAAAATCTGAATTGTTAGTTATCTACCCAGGCCGTCACACCCCTCCACCCCACCAGAGCATTCAGTTATACTCTAGCAGGGGAACGCACATACCTCAGGTTCCCGTTATTCGGATATTGGGGATGCACATTCAAGCAAACGGTCTCAACTCAGAAACCATCCGCCGCCTCGATGTTCATGCCACCCAGGTCGGGCGCATGCTCACTCGGGTAGCTAATCGGCGGCAGGGAATTTCCGAACACACTCTATTTCGCCTCGTGCAAGCCTTCATACTCTCCAAGATAACTTATGCCACCCCCTATCTCCTGCTGACTCGACTTGAAACAGAAAAGCTCAATATAATTCTACGCCGTACCTACAAGCAGGTGCTAGGAATTCCCGGAACGGCCCCTACCCACCGCCTTCTGGAGCTTGGCATCCATAATACAGCTGATGAGCTCATCGAGGCTCAGCGCACTTCTCACATGCACCGCCTCGCACTCACGCCTACGGGCAGAAAAATCCTACAACGGCTAGGCCGCACGGTCCCATTTGAACACCCTTCTGCGCAACCCGTGCCTGCCTTTTTACAAGCGGTGATAGAAGCGCCCCCTCTTCCCAAGAACATGCAAGCGGGCTCGCAGGATGGTCGGCGCCGGGCACGAACGAGGTACCTCACCCGCCTCCTCAAGACCCATTCACATGTGTGGTATACGGACGCCTCCCCATATAAAGGACGCCCCGCCCTTTGCGCTGCCACATCTAACTTTCCCAATAACCAGGAAGTCGCATGCACCTTGCCCCATGGCGACATCACAGATGCAGAAGAGGCAGCCATCGCCCTTGCGGTTGTACAAATCGCTCGCAGTGGCTCTCCTGGAATCATCGTAACTGACTGTCAGACCGCCCTGCGAAACATTACGAACGGCAAGTGCAGTCCCCCAGCTGCTCGCATACTACGCACCATCCCCGAGACCCCGCACTTACCTCCCATACGTCTCCTTTGGACCCCCGCCCACTCGGGCCTGGAGGGGAATGAGGTGGCTCATGAGCTGGCCTGCGAGCTCACCAACCAGGCGTCAGATCATCCGGCCACTACTCTGCTCTCAGCACCCCTCCTTAGCTTTCAAGATGTCCTAGCTTACTACAAGGACGCTAGACGCATTTACCCACACCCGCACGCCTCACTCACTCGATACGAAGCGACCACACTACGTCAAATCCAGACGAACACCCTTCCTTCCCCAGCACTGTACAGCAGAATACACCCTAGCTTATACAGCCCGTTCTGTCCATCCTGCGGTGTCTGGGCCAACATGCAACACATGTTATGGCAGTGCCCCACTATGCAGACCGACAATTTTATTCACAACGAATCAGACTGGGAGGCCGCGCTGCTCAGCCCCAATAAGGACATCCAGAAGGCGCTTGTGGCTCTAGCGATCCGTGCGGGACCTCCAGTGCTTCAGCGAGATCCGCCACAGCAACCACCTCCATGAACGGCCCGGCCACAGGGGGCCACCGTCGGGTCCAAGCTGGGCTCAACCGCTGACCCTCTGAACACTATCGGGCCACTAAATAAAGTTTTCTCTCTCTCTCTCTCTCTCGCTGGCCTCGCCGTGCCCGTGGTTCGGCAGCGCTTCGATCCTTCTTCCCTGCATCTATTGCTGTAAGTCTACTTCGCAGTGCTCGTTACTTGAGGATATCCGCCATGTATGCCGACTTTCCATATCGCCCCAAGGATTCTTCAATGTGCACCGTGAGAGCTGCGAAGGCACCGAGAACGGCATTCCTGAACGGCCATCGATCGCTATCTCTCGTGCCCACCTGCTCCGAGCCGATAGACGATATTTGCTTCTTTCGTGGGCTGAGTTGTGGGGATGGTGGTAAAACATTTTTTTTTTTTCTAGTGAAAGGAGGTTCGCCCTCGAAAGCGCGAGAGGCCCTGAGTCCAGGGCTCCTGCGGCGGGGCTGAGTCATCTGACGTGCCTAGGGAGAGTTCGCTGAAAACCTTGGTCGCATTTGTCCGCTCGTCTGATCACTTGTATGGGCAGAATGTTTCCTTTGTCGAAGAATGCTCACTAGTGCAGTAAGCAATTATTGTGGGAGATGAACTTCAGAACAGGGGGCGCTTACACCTAGCGAGAGATACCTGGGAAGTCTGAAACTAGCATCCGGGTTGATGATGCGCAAGACTCGGACTGGCAGTGTTTTTGTAACTACGGCAACCTCTGTTCATGGCTCACCCAAGTCTTTCTGTCATCGCACATACTGGCCACGAGGTTCGAGCTGTCTGGCATACAATAACAAAAAAAAAACTGGACGAAGGTGGCTGTCAAGCGCTTAGCCGAACTGGCACACATGGGTATTTAGCTGACGACAGCGCTTGTGGGAAAGAGCAGCCATGATAAGTTCGACGACAAAGTCCACATGGTGAAGCTGTTGAACCGGACATAAGAGGATGTGGCTGAGTGCATGAACCTAGAGGGCCACACAAAGGCGCCGAAAGGCAGGAGGAGTGCCCTATTGGGCCACTCCCGAATCCGGTCAGGCCTTTTGATACCGTGAGGGAGAACAAGAATGACCCGTTGAAGAGACACACAACACAGAAGAATCCAGCGTGACAGTATCCAACGTTGGCGCGAAAATCGGCCACCGCATTTGAAAGTTCTATCGAACGCCGGGCTTCTATAGGCAGGTAAGTCGTCGCACCTACAGTCATGTTTTTAGATGCCCAGCTTGACCTACCCAACCAGTCAGAGACCTTGTGAAGCGACTGAGGCAACCTGGAGTAAGGAATCGTTGTGATCCCCAGCTTCCCTTACCTCGTCTTCCCTTACGGCCGGAGGTCGCTTGAGCGGCTCAGCATGGAGGGCACGGCCAGGTACACAGGCGAGAAGTTAGAAACTCTCAAGAGGGATTTGCAAGACGCTTGCAACAAAACGAGCTCCCGAGGTGACTGGCGCGTGTTGAAGGCCCAAGGCTAGGTGGTTGCTGCCAAGAGCAACCTGAACGGTCATAGGTATCGGGCACAGGTTGTATCAGTGGAAGAGGGGGACACACTCAATGTGTTCTGCATGGACTTTGGATTCTGTGAATCTGTGAGTCAGGTCAGGTCTCCAGAGGAGTGCTTCACGCACCTGCCCCAGCAGGCGTTCGACGCCTGCCTTGCCTTGTGACCGACAAGGGCAAAAACTGGCTCGGCAAACAGCTCACCTGACGAGAACCATCGAAAACCAGCAAACCGGGGCTTACTGACCTTTATAGAAGATGCATGCGCTGTGTGTCGTAGCTGCCACCCTTCCCACTCGTCCCTGCCCACGTCAAGAACTTATGGTCTGGTTGTCCATGTGTTCACCACGGGTATTGAGACATTGAACGTTACTCTTTACTCCCCGTATTTCTAGGCACACTCGCCAATGTTTTTTCTTTACGTTGATGCCCAACTATGCGTAGGATCCGCCAATTGTTTTATAGAACTGACCCCTCCACATATTCATTGTGGCCCCAATGCCTGGGGTACGCCTGAAGGCTAATACTGGGCGTATAGTTGCCGGCCAGCAATTTGCCTGCCGTATCCATCTACAAAGGAGAGACGAATGTGCTGCGGAGTTTGGAGTAAACATATTGTTACGGCGTATATGTGGATAAAGCACGCATGGAGCCATGACCCGCCACCATCGACGACTAGGGGCGGCTGGCGTACAGCCTGCTCTTGCTTTGTAATGGCCACCTTGAAAATATTGTAAATAGATTGTTCATCGTTCTTTACCATGGTTAGTGTGCTGCCGTCGCGTAGCATCTTTTAATGGAGGTGCTGGGTACATCCCCATCCCGGCACTCCAGCATCGCCCCGTCAAGGCTGCTGAAGCATTCTCTTGAAGGTGGTTGGTACGCGTCGGCTCGCCCCAGCTATAATGTTCCTATGTTCGGCTCGCCCCAGCCCATGTCCCCAGCTTCGTGTCCCTAAGCGAAGCCCCGTCGTGATTTGCCGTGACGTGACCCACCGTGTCCAGAAGAGATGACGATGCCGCTTCAACTCCGCATAGTACTGGCATGTGTCCATGGACTTTGGACGCTTCGCAGCTGCACTGGAACCGCCTTGTAAAATCCGGTTAAACTTGGCCTCACCCCGCAGCCGTCATCCTAGCTTAGCAAGAACATTCCAAAGCTTAGCAAACACAACAAAACTTAGCAACACGGGAAGAAAGTAGGTCGACCCCCAGCTCCGCTGTTCTTTTTTTGCAACTGAACACCTATTTCACACCGTTTCAACACCCTACAGAAAGCCAAGCGTGTTGCAGTCGGTAAACACACTTTTTGCCCACGACTATAGTCTTTTTTTAATTTTGAAGGTTCAAATTGGTGTTTCACGTGCCAAAGCTAAACTTGGGGCATCAGGTGCACCGCATATGAAAACGAGCGATCATTGCATACGAGCAATTATTTTTTTTTTTTGCGTTTGAAAATTTCTTGCGAGTAGAGAAGTATATAAGGGGATGTCTTGTTCTTTACAGTGCTATCATGACCTTGTTCAATGAACAGCTGAACACCTTTTCCACACCCTTTCAACACCCTAAGGAAAACCAAGGGTATTGAAGTTGATCAACACCCTTTTTTTCACACAAAAAGGGTGTAGAGCTAGGAAAAGGGTGTTGAGATTCCAGAAAAAGGGTGTAAAGGCCTCCCAACACCATTTTCCCACTTATGCCGTACATCCTTTTTGGCTAAAAGAGCGTAGAAAAATTTAGTGTGAAGCCTAAATTATCCCACACCCCCGGCACTTTTTTTGCAGCTAAATCTCGACGAGACAGGTGGAAACAATAATGTTTTATTCGGCAGACATTCAACAGAAAAATAGGTGCAGACAGTGAGCCCACCGCTTGCGTCTGCTACTCAGTCACCTTCACTACCATTCTAATCCGTTGCGCCGCTTGGGCAGCCGCTCTCAGTATCCTCTATAAGGTCGTCTTCTGTCCATTGAAGTGGTTTGTAATTAAAAACTTCATAAATTACTTGGCCACAACGTCAACTCGACTCCGCTTCCACGTGTTGGAAATCTACCTTGCGATGGTTTCTTAGAAAAGGGGGTGCTTAGATTCGCATGCAAAATTTTTTAGCAGCCAAGCTGTTTAGCAAATAGTATTTTTCGTGTCCGCAGTTGAAAATACCAAGAAATTGCCGAGCGCGAGCAGATGAGCGCGTGCATCTGAGCGCAGGCCTCGCGGCGACCGCTGGGCAGTTAACAAAACCAAGAAAATGCCGAGTGCTCGTGTGTGCGTGCCTCGCGACTACCGCCCATCGTCCCTGGCGCATGTTTGTGAAGCCAAGCATACCTACTTAGGGAATTGGCCAAGATTGCGGCGACCGCCCGCCAGTTAAAAAAAAAAACAAGAAAATGCTGAGCGCTCACGTCTGCGTGGCTCGCGGCGACCGCCCACCGTATTCGTCGCACGTTTGCAAGCCAAGCATACCCACTAAGAAGATTGGGCAGGGTTGGCAAAAAAAAAAAAAAAAAAAAAAAACTCCAGCGTCTGCCGTAATCGTGGCAACACGTGCTCGAAACGAGAAAGACACGTTATAGCGTACGCCCCTCCAAGGTAATGTCCAATGGGTATCACTTCCAAAAAAATGAAGCAGCGAAGAAGAAGCAAAACGGCTGCAATCGTCGGCTTAAACCTTCGTGATGGTTGTGAAAACTGCGGGCAGCTCTGATACCTTCCAAGTCTTACGTGTTAGTGTGAGCTTACTTCATTTTTTTTTCTATTTCTCCCCCCCCCCCCTTCCCCGGGAAGTAGAGGAGGGTACTTGGATCTGGGAGGGCTTAGAATCGCCAAAATACGGTATATCGGGAGTGCGCAGCAGTTCCAGCACATGCATGACGCAAGCGGACCAGGATCGGCTGGAGACTACTAACAGGGCCGCCATGCTCACCATTACTTGCCTCCTCCGCGTAAGGCCAATTCCTCTGCTCCAAGAAGAAGCCCAGCTAAACATGCTAGATGAACTCATTCATCAGCATCGTTCCACACGCCTGTAGAAACGTGGACTGGTTACAGAGGCCGCTGCTCTCGCCGCGTACATGGGCCAGCCGCCTGATACGTCTCCAGCTTTTTCCGCCGCGAGGCCACCCTGCCTGTACCATCGGGTGACGGACCACAAGCCTCTAACAAAGCTAAATGTCCGTACGTCTGGCCTTCACCAGGCCCCAAACGCCGTCCTTCATGTCCCTGATTGGGCGTCTGCGACGCAACCGCTGTTTGTCCAGGCTTTTGTGGACGCCAAGGCATACAACTGCTTCGTCACCACGGCATTGACGTCTCCCTCTTACCCTGCCCTAAACCAAAGCTGCGCGTACGAGACACTCCGTGCACTCCCAAGCCCGCTAGCAGAACTTATAATACCATTCGGGATGGTCTGCAGGCGCTTGAATCGACATTGACTATAGTGGGGACAAGCTGGACCTTTATACTGACTCAACGGTAGCGATTCGGGACTGGCGTCGCATTGCGCGTTGTGCAAGCCTGGCCGCGCGTATTCAAGCGATTATGGACACTTATCCATGCCCTGTCCGCGTTTTGTGGAATCGCCGGGACATGCTTCCTGCCCACACAGCGGCGGATCGCGCCTGCCACAGGGACCTCCCACGGCCACTACCACTTCTTCCTGTATCTACGATAGAAGAACTGCTGGTGTAAAAGGAAATCCTCCTTCGCGCCACGCGTGCTTTAGTTCCACTGCGTGGAACTGACCTGCCCAGTGGGCTCGCTCGCTGGGAGGAGGTCGTGCTGCGGAGGCTCCGGGTTGGGGTGGTGTTATCCCCAGCAGTTATTCACGCTTGACCTGCCCGTTATCACGAGCCGTTTGCGGACACCTGCCCTTTCTGTGTGCTTCCTGCGTCAGGAGCTGACGTTGAACAGCTGCTGTGGACTTGCCCAGGTCTTAGAGACGACCGAACGCAACACCTCCGAGGCACAGTGCTCCATCCTGGGAGACCCCAGATCTCAAGCGCTGAATATGGGGGCCCTAGCACCGGTGTCATCTTGGATTATTGCGCGTCACGGGTGCAGTGTTGTACCTATGAATTTTTTTTATTAGCCGTTGGGCAATCTCTCGCAAAAAAAGACCTTTATAGAAAGTAACGTCAACGCCTCGCCCGTTTCATGATGTGAAAAACGTGAACCTCAAATATCTGGCGGCTTTCAAATTTACTGTGTAAATATAAAAAGGCCTATGCTATCATTTGGTCGAAGTTTGTTTACCGACTCAGCTGTCAATTTCTATTGCAACCTATTCAGTCGATAAGCTTTGAAGAACTCCGCGCCTTAAAGGGGTGAAGGGAATTTATTTAAACAAATGTCGTAATTGGAGAATATTATTACAGATTGAATTGGTACGATTCATCTTGAAAATTATAACGTATTCGCGACGTGTGAAAGTAACAATTTCTCAGCACATCACCGTCAAATTTAATACCAAGGTACGAAGCGCAAAATTTAGATTAAATTAAATAATGTCCTGGTATTGGAAATAATGTCCTGAAATAATGTCCTGGAAATAATGTCCAAACACACACTCAAAAGGAGAAGACCCATCGTTTCTCCCAGCTAGGCTTTTGTGTCCGAAAAACGTCAGATTTTAAAGAAAACGGATTCGCTATGTTTTCACCGCTTTATATGTAGCAGACAAACATTTACTAAATACGAAAATTAGGGCAGTACCCCATCAAGCACGCATCTTCAGAGATATACGGGTACTGCTAAATGCTCTCAATTGAGGTAGAAAGCTTCCATCGTTGGAAGTGATTTTGCCTTTCCTCAGTTTGTTTTGAACTGTTGTATAGAACTTTTCTCGCAGACCTTTCACATACCGTGATGACGTAACGCTAGTTATTCTAAGAACAGACTTCTCGTAAAATTAAACTTGATTTTCCTAATACCAATAAGCGCGAGTCAGTCGTAAGGTCAAAATTTCTAATATCATGCTACAGCGACTCAAAAGCAGCAAAACACTCGGTCATTAGAATAATCGCAAGGACACGAGGTTCCGAAAAAAATGACGCCATAAAAGGTTTTGACATTGTGCTAATACATAACTATATAAATACCTTCAAAATAATCAGTTGGCTGCACTAAGTACACCAAAAGCTTCCGCATAACAATGTACAAGCAAGTGTCATATTGGCCACAAGCTTCCGTCGTACGCGCACTACAAGCGATGTGTACAGTTCGGGTGGCGGGGTCTTGTGAAAAAACAACGCGTCTCCAATGCCGCTGCTGGAGTAATTGTGCACTGACGGCCAGCCCTGGCTCATCACAGATGAAGTGCGGGTCGTTAGTGGTAATGGTGGCGGTAATGGCCTTGGTGTAAATCGGCGTGAGATGGCGCTGGGCGTGGCTGGCATCTGGAAGCCTGGCTGCCTGACGTGGCTGTAACTGCGCCCTTGTCAGCGCCGCCTTGGAGGTGTGGCGTCATCGCAGACTGGGTGGCTGTGTACGCTCCTCCGTCCTTTATTTCTGTGGTGTCGCACCAGTAGAAAGCTCGGGGTGAAAGTGGCTGCAGCAAAGATGGTGACGTTCCTTAGTGAACTGCCAAGCCGGAAGGACGATGATGATGATGATGACGACGACGACGATGAACATGATGATGATGATGCCCTATATGTTGTTTTTTTATTATTTTCTCCTTGATCCTAGATGCGTGGGATATAGCGTGCCCACTACGGGGTATTGGCAAATTTCTGCGTCCTTGCTTGCTTCGCTGAAAACAACGTGGACAGGCGTTAAAGTCTCCATACAGAGTGTAGAATAGCTGAGCCACACTGGCGTCATTTAGCGAAATGCCTAGAGTGGCTGAACACTGGATAGCGTAAACTTAATTGAGCCGCATAGTCTTTGGCAGAGCAATACGCCCCATTTTCTGCGTCTGCGTACGTGGGTAGACGCGTTGCCCACTGAACCCACCATGAGGCCGCACACGGAGGTACACGATCACCTTCAGCAGGCGAAGCGGGGTCGCACAGGAGGAAGTGTAGAGACTAATGTGCATAACTACAAGCACCTAATGTTAGCTTATAACTAGACCCTTAAAAGACTCCTGAAAAACTGCTGATAAAGGCTTGCACTTTTTTCTTTGGGCCGATAAACGTGTAAAAATTGGTAGCTATTGCCAACACAAAGCGGCCCTCCGTGATCTGACCACCGCCATGTGCACTATGTTGGGAAATGACGATCCCACCGCTGGCACCACTGTTGGGAATGACTATCCCAGGGCGGTCGCCAAGGTTGTGACTCGCATCCAGCTCGTCACCGACGTTGGGAATCGGCCATCCCACCGCTACATCCGCTGTTGCGACTGGCCATCCGAGCGCAGTCACCGGTGTAGCGACGTTGCCTCGCTCCGTCCGCTATCGACGCGGCGCAGAGCAGAGCGAAGTTCTCGAGCCGACGAAAACTCAAAGTAACATTTATATACAGTATGTACAGGGTAAGCAAAAGTTACATCATTCGCACAAAGGCGACAGCACCCTTTCACTCGGTGCTTCCGAAGAGACTGGTGCCGGAGAGAAGCCGCCGAGGAAAGCCGACGATGAGAGCCTCCGGGCTTCTTTTATAGCCCGGGAGTTCGTTGTGGCCCCAAGAAGTTCGAAATGTTCCAATCAGGGCTCTCGCTGCCTGAAGTTTGAATTCCAACGAATGGTAGCGAAGCGGTGAGTCAGCAGCGCCGCCAATGGGGAAAGGGAGAGCGATGCCGCCGCCGTCTTCGTGACCTCGCCTCCGGGCGTAGCGACATGCCCTTGTTTGGGTCGTTCTCCGCTGAGAGATTCGGCCGCGCCGCAGCGTTTCGAGATGCAGGAGTCGGCCGCGCCGCAGGGTTTCGAGATGCAGGATTCGGCCGCGCCGCAGCGACAAAGGGAGAGGCGTGACTCAGCCTCGCTGTCGGCGCGTCGCCTCGTGCAACGCCTTTGGGCCAGGCGCTCTGGCACAACAGCA
This sequence comes from Haemaphysalis longicornis, assembly GCF_048455015.1. Classification (NCBI taxonomy): domain Eukaryota; kingdom Metazoa; phylum Arthropoda; class Arachnida; order Ixodida; family Ixodidae; genus Haemaphysalis; species Haemaphysalis longicornis. Next base: position 411,335,687 of record NW_027526203.1, read on the forward strand.
CCCCCGCCGCCAGACAATGCGCCGTGAAGACGAGCTGCCTCCACGTGGCTCGGATGCTGGGCGCGCTCGTTCGCCAAGCTCATCCAGGTACACCTCCAGTGCCCCAGGAAAAGGGCGGCTCCACCAAGTTCCTCTCCTTGAACAGGTACCACCTGCCAGGTCCGGATCACAGGTACCTCGCCGTGCTGCCCAGGTGTCTCGACCAGCTTCGTGCGGCTCTTCTGCTCTATCCTCAGCACCGGTTGCTCATCGTTCTGGAGCTTGCAAAGAACCGACCGACAACAGGCAACACCCAGCGCAAGCAAGCACCCTCTGTCCTCCGTCAGAACACCAGACTCCAAAGCGTGACAAACTCTCCTAGCTAAGTGTCTATCCCAAATTTGGACCCTCTACACCAAGAGGCCCATGCGGGACGTAAAACTCTTAAAAGAAGAACTCGCACTAAGTGTCAAACGTAACACACGACATTAAATGATAACTAAGGTTGATAACTTGAAATCACGCGGTGCGGAAATAATCAACTGAGGCAGCAAATGAGGGCAATAATTTTGCTCCCATCTACCTGCTAAGACAAAAGCTGCTCACGAAGAGGCGAAATGAAAGACACGGGGAGGACGAAGGCGGCCCTACTTAGAACGGCCGGCCAAGTGCGTCTGCGTTACCGGATACAGAGCACGCAAACTTCTGCACTGCCGACACGATGCAGCCACATTCCTTTCCGGAATTACCGTAAGCCTCTTCCCGGCAAGTTAACTTGCGACTTAAGTACAAACTGGTCGTTCCCGGTCGTTAGCATCCTCTTGGCATAGTACAGCTTCCATGCCACGATCGCTCGATCGCACTGAATAACGAACCTTTCGAAAAGTCGGGGACCGTTAGAACTGGCTCCTCGCTCAAGGCTCGTTTCAAAACGCGTCCTCCTTCTCTGTGCCCCATTCTACCCTCACTGGCTCAGTCGTTCTAAGAGCGTCAGTCAAAGGACTAGCCAGTGTGGAGTAATCTCTCACATACGCTTAGCCATATCCAGTCAAACCCGAAAAAGTCCTTATCTCAGACTTAGTCGTTGGTCGGCGATAGCTTACGACTGCGGCTACTTTACGACTGACGGTCTTCGTCGGCCGCGCTACCACCGCCACATGCGCTAGATACGTCACTTCGGCGTATCCTATGTGACACTTCGACTGTTTGATTAGTAGGCCTGCTTCTTTGAGCCTGCTCAGCACGACTCGTAAGTGATCTACTTGCTCCTAACCATGTGCCAGAAAAGCTGGCGCCATCGTCGAGGTAATGGAGCGCGCACTATGACAGGCCACGAAACACCGATCCTTTAGTTTCGACTCAAAAGGCCACACGGCGCGCGTTTGAGGCCGAAGCTGAACATGACGGGACGGACTGTCCGAACGGGGAAACTAATAACGCAGCGTTACAACTAGCTCTTCCCCACAGGCTAGTTTCGTCATTCGAAACGCGTTCTCTTTCCCCGGTCATATACAAGCCTCGCAAAGCTGACGCCCGTAATCTCGCGCGGAGCTGACTTCAAGGCCAACATAGCGGCCGGCACGCATGCCTCGCAACCGCGTTTCCGCTCATAGCAGAAAGCTCTCAACTCCCGCTTTCGCACTGAGCGTCTTCGCTCCACTGGCTTGAAATGCGGGTGAAAGTGCCCCACCTTGCTTTCAAGCAAGTCATCACGAACTGGGGACAACATCGAGTTCGCCTCGCAACACTCGGCCACCTGGGTTTCCCCGCCGATGGGGATGACGCAACCCGCTTCGGCCGACGGCGGCTCGATCAAGCTACTGCCAGAGCCGCTCGGCCTTCGTTGCTCGCTCGTCTCTCGTGTCCTGCTCGCAGGCTTAGCCACAACATCGCCCGCGTTAGAGCTCACACCCGAAGGAACACCTTCTGTTTCCGGGGGCTCTAGCGGCTTCGTCTGGCTAGCCTCGCCGTCCAAACTTTCACGAGAAACCTCGCTAGCTCGCGCACTGGGCGCGATCCTGTTGGAAGCCGTCTCTGAGGCATCCGCTGATTCTGAGCGTTCTGCCGAGATCGTTGAACCCGAGACCGACACCTGAACTCGATCAGCGGACTCGTACGGCCCTCTATCGGACGTCTCAGCAAGTGCGTTATCTACTTTAGGTACGCCATTGCTCTCCGAGACGGCGGTACTGTCTCTGTCAACGCCACTCGCTACGAGTTGACTGGATTTCTCTGTCGGCCTTGTAGGCAGTGCTTCGACCTTGAGCTCGCGTAACGGCTGATGGGAAACCGGTGACAACGCACTCTTCGTGTCGCCCGGCTCCGTTTCTCCACCGAAGGGTTTCACGCAACCCGCCTCAGCCGCTGGCGGTTCGACTAACCTACCGCGAGAGTTTTCGGTCGGCTCGCAGTTCGAGCTCCGTTGCTCGGCGTCCTTTCGCGTCTCGCTCGCTGGGGAAGAGTCAACATTCTCCGAGAGCTTCCCCGCTTGCGAACTCGTAAGTGCCTTGCACTGGCCACTGCTCGCGGACTCTGCGCGCGTTTCGAAATCTTTATTTCGCAGCGGCGTCTCTGCCTCCGCGCCGTTCTCGCTCTCTTGGCTCGCTTCTCTGGCCAAGAATACGAGTGCGGTCGCTTCGCCTTTGCCCTCGGACGCTCCGTCTTCCGGCCCTGACCTCTGAACAACGAACGGCGGCCGTTGGTCGTGACTTCTCGGACCGCTCGCCTGAAACGTTGGACAAGTCACGCTAGGCGCCGGCGAACCCTGCCGGAGCGCCGACTGTAGCCTCATCAACTCGAACTCCATTTCGGCTAGCTCTCTCTCTAATTGCCTTTCGGCTTCCTCTCTCCGTTTCTGCCTTTCGGCTTCTTCGCGCTCACGGCGCTCTTTCTTTTCAGCTTCCTCGCGCTCCCGGCGCTCTTTCTTTTCGGCCTCCTCGCGCTCACGGCGCTCTTTCTTTTCGGCCTCCTCGCGCTCACGGCGCTCTTTCTTTTCGGCCTCCTCGCGCTCACGGCGCTCTTTGATATCCTCCCTGGCCTCATTGACTTCCTCAGCCGTTACGTTCTCCTTCCGCATGATCTCAAGGATCGCATGCTTCCGTTTCGCACGGCCCAAGTCAAGGCCCAGCTCCTCGCAAACTTCGATGAGTTCCTTCACTTTAAGGTCCTCCATCGTTTGCACTGGCCTCTTGCTGCTTACCCGCTTTAGAATTCCCTTGCCGTTCCTGTACTACCGAGCTACTAGTAAGGCACGCGCAAGTAATCCTCTACGCTCCTTTGTTTACCTCTCGGCACTAGCTTTGGTTTCAAAACACTTTCTCTAGGCTTGAAACACTCAAAGCTATACACAGTGCTTCACCCAGCCCTTCTCTAAACTACCATAACCTGTGCTAGAGAAGTCTGGTGAACTGAGAGAAAACGTCGAGCGCTTACCACACTAGGTAGTAGCCGTTGCCGGTCGATCCCGCAGCTAGGGTCCCTAGAAATCTTGCTAGTCTGCCGTCCGCGCGCCTTCTCTATGGGGAGGCGTGTCCGCGCCGCTGATGCACGCGCAGAGCTGCGCAGAGGGCGCTGCCAGCAATCGGAGCGCCCGAGCGGCGGGAGCGAGAGCGGCCGCCGGCCGGCCTGTGCCGCGCGCTACCAGGGCTCGCAAGCTTGGACGTTCCCTGGTTTCCCTATGGGCCTCGTGCACTGCAGTTTCAAATAAACATGTGGCGCCACCTGGGAGCGGCGGCGGAATTTTTTCTTAAGAAAAAAATAAACATATACAGCAGTTCGCTACGCGGCATAGTTTAAACAACAACCGTAAAATAAGTATACAACAATTACCACGTTTTTTTTAATTCACAATTGTTATAATAATAGAAATATTACGCTGACGAGTTGTGCGGGAATACAAGCCGAAATAATTTAGAAAGCGCCCCTTCTCCAATACAAGCAGACGACAGTACACGGATCAGCTGCCTGCGACGCCGGCGTTCCCGAAGCACATAGTACCCGAAAAGAAATAAAAAGAACAGATCCATAAATGCATTTGCGTATGTGCACGCTACTTGCTGTAAGACCGCTGAAAAAAAAAATGCCGTGTATCCAGTGCATATTTTTGTAGCGCCTCAATTAGCCTTTGGTGTGCACGCATCAGAAAATACATGGAGCAACCCACGGATATGCATGCTTGAATTGTACGTAGTCATACCAGCAAAATATGAAGCTTTAAAATGAAAACAGAAACGTAAATATTCACGCTACACTGCGACACAACCGTAAACAGATGGACACACACCAGCCACAATTCGGAGACTCGCATCTACACTTTTATTTAAAGGACTCTCAAATATCTCAAACATGTACAACTTGTAGTTTGCGTTTGAAAAACGAGTTGAAGTGGGGCTTGTTGCGCAAAATATTTTTGCTGACAAAGATAACTTGCAGCGTAGTCACACAAACATCACGTACAACTGTCAGCTTTGAAACAATCTCCATTATTCAAAATGGTCTTATTTTATCAAGGTCACTCCGAATGCGAGAGGAATCATTCGTGCACAATTAAAGCTCCTGTTGTGCGACCTACCATATCTGTGCCCGTGTCTATGTCGAGCGATAAACAAGGTAAATAAACGTTCAGAGGCTTTCATGAAAGCCTCGTCTCGCGCATCTACGTCCAAAATTATTCGCATATTAAGTATGCATATATAAACCGATGAAAGCACTTCAAAAAGCATTGCAATATTTTTATGAGCCCATCCAACAAACTCATCGTAGTTTCAGCAGTTTGAGGTAGAGTTTACTCAAGCAGTTGGCATTTTTTTGAGGTAGAGTTTACTCAAGCAGTTGGCATTTTCAAATACCAGCCTCTACAAACCTGAATCTTCGGGCTCTTGAAGCCGCTTATCCTTGGTGTCGCAATTTATACACACAAACCTTTCGCCGCGATTTCACACACACAACACATCAAATCACTTCCTGACAAGTACAAGGCACAGGGAAGTGTACACACGGGAGAAATTCGCTTCTGCAAGCACCATGAAGTCGCGTAGTCGGTCTTCTCCTCACAATAAGCTTTCCGCCAACTGCTTGGTTATGCCAGCAGTTCTAACTCAGCCGTTCTGATCTACGGCTAAATAAATCAAATCCACCAAAGCGACCGCAGCAACGAAGGCGTTGCTGGCGGCGTTTGGACGTTTTGCCGTTATTTCATGCTGTTCGGGGGCCGGCGGCCCCACAAAAAATTTTCCACTGGTGGAGCCAGCGATCACACCCTCCCTCACACATACATTATCGCTTCCGGGAGGCGATGCACACACAGACGCACACTCCTGCACTCCTCTCGTTCTCTTGGTAACATCGCGGGCTTCCGTCTTTTTATTTTTATCTTTTATTTGGGCGGCGCTGCTGGTGTTCAGTGGAAGCCGTTGCGAAATGACAGCGTGACCGCGCGCTGCGCGGAGACAAAACCGCGCTTGTTTAAAACTGTTTTTTTGTGTGATGCATCGCTTTCCTGTCGCCTTTGCGAACCATATACCATATTCTATTTAATAAAGTACCGTTTGGCTGTTCGTATCGCATGGCAACAGAATAGCGGTCATTCCTTCTTTCTCTTCTTATAATCGTACTGCGCGGAATACTATCCTCCGGACGTCGTTTGCTCACGGACTTCGGAAATTATGCCTCCGTTGTCCGCAAGATGGCGCTGAACACAGCGCATCAGTGGCGCCACCATACAAGCGCACGAGGCCCATAGGCGGCGTAAAAATCGACGCCCCACGTGACCAACCTACAGCGCTGTTTTCGACCATCAAGCCCACCAGACGGCGCAGGCAAAATGTTACTTTTGGTATAGAATACAAAACATTCATTCCGTGACTCAAAGAGCCCACACAGTTCGCTTACAATGTGTTATTTAAAAATACTATTAACAAGTTCCGCATCAAACATCTGTTGAGCAAAAATGTACGCAACTTTTTACGAACAGCCGACTGGTGCACCACCTCGTTTCTGAATTCGCAACCACAAAGCCGCCAATTCAAATTGAAACCGCTGCAACGGCCGACCGTTTCAATGTGCGCGGAGCACCGGTTTCGTGACTGTTATTGCTGTTATGTGCTTTTGCGTCCATCAGTTGTTGAGAGGACTGGCAAAACACGGGAATTGAGTGCTTGTGGAATGACAAATGTGGGAAATTCCGCATCGGAAGGCAGCTGTCGAGGCCAGAATATTCGATTCTTCCAACAGAAGGTGAGTGTTATGCACTCCGCTAGAAAGACGGTGCAAAGGAAACCGTTGTCGCCGTCAATACTTCATTTGTGCCCTTCGTTCGAAATCTTAGCGCAAGTGAGCGAGTTGTTATGGCAAAAAAAAATGTTGTCACGAAAGCGACGTACAATTGCAGCGATCGAAATGAAATGATGTCCTGGCCTCTGTAAACTTGCGGATGTCAATAAACGATTTGTTCTCACTTGCTGCTCACTGTGGTCTGTGCCAGTCGAGGCCATCTGGTCACCTGGCGTAACATCACTTCACTTGCGCGGCGCAAGTAAACACGCGACCAGCGTGCCAGCCAGGAGCCAGCAGGAGCAGCCACGGCCGGACTCGACGCCCCTTTCGCGCGCGGGAGGAGGAGAGTCGAGTCCGGCCGTGGAGCAGCGAGCCGGCGGCCGCCGTGTGAGGGCAGCCATGTTATTAAGGAGCTCAAGCGGCCTGTGCAAAAAGCATCCGCCATGTTTACAAAGCCATGTTTACAGCGCCATCAAGCGGGCGTACTGGGTAGTTCACGACGCCGCCACTACGCTTTTTCTGGCACTACAGGCAAAGCTAGACCTTTGCTTCTCTAAAATCCTCCCTGTTCTGTGGCGCTACTGCTGCCAGGCCTCTCAAGCTTGGACGTTCCCTGTCTTCCCTATAGGCGGCGTAAAAATCGACGCCCCACGTGACCCACCTAAAGCGCTGTTTTCGACCATCAAGCCCACCAGACGGCGCAGGAAAAATGTTACTTTTGGTATAGAATACAAAACATTCATTCCGTGACTCAAAGAGCCCACACAGTTCGCTTACAATGTGTTATTTAAAAATACTATTAACAAGTTCCGCATCAAACATCCGTTGAGCAAAAATGTACGCAACTTTTTACGAACAGCCGACTGGTGCACCACCTCGTTTCTGAATTCGCAACCACAAAGCCGCCAATTCAAATTGAAACCGCTGCAACGGCCGACCGTTTCAATGTGCGCGGAGCACCGGTTTCGTGACTGTTATTGCTGTTATGTGCTTTTGCGTCCATCAGTTGTTGAGAGGACTGGCAAAACACGGGAATTGAGTGCTTGTGGAATGACAAATGTGGGAAATTCCGCATCGGAAGGCAGCTGTCGAGGCCAGAATATTCGATTCTTCCAACAGAAGGTGAGTGTTATGCACTCCGCTAGAAAGACGGTGCAAAGGAAACCGTTGTCGCCGTCAATACTTCATTTGTGCCCTTCGTACGAAATCTTAGCGCAAGTGAACGAGTTGTTATGGCAAAAAAAAAAAATGTCACGAAAGCGACGTACAATTGCAGCGATCGAAATGAAATGATGTCCTGGCCTCTGTAAACTTGCGGATGTCAATAAACGATTTGTTCTCACTTGCTGCTCACTGTGGTCTGTGCCAGTCGAGGCCATCTGGTCACCTGGCGTAACATCACTTCACTAGCGCGGCGCAAGTAAACACGCGACCAGCGTGCCAGCCAGGAGCCAGCAGGAGCAGCCACGGCCGGACTCGACGCCCCTTTCGCGCGCGGGAGGAGGAGAGTCGAGTCCGGCCGTGGAGCAGCGAGCCGGCGGCCGCCGTGCGAGGGCAGCCATGTTATTAAGGAGCTCAAGCGGCCTGTGCAAAAAGCATCCGCCATGTTTACAAAGCCGTGTTTACAGCGCCATCAAGCGGGCGTACTGGGTAGTTCACGACGCCGCCACTACGCTTTTTCTGGCACTACAGGCAAAGCTAGACCTTTGCTTCTCTAAAATCCTCCCTGTTCTGTGCTGCTGCGGAGAGCGGGCGCGCATGGGGCTTTGACGGCCAGTTAGAGCGGTGAAATTCAGCGGCTCGGGGTACATCAGCTCACAATTGAAGCTGCGATAGAACTACTATAGGACCTTTTAATTTCGGCGGCCCAAATTTTTCGCGAATCGAGCTGCGGAGCCTAGGCTATTTGCGGACGCTTACCTTCGCGAGTGAGACAGAAGGATGAAACCGCAGCAACGAGATTAGCCGTTTCGCTACCACCGCTGGAACCATTATTTCGCGCATTGTTGAGACAGTGAGATCCGTTCCAGGAGAGCCCGGCGGCGCCACACGCAGTGTTTGTGCTAATTGTGAAAACTACGTGGTTATCCCCGAATGTCATGTATTGAAGGAGGTCTGCATGTACCCGTCCTGGCTGACTCGATAAAAAAAAAAAAGCTGCAGTGAAATGCTTTACCAAAAAACCCATTCCTAAATACTTCTGGCCGAGCCCTCCTACTTCCCCAAGGCATATGGTCATTGAAATAAATAAGCCTTAAGAGCTTATGTTTTTCATTTCAAACAGCCGCAAGTAAAATGATTGGCCATATCACAGATGTTCTCCCTTGTTGCTTTCCCTGCGTGCGTCTCGTGATTCACTCCGAGTATGCGGGCGATAAAAAAAGAAAAAAAGAAAGCCCTGTGTAATGAAGAATGCAAGCGCAGTTACTGTTTGGCAGCCTGATTCTATGAAAAAGTTTCCCGCACTCTTCAAGGTAGCGAATTTTCCAAATCGTGGAATTCACAAAAATTACAGGCGCGCAAAATAGAAGCTAGTACCACAGTTTCTGTCTGTTGATTGAAAGTGCCAAAAACATCATATATATATGCGTGCATACATTCCTATTACTTTTATTCGGTATTTACATTTAACAGATATTCCCAACTGAGGAGGCAGCGTTCGTCGTGCGATGGGGCCTAGTTAATGAACGATGCAAATTGGTCAGATTCCGTTCAAGCTTCAAAGCATATAAGTAATCCCTCGTTATAACGAAGTCAGCAGGACGGCGAAAAAATTTTTTATAAGCGGTATTTCGATATAAGCAACCGCTCGAGAATAGCTTGAGCAATTGAGCTTTAATTGCACCACAACTGCAAGGAACCAAAACAGAATGTATTCAGAGAAGAACAACTTTATTCGGGTGCAAAAAGCGAAGTGAGTTTTGGCTGTTTCAAGTTTTTGTCGGGCACGAGCAACCCCATCTCCGATTTGGCCAGCAATGCATGAGGCCGTGGTCGTCGCCCATAAAAGTGTCAGTGGCTGTGGCCAATTTATAGGGAGGCGTGCGGGCGTCACGGAATGATACGCGAATTTCGCGCTGGAAACCGCCGCAAATGCCGTGGCTATAGAGTCTAGGGTTGTGCTTGTTGCGCTCAAAAAACGATTACCCGCTCACTCTGGGTACACAGCGCAATCACGAAAACTGACGGTTTTCGCTCTAGAGGCTTAGCATGACCACTGGGCAAATTTTCCTCGCGGTGTGCAGCCGTGAAGTTTGCAAAACAAGCGCTTTTCGGCGTTCCCTCGTCAACGACACTGCTAATTCTACGGTTTGAGTGTCGGTGTTCGCACACCGTCGCGCCCACACCAATGTCTAGGAACAAAATTTAAGGACCGTACCACGCAGTTGGACCATTTGTCTAAATTCGGTTGACGCAAATCGAGCATGAACTGACTCCAGAAAATCGTCCGGGGAAAGACCAGCTTGCGTTGACCGGCCATGTTGACCTCCTGACTTGCCGATGGGTCGCCGCCAATGGGCGACGCCTCCGCTCGACACTTCACTCTAAGCGGGTCAGGCTCTTCGAGCGCTTCGAATAATGCGGCCTAAAAAGCATGCGTTTGGGTTGGGACCAGAAGAAATTTCGAATAAAGCGATATTTCGAATAAAGCGATCTCGTTATAACGAGGGAATACTGTATTTGACTCCCAAGCAAAGAGAAGTGAGGATGGTTTCAAAGCGCCTCAAAAAAAAAAAAAATTATGAAGCGCCCACACACAACACAAATATTTTCACGCGCTATATATCCATGAGGTCGCGGGTTCGATTCTGGGCCGTGGTGGCCGCTGTTCTGATGGAGGCGAAAAGCAAAAACGCCCGTGAGTACGTGATTTCGGCGCACGTTAAAGATCCCCAGGGGGTAAAAATTAATCCGGAGCCCTCCACTGCGGCGCGCCTCATCGCCTGCGTTGCGTCGTTAAACCCTACAATCAATCAATTATATATCCACGGCAGTGTACGGTGGGGGCATACACAAAAACGCTTCTTTGTTAAGTAACTTAGTCGAAATACCGCGTGATGTGCCCCAACTAGCAAAAGATTCCGTGCCGACAGTGTTTCCGATGCCCCCCAGAATGTGTCGAAACCTTTTCCCTTGAAGAGGATATCGAGGATAGAGCGCAGTGACACGATTCCATGGTTTGGCGGCTCGATCTTTCTTAATTCGCAAAAAACGTACTGGCATTAATTCATGCTTCGGTAACAAACTCTTCGTATTCGTAGGAACCAATTTATTTGGCTAATCTGTTTTGTAGAGGACGAAAATGCGCCCTTAAAATCGGCTGAAAGCGCCCATACCTACGAATGCAGCACAGCGAAGCGCCGTCCGCTGCACTGCTCCCTACGCCGACACTGGCCGGCCGCGCTCCGACTGCGTGCAGCGCCGCCGCTGCATGCATCACGGAGGAGCCCCCTTCGCGGCCGCCGGACGGCAGACTAGCAAGTATTTCTAGGGACCATACCGCAGCTGCCATCCACTGTTGGGAAATGACGATCCCACCGCTGGCACCACTGTTGGGAAATGACGATCCCACCGCTGGCACCACTGTTGGGAATGACTATCCCAGGGCGGTCGCCAAGGTTGTGACTCGCATCCAGCTCGTCACCGACGTTGGGAATCGGCCATCCCACCGCTACATCCGCTGTTGCGACTGGCCATCCGAGCGCAGTCACCGGTGTAGCGACGTTGCCTCGCTCCGTCCGCTATCGACGCGGCGCAGAGCAGAGCGAAGTTCTCGAGCCGACGAAAACTCAAAGTAACATTTATATACAGTATGTACAGGGTAAGCAAAAGTTACATCATTCGCACAAAGGCGACAGCACCCTTTCACTCGGTGCTTCCGAAGAGACTGGTGCCGGAGAGAAGCCGCCGAGGAAAGCCGACGATGAGAGCCTCCGGGCTTCTTTTATAGCCCGGGAGTTCGTTGTGGCCCCAAGAAGTTCGAAATGCTCCAATCAGGGCTCTCGCTGCCTGAAGTTTGAATTCCAACGAATGGTAGCGAAGCGGTGAGTCAGCAGCGCCGCCAATGGGGAAAGGGAGAGCGATGCCGCCGCCGTCTCCGTGACCTCGCCTCCGGGCGTAGCGACATGCCCTTGTTTGGGTCGTTCTCCGCTGAGAGATTCGGCCGCGCCGCAGCGTTTCGAGATGCAGGAGTCGGCCGCGCCGCAGGGTTTCGAGATGCCGGATTCGGCCGCGCCGCAGCGACAAAGGGAGAGGCGTGACTCAGCCTCGCTGTCGGCGCGTCGCCTCGTGCAACGCCTTTGGGCCAGGCGCTCTGGCACAACAACTACTAGTCTTTGCTTTCGAGGCGACTTTCTTTATAGAGCCATCGAAAGCGTTTCCTGCTGCAACTAAAAGGAAGCCGGCTAATAGTAGAGATAAAATGACGTTGCTCAAGCACACAACAAGCGGTTCTTGGAAGGTCCCATTCCTTGCCTGCGATAATTGCTTCGAAATTCGGTATATGTACTAGTGGCAGTTTCCATACCATCCGTTCAGTTCGCGTGTTGGTATCCAACTAAGGAAGTGAGAAATAACTTTGTTGGCAAATGAGAGAAATCAATTTGATTCAGTCCGACATACACTGATTTCATACAAGGCCGTAAGTTCGTATTAGGCTAAGGTTATCGCGAAATAGCTAGAGGACGAAACCGCATAATAATTAAATGATCAAAGCGTCCAAGCATGTAAGAGCGATAAATAAGAACGAAATAGATCCATAAATATATAATTGATAATGCAAATGCTATAAAAACAAACAAAACAAACGAACAAATACAATATTCTCGATTACGGAAGTGAAGAAACAACTGTTCTTCCACGCTGCTTCGGGCTGCCACTGGTACCTCGCACTTCTGCCAACGTTAATTCCTGTCCAACAGGGGTCCGGGGTGACCTCAACAGCAGCTCTTGTCTGCTGTGTACAGTCAGTGAAGCGTTCCCATGGCCTGGCGGGTTATTTCGAAAGGAAGGAGTCTCCGACATCGCGGCTTGCGCTTTGTTCTGCCGTGCAGACCACCCGCGGTTCCTCAAAGGTGGGTTGGGGGTCGTCAGGGACTGGGTGGGTGGCGTCGGGGGTAAACCGTGCTCCAAGGAAGGGCGAGGCACACGTTGGGCGGTTCGTGGTTTCCCCGGGTGACCGTGGCACAGGCCAAGGCTGGCGACGATGGCGTGACCGAGCGTCCGGCCGGGGCGAAGGCTGGGGTTTGATGTGGGTGGTACTGCGACACCGGCTCCACCGTCTCAGAGGGGCGGGATGACCGAGGTGGTGGCGATGTCTCTGGGTCCATCCGTCCGCCGTCCCTGCTGCTAAGCCGAGGCGAGGACGGGGTAGAAAGATAAGCGGAAAATCGGGACAGCCGATTAAGTGTGCCTTTCTTCTTCTGCTACGTCGTCCTCCTCGTTATCCTGTGCGCGCCAAACGCGCATCAATCGTTGGCATTTGCAAATTTGGCGGGGCAACTTTTTCTGAGGTTTGACGAGGGAGGGCAACAAAAACTTAAGCTACTATGCTTCGTAATGATTACATTATATGAAGAGTATCAGAGTGCATATGCCGGTTCTAACAAGCGTGCTGCTTCTAAACAAAGGTAGGTATACGCTGGTCCTTGAGACAGATTGGATTGGAAAAACATTTATTGTGCCTGCGGTTGAAGTCCAAGTTAAGACTTCAAACTTGGCCAGTGTCGTCCTCGCTGTCGCCACCAGGGTTAGAGGCCCTCCGCCCGTTACAGGGCTGCCAAGTCTCCTGCCTGGCCAACGCCATGATGACCCGCTGGACAGAGGTATGTCGGCAAAAGTTGCGTGTTCAGATCCGTGCTCGGGATGAACATATTTTACTTTTTGTTTTATAGACTAATCCCCAATAGAAGCATTACAGTGATTTACTATCATGTCATTTGGCTCATATAACATTTCATTGGTTGTGAAGCGAGACCTTGCGAAGAAATAAAATAAATCCCCTTAGGGTTCGCCTATAAATATTCGCCCTTAAAGTCCTCGGAGTGATTGGTAGTGTGTCCCTTGGATCAGATAGTGTGTTTCTTGTATTGTAGAGAGAGAGAGAGAGAGAGAGAGAGAGAGAGAGAGAGAGAGAGAGAAAAAAAAATTTACTTGAAGCGACCCATGTCCGGGCTCCCGAAAATGGAGTTGGTGGCTTCCACTTCGCCGCAATGCGCTCAATTGACCAACCGATGGAGCCGATGGTGAAATTTTCTCGTATGTCGATATCGAGGATACAATTTGACTCAAAAGTTCGCTCTGCGCTGCGGCTTCCTGCAATGCATAACGTTATGCATTGCACGCTGCCCCCCACCCCCAGTCCCCCTCCCCAGATAACATTTTTTTGTCTAATATGTCGCTTTAATTCGGTGAACTTGCTTTGAAGGGGGCCCAGACTGATCACGTGGGCGCATTGTGGTAAACCTGAACCACGGGGTTGCCTTAATGTGTACCGACGTGTGGCCGGCCAACAAAAACAAGGCTTTCGCACGCGAAGCTGCACGGTAGCAGGCGGCAACAAATTGCATTCAGCAATAAAAAGACTAAGCTGCGCTCCTACATAGCAAAATATGAGTCTGACATACGACATTGATCGTTGTTGTAGTCTGATTCGGCGCCAAGTGTCGCCATCTAGATCTACTTAATAAAACGAACTCGAAATATCATAGGATCCGAGGCTCATCATAATTCAGTCGGAGATCTACGCAAAGACGTACGCCTGAAATTGAAGGAAAAGTGGCTAATTGGGACCAATTTCGCGAATACTTCACATCGCATGATGGACAGTGACAGATAGGGTTCTAGAAGCAAAACCAAAGGATACGAAGGCTATCTAACTGCGTCATCAGGATCCGATTCCCCATCTACACTGCCTGGTCTGTTGAGGTGATTCTTACCACCGAGGTGGCTTGAGGGCTGGGCAACGTAGTGGCGGTAGAGGCCAGGCTCGGGCTGAGGTTTTGGAATTTCGATAGTTCAAGGGGACAGAGACAACGCAGGCTTTTTTGATGCCTCGCGCGGCTGTCCAAAAATGCCGATCGTTGGCATGTGGCTTGATTTGGAACGCCCCACTTCAAGAGGCCCATCATCATCATCATCATCAAGCCATGCAAGCAAATCAAAGAAGCGGTTTCACGTGCCCGCGTTCTGATATCCTTACTGGCAAAGTTGGCCACAGATGCTCCAAGATTGCTGCTTGGTTGCCCATCCAGCCCTTTGCGTAGTATACGCCACTGCTCGCGTCTGCGGCACAGCTGCCAGGGCTGAAACGCGTGCGCCAAGCACGACGTGAGGCGGTGCCCGCCCACCGCGGAGCGCGCCGTTGTCACCAACAGGAAGATGGCCCCCACCGGCCACAGGATGACGGAAGTCACCGGCGGCCAGGCCGTGCCGGTGGCATCGAGGAGGCCGGCAGCAGCGGTGCCCTCAAAGGTGAATCACGTGGACGACCTCACCGACCTGACTCAGCCGAAACGCGAGGTAAGGACGGCGTATTTGGGCGGTTTATATTTGGGACCAAGTCATGGTCCAGGCCAGAAGAGCGCCTGAGCATGTTCCCGCCGTGAAACATATTCCTTCCCTAACATTAGCCCTCATATATTTCTTTAGGGATAGCAAGGTAATCGCAAACTGCAATGGAACCAGGATCGCGGTGGCATTTGGGGTTGGTTTGTTGGTTGCTTGATTGGTGTCATAAAACAATTGCGGGTATCCATTGAGAGGGATTGGCCAAGACAGAAAGTGGAATAGGGCGGGTTGCGCAACTAAAAAAAACATATTTCTTTTTCCTATTCCTTTGTTTTAAGCCTTTCCTTCAAGTGACCACAATTTCGTTGATTCCACTATCCGCATGTATCGTCATCATCAAGGGGGAGCAACTATTTTAAAAAGTTTTTTTTTGTGTACAGTTTATCGGAGGCCCTGTCAAAGGCGGGTTTCTTTGCGATTGTTGTTTTTAGCTATTTGACAGCTGCTTTCCTCCAGTTTCCACCGTAACTGAAACTATGATCACATCGGTGCGTCGCCAGCCCGCCCAACGATCGCTTATTCAGTTCCACGTGCCCTGTTGTATCTTACAATCTCAATTAGACAAAATGAGGTGTGCTGCGGCAGTGGTGCCTGAACCGTTCTCTGATGAGGTGAGCTTAACGTGGAGTTCCCGCTAATGATTTTATAGTTCATGTTTCGTTGTTCCGCCATAGTCTAGAATATTGCATGTGGACTCAATGCCGCTGCCAACATAGGGTAACAGACTGGGCGTGCGGGTGAGATACGCTTCACTTGACTGCGCACAACTGAACTCCTTGGCAAGGCTATGTATTGCTCTGGGCGCATGACAGTTTCCTTTGCCGAAGGAGAAACGGAACCATGGTTTCCACTTTGTAGTCATGCTTGGCGCCCATGGTATGTCCCATTTACAATGTTCTTCAGCGCTCAAGCCCAGCCCTTGCTCATACTTAGCACCCCAGGGGGGGGGGGGGGGGGGGGCGAATTTTTTTATCAGCGGAGCTGTTCTAAGGCTGGCCCTAACGACAGTCCTTGCTGTTATCGCGTCACACTCTCTCTGGAGCAGGCTTCTTCGCCGTGCAAAAACCGGTTCCAAGTACAGAAAACAGACTCATAAAAATAAAAAATAAAGGTCCTAGGGCCTTCATATTTTAATCTAAGATGACTTATAATGTCCCTGGAAACATGCATCCTCAATAATTCATTTTCCTTAAGGGTGAAGCCGACTTTAAAGTTAGGTGTAAGCTTGGTCTTTGTAAGCTGGCTTTTCCACATAGTTTGTTGTACAGTGAAGCATGGCCATCTTCGTAGGTAGTATGATTACCGAAAACGGCTAATTCTTGCATTATCGAAAGTAGCCCGAAAAAAAATATTAAGGCCCTTTTTTTTATTTTAAAGATTTTTTCTATACTGGGTTTGCGAGGCGGAGAAATCTTCTCCGGAGGAATCTTGACTCCATACCAGGCCAGACTGTCGCCAAGCCCCGCCCCAGAATAGCTCCGCTGTTAATTATGCGGCAATTAGCCGCTAAGACGACTCTAACGTTACGCAACGTTTCATTTAGTTGCCATACATAGTTCACAGTGAAGTTCTAAACGTTACAGAATTACTGTCTGCTGACAATAGAGAGCCGTCTACGGTGAAAGTATGGTTACAGAAAACGGCTGTAACTGTTCTCTTACTGGAGCTATCCTGAAACAAATCATACTAGAATTTGCAGCTAACATCCCGCACCGCAGACTCGCTGGTCCTCCTTTCTCACAGAGTGGATGGGCACTGAATTGCGTTTCTATGCTTTGCCTTTGGGTGCATTAGTTTTTATATAGCCACTGTGGCATAGTAAACATCTGGACCGATCATGTTAGGCCGCGTGTGAAGCGGGACCTGAATTCCTCTTCTCCGTCTAGGTTTCTTGCTTTTACATTCACAGTAACGGCAGGGGAAATGTGTATATCCCGCTTACTGCAGCCACACACGTGTGGGCATCAACTAGGGCTCCAGATGGCAATCGAGAGTTTTATCATAGCGGCTACAGTACATTGTGCTAAGGTCGGTGGATACCAGGACCCCACTGCGCATGCGCGCGACGGGCACTGCGAGGAGGGTTACCCCTCCCCGGAACGAATGCGTGAGATTGGTTAGGCAGGCCGCTGTTTCCCGCGGAACGAATGCGTACCTGCCTACCCGTCCCTCTAGCCTAGCGCACGATAGCCGCTATGCTAAGGCGCTCTAATAAGACTGTCCGTAATAAACACGCGAGGGGGCTCGCGGCGCCTGTGGCAGAGCTTTCACATCGCTCTTACAAACATTAACATAATCTAGTACTTTAAAGAAAATAATAAGAATTTGCTAAAACTTGCTCTTTAAGACACAGGTTCAATTTTAGTTGCATGCTTTGATTTCCATTTATGATGTAAACGTGCTTTTGTGTTTTTTTTTTGTTTTGTTTTCAGAGCCCTGTCGAGAGCCATGAAGGGGAATGGGAGAACAAGAGTGGAAGGGAAGAAGAGTCCAAGGGATGGATGATGAATAATTACGCCAGGGAAATAAAAATAACCACAAGCGGTGTGATTATGTTGTAGATCATGCTGTAAAGCACCTGTGGTTGACTGTAGACGTGGACATGTTTAAAGGCACCCGCCTACTACCGGTTGTAAAAGTGCCCAGTCTAGGGCAGACGCCATGAAATGAAACGCTACCTCATTGCGGCTCGCGCTACACACGCGCACGCACGCACGCACGTACGTGCACTTTCACCTCTCTCTCTCCCTCTCCAGGTTGCACGAAATCACGCAAGAACCGGTTCGCAAGCTTTGAAACGGTTGGTCAAGTTGGATATTAATTAAAATCGAAAAAGTGTTTCTGTGTTTTTCGAAGCCACCATGAAGACAAAATACGTTTGGTTCGTTCAAAATATGCTTAGTCCTGTTACAATTCAGCGCGCCGCTACCCTGTGCGCGTGATACAAGTTTGGTGCAGTGAGGTGAAGTTTTCGTGTGTTGCGGTAAAGCCCGCCCTTTTCAAACAAGTTACGACAAGCGGGAACATGTCGGTCGCGCTGACCCTCGTTGGCGATGATTCACACCCGTGGCAAACTGGTTCCTGCGCCGGTGTGATCGGACCCGTCGTGGCGAACGGACGCTACCGCGGAGATCCCTCCTTTCTCCCCTCTCTTAAGTAAACTCAACGTTCTCCGGCTATCATAAGACCGGGGGAGGTGTTCTTGTGTGTCTGTACGTGTGTGTACCCGGCATAGCTCTCATAGGATGCAATGTATTGCGAACCCCGCTCTAACGTCGCAGCTATGGAACCCTTCCCGTATGATGCGTCGCAACCTGACACTCCGAAGCCGCTTGGGCACCGCCATTTTGGCTTTTGATGAGTCTTGGCCAGGCTTTGTTACTGAACTGGCTACAAGAAGACGCAAGCGATTTATAGAGGCCGCCACTAGATGGCCATCCGTCGAAAGTGCTATCAGCATCATTACTATGCTTACAACAGAAGTTTCGCTTCGGTACGCTGGAGTGCGTGATGTTAGCGCCGCCGCACTGTTGTAATGGTGCCGTGCAGCGTTTTCAGATTAGGTCAGTTGGCAAAGAGCGCGGCCTTCCAGTACCGCACCGCGGGCCGGTGCTGCCACCGACCAGGCGATGGCGGTGCTGTAGCGTTGAGATCGGTCTCGGCGCGCCGTTTGCTGCCCCTTCCTTGCCACTCTCGTCGCTTTCTACACCACCAATACCATCTCTTGCGCCAGTTTCTCCAAAGCTTGTAGTGTCTAGGGACTTGCCAGACACTACAAGCTATGGACGAGCCGTCGCGGCGATAGACCTCCTTCGCAGGTACGTCGCACCTCAAAGTGACGCTGAAAGCAATGCGGCATTTCAGGTTATTGAGAAGCGAGTGGTGCTTACGAGCGCGCGAAAGAAACGGCAAGCTCCTATTTGTGATTTTTTAAAGCGTTAGGCTCACATTGCAGAAATACATCGTTTTCGTCAAAGGCACACTGCTTTCGTTCATTTTGCGTATCACGACGCCCGTTTTGGCGCCGCGGGACGGTCGGAACGGTGAGCGAGTGGTACGGGGAGTTCACGACGCTCGATTTTGTTGTCGACCTGCACGAGTAGGGTGACGGCGAGCGAGTAGCAGTGATTTTACGACGACTAACTTAACTTGACGCCCGTCTTAATTGCTCTCTTGGCAACACTAAATGTGCACATAAAAATTAAAACGAAGACCGCTACATTTGGCGGAACGGGCAGAAACTAAGTTTGCAACAATGAAGCCCTAGAGGGGGTGAATTAACGACGCCAGTTAGACGCCAGCCCATTTTCGTGGCTTTCCTCACTCTTACGTTTTCCCGGCTGTTACGTTTTTTTTTTTTTTCGCGATCCAGTGAAAAACGTATTTACGGGGTTCCACTGTACTTTGTTCAGGTCGTGCGCAAAGCACTGGAAGGCGGTGGAACCGTTTACGCTTCTGTGTATAAGTTCCGCCCTTTCGGCGACCCATGTCAGATCCAGGGTTACCAAATTGGGCTTAATTGGGCTACTTCTTGTTTAAGCTGGCGTCAAAAATGTTCTTTTGGCTGTGTGGCTATGTTTGGGCTACATGGCATCGAGGCCTAACCCCCCCCCCTTTCCCCCCCCCCCCTTTTTTTTTTACCACAACGCGTCTCCCCCAAACTGGCGACTCCAAGGATGGGGCGCATGCCAGAGCGATTTACCGGCGTGTTTGAAGCCTTTCCACATGCAGGCTTTCCACACGATAACAATAAGCGCAAAATCAAAAGTCGGGCACACGCCTCTTTGCGTAATCGGCGCATTTCGGAGTTAAGGCTTTGGGGCGTGGTGGGACATCCTTTGGCCGAAGCAAGACCGACGCGGAGAAACTAGCCTTGCAGCGGCGATCGACTGACCTTCCTTTGTTCCCGAACCGGGAGGCTGCAGTGCAGGGCCTCGTCTCCTAGGGCAGGTGAACGGAGCACCTAACTCTAACTCTAACTTGCCTAACGTATGGAAACATAGACAATGGAACTTCGAGCGACACACGTGAGGTGAGAAAACCTGGACGAGGGGACGGGGTCCCCGCTTAATGTACACCCATTTGTCAAAATTTTGTGGGCAATCCTAAGCCTTCTCGACCACAAAGAATTCGAAAAATCGGCTTTACCTTTTAATGCGACAAAATATTTTAAGGCAGTAAGAAAGGTGTTTTCTCTAGCTTTCTTGCATAAAAAGTTTCAGCCTCGCTCGGGACGTAAGCTTGTACATTGAATTTTAGATGCGACTGCATCTCATTCACTCGCCTTGTCCCTCCATACGGCGTTGTCCGCACCCCTCCCCCTACACTATAAAAAAAATAATATTCAGCGGCGCCCGGTTTCGATCCCACGACGCTGTGGGCGGAACGCGAGGTACATGGTGCTCTTCCCACTGCGCCACAAAACCGAGACAGAATCAAATGCTACAAACGCGCCATATATCCTTGACTCATTCAAACTACGTCAAGAAGGTATACTGATACAACGCATGATGGGGCAATGATTAACACTTGCAATAAAAGAAAAGAATCTCCCACTTACAGCACCAATGATGGAGTAAAGGTCGTCGCGACAGCGAAGCCCCAAGCATACCACTTAGAGAGATTGACCAAGATTGGCCAATAAAACATAATAATAATCATAAAACATAATAATCATACGCGTTCCCGACACGTTTCACGCGATTTCAGAATCAATCCAACGGAAACACCAAGTGAACCCCACGATGCGTCGCATCTACACAGGGTTCCCCTGGCGGGGAGGTGGGCGCTATTTTTTTTTTGCATCTGAATAGCCCCGCAGTCTCTCCCCAGCTCTCAGAGCGTGCAGTCATGACGGCTCCTCGAGAGCGGAAGGCGCGAGCGCGCCGAACCGGTCCTCCGCGCCACCTGAAGTGGCCTCCACTTCGACGGGCTGCTTCCCACCCTGCCGACGGGTAAACTAATAGCGTCCTCGATAAACACGCACCGGTGTCGGTGTTTCCCCCAAAACCGGCGCGGTGCGCAGTGCCCCACGACGGAACGTACCGGCACGGAGCGTTGATCGAGGACAAACGGGACAAAGGAGATGTTCTACCCAAGCGCCATCTCTTAAGATAAGAAAGCAACTCATAAAAACGTTCACACGTGGCAATACAGTGCTGTAATGAGACACAGCGCTATTAGAAAGTGATATTTATTGAAGGCCAATGATTATATGTACGCACAACCCGTATCCGTCACACATGCGCGACAACGTACCTCGGCCTCTTCCACTGAACAGCTACGTACTACAAGCTGCTTCTTATATTCGTTTGAGCCATAATGCGAGTGCCTGTTTTGTTCCGCCCTTCCGCTACAGCAAAGCAACTAGGTCTTCATGGTCCATGCACTCCAGTGACAACAGTTCATGATAATTCAATCAAATGAAACGAATGCCAATCCCCAACTGGCTGGCAATGCATGCAGCCTTTTTTGCG
Organism: Haemaphysalis longicornis; assembly: GCF_048455015.1. NCBI lineage: Eukaryota > Metazoa > Arthropoda > Arachnida > Ixodida > Ixodidae > Haemaphysalis > Haemaphysalis longicornis. The sequence continues at coordinate 411,356,983 of NW_027526203.1, forward strand.
TACACAAAGTTCGCGTCCTCATTTACAATCTCTGGCCGTTGTTACCGCTCGTTCGGAGCCTGCCGCATCGTTGCCCGATGAATTCGCAAGCAAGTCATCCTTGTCAGCAACAAAATATAGCTCCGGCTTCAGCCTTTACACCAGTGCGTCGATGCGCCGTCGCTGCAGCAGACGGCGGAGGAAGCCGCTTCCCCGGCGTCGTTCGGGATGTATCTTGGGATTGCACCACGCCGCCCCGTCGAGTCTCTCGGTGCGCGGCGGTGCAACCAAAAATTGCCCCGCGACGGTGCACCCCGGTTTATCGAGGATGAAAAGGCGCCCCGATGCGTCCCGGTGTGCACCGGTGCGGTTTATCGAAGATGCTATAAGTGAAAACTCGGTGTTTCTGCACGGCGACCCGTCGGCATGGCCTTACAAGATCGACGACGTTGCAGCGGCTCTCAGCGCTTTGACCGACTTGAAGAAGATCATCGGTCTATAGGACCATCCATGTATGGATGGTTACGTTCCAGTCGTCCGAAGAAATGAAAGAACTGGCCTCGAAGGGTGAAATCGAGGCTAAGGGGAAAAGGTGCCCGAACAATGAGGAAAAAACAGTGAAACTCCGCTGGGTGCCCACAACCGTGTCCAACGAACTTCTGGTGCACTACTTGGAACGCTTCGCTCGTCTAAGCGCCCTCGTCTAATTATTGGCACTGTGGAAGGTCCCAGTCTCCACAGAATACCTGAAAGAACCCGCAAGGGAGTTTCCCTTCCCCCACAACATCCTATTCACCCCCTATCTTGAGCAACTGTGCCCTATGACCCTTGCATCCGAGGTCGTCAATGGCCTGAAGATGGGAGACGAGAAGCTCCGTGTTCTCGCCTATGCGGACGACGTGGCCTTAATTTGCACACATTGATCACATGTCGGTGAGGTAATTAGGCTATCAAACCAGTTTTGCCGCTTTTCGGGAGGAGAGCTAAACCTAGTTAAGTCGAGGGGAGCCTGGTTGGGTGAATGGGCCTCCAAACCAAGTTGACTATTTGGAATGGCCTGGGAAGAGGAGATGTCCAGTTACCTCAACCAAAGCGCCACAGTCACAAATCGGGGGAAACCCAAGCTGTCAGCGGCGGAAAGAAAGCTCCAACCATGGAGAAACAGAAACATCGCTCTGTTCACGAGGGCCCATGTATACAATGCAACTGCATACCCCGCAGTGCTGTACGGGGCCCGCACAACTACCATCGACGCAGACATCATGAATATGCTGCGCCGGTCCTGGGCGGTACTTCTCTGGCGTTCCACATTCGAACCCATACGCCGCTCAAACCTTTTCTGGAGCCTAGAAAAGGGTGGGTCGGGTTCTTCAACGCGGAGCTCAAACTGACTATCCGGCGATTCTTGTACTTTCTGGGTCTACGCGATCCTTTCCTAGTGGCAGCCACGCAGTGCCTGGGTACCATACATTTGGCCCTGTGGCTCGCCACGACAGCATCTCTCTGCTTTGACATGCGCGGAACGAGGTTCTAAAGACAAATCGTTCTAGCCTTAGCCCTGCTCGAGCAGCATTTCTCTTCGGATTATGTGCTCAAAACAAAGCCCAGGAAACTGTACTGGGACCTCGTGGAGAAGGTCCTGCCACCCCTCTCTATACCGACAATCTCCAATACCTGACGATGTCTTGAAACGAGTAAGACGACTCCCTGTGCCCACCGCTTCAAAGGACTTTTTCTTCTTCCTCCACGTGGGAGTGCTGCCCACAAAGGCACGTTTTGAGGATAAGGGTTTCTTCCTTAATGGCGGTGCGAGTTGCCTCCTCTGTGGAAAACGAGAAACGGTAGAACACGTCTTCACAGATTGTAACACCACGGCCGTCTTCTGGGACGAGCTGCAGACCGCGTACACCGAGCGATAGGACCTGTCGTGGTCAGGCCTCCGGCACCTGAGTGCGCCCACAAAGAGCAAGGCGCTACGGGACTGCGTGCTTGCCCTGGGGCTACACTCGCTGTGGAGGGCTCGAGTGGATGCAGTGGACGCTAGGCAGTGGACAGTGGACAGGCTAGGAGAGGGCAGTGGACGCTAGGAACCCCAGGGTTACCTGGCGGCACTTCACGGCAAAGGCTGAAGGGGCAGTAAGCGTGTTGGAGGCATCAGATTCTGACACGGAACTCCCCGACTCACAGCAAAAAGGATGCCAAGCACTGCAGCGGTTCAAAGAAAAAGAGATGCATCGCTGGCAACGGCTGCGATGTTGCCCCACTAGTACGTTGTAGAGACGCTTCTCCCCTCTGAACAGGCGTTGTATATCCTTGCCCAGAATTTACACCCACATGGGAACATGTTACTTTCCCACAATTCTCTGTTCATGTACTCTGATATTACAGTGTCTCCGAATGTCATATTTTCCTGCTTGTTTGTTCTTCGTTGCCACCGCAGTCCCACTGTGTTGCGTACTTTGCGACTCAAGCGAAGGCTCGCCCAAAGGGGGTTGGAGTTCCTGTGGCGACAGTACGTACGCGTACCAGCGTCGGCCACCGCTTCGAGCGGCCAGCGCATTATGTATATATGTATATCTTTGGAAATAAAGGTTGTGTTTGGAAAAAAAAAAGACTTAATGGGTCAGTCGGTAGACCGTTTCACACCTCCCGTTGCGGCCAGAGTGATCGTGGGCTCAAAACCTAGCGCCGCCGCTCCAATTGAACTTTTTCTGGTGATGTCATTTCTGTGACGGATATGACGTCGGTGAGGTTTTTGGACCCCGGCAGAAAACACTTACGAGTTAAAAACTTCTTGTACAATCCAGCAGGGATACCGTCAGGCCCAGGCGTGACGCACAGTCAATTTTTTAACACGCTCACTCAGCTCGTCGGCATCCACCGGAGCGCACAGCAGCTAAAACGGGTGATCTGACACGCATGGCAGCACCCCACAAAATGCGCTAAGCCTGTCCTCAAATTTCTCTGCATCCCAAGACGCGTGCTCGGTCGAGAAAAGGGTGGCGAAATGTCCCGCGAATACCTCGGCTATATCTCCAGCCCTCGTGCTAACCGACCCATCAGCGAGTGTAACTTCTGGAAGAGTGGCTAACCCAACCTAGTCAAGCCAGCCAGCTCTAATATGCCACAGTACGGAGGGGTCCGAGACAGGCCTGCCCAAAGTCTGCGCACGGCTCGCCGCTTGTGATGACTGCCGTAAGAGGGACCCGTAGCGTATTTTTAGCAGGTTGACATACTCCTGCATGGTGACGGTTAAGGTGCCCCACTCTATACGATGCGAAGTCTCTCAACGTGTCGTCAAGCGCGGCCGTGATGCGCACCTTTCGCGCACGACCCTCCTTTACTAAAAGCACGCGCCACGGGTCCTTCAACTCATCCCAAGGGACAGAACTGAACTCGCACAGGGCAGTCAAAGAAGCAGTAAGCGCTGCCGAACTGTCCCTGACGGTTAGCAGACGCTCGTCCATCCGCCACATCTGGTGGCAGGGCGTACAGTTGCCAAGGTTAAGCGTTGCCAACAAATGCCGATGATCAGACACGCGACGAAATCCAGCCGGGAAGGAGAGGACGTCACAGCATTCTACGTAGCAGCTCATCTCGGGTGGAAAACAAAATTTATCTAGCCGAATTTTAGATTGTCCCCTTTCCCAAGCAGCGACAAACCTGTCGCCGTGATGCTGCACCCACGCGTCGGAAAGATGGAATTGACCGAGCAGGTCCTTCAACTCCCGGGCACCGCTATAGGGCTGACCTTGCCCAGGTCCCTGTACATCACGCTGAGGGTCGCTCACACAATTAGAATCACCCACCAGAAATGTTGGGTAAGGTTCGAGCACGAACGCGTCGAGGGATGCGAGAAAAGCGGATGAGTCAGAGTGCTGCGCAGGTGCATACACAACAGCTCGCACCCGACGAGCGAGCAAGAAAAATTCGACTGGAAGCACGTGCCTTCCGATCCCAAACGCACAATGAACCTTGCGGCGTAAGCTCTCGCGCAGAAATACGACGCCTGCGCCTGAAGCCATCCTGCTTGACAAGGTAAAAAAGGCGTGCACACAAAAGCGCTCGCGAAACAAAAGAACGTGGCGTGGAGTACGAAAATTTCACTCCCGCAAAAAGAGAAGGTCAGCGTGTTGCGGCCGAGCATAGTGCATCACCTCCCTCTGTTAGTCCAAGTCCCGAAAGCTCTGGGCATTCAAAGTAATAAAACGCACCAGCATGAAGGTGATAAGTGCACAAACCCCGTTAACCTTTCCATCTTCAAAACTCACTATCGTCGGAAGGCACGTTGACTTCTACGCACAATTTCTTGTTGTCGGCACCATTGGAGCCCGCTGAAGACGACGGCAACGCCCGCTTGGACACATCTAGGCGGTCCGGTGGAGAGGGTCGAGGAGGAAGCAAGTCGTGCACCTGGTTGATCGTGTTGACGAAGCGAGGCTCGGTCACAACGAGGGATGGGCCAGCAGTGCGAGGCTGGTCAGTGCCGCTCGCGTCATCCGGGCCACCAAGGTAGACACACTTTGCTTGGTGGACGCTGTGATCCGCTCCAGGAGAGATAGGAAACCTAGCAGACCGGCGACCGACAGGATTGACCAGACGGAAGTCCTTGACCTTGGGCGTAGGAGCAGCACTGGTACTGGACGTACTGTGGCCAGCTGCAGGCCACTTAGAGGCGAGACTATAGAATGGTCCACCACTGCCTTGCCGCTCTTTCCGGCCTTGTTGTGTTCTTTCCGGTGGCCGCGCGAGCCGCTCGAGGAACCAGGGAGAGCGATGTTTTTTTAGGGGCGAAGCTCCTTAAGTCATGGGTCTGTCCATCCCTCGTGTCTCGTGGTACGTGACCGCCGCATGCTTTCGGAGATGTCGCAAAGTGGGCCGCGTTGCACGCGCAAGAACCGGCTGCAACCGGCAGCGCAAACTCGGCACCGGGAGCGCGAGCTTGTCTGTGTTCGCCAACGGAGGCGCGAGCGCACGTGCACTGCGAGGGGGAGATCACGCAAGAGATCACGCCACGAACGCAGGCAGTCGTTCTCGGAGATCGAACGAGACGCAAGGACCTTTGCTCGTTTCCTCTCGTCTTGTTCGGGCACAAGTTCGCCCTAACTAAAAGTTCTTTCTTTACCGTTGTGTCCCTTCCTACGTGACAAATTGTGGTGGAGGTGCGGGGTAGTCCTCGATGGCGCGGGGTCTTTCACCAGGTCGGGGCCTGGGAGCATTGACTCCGAAAATAAAAGTTGATTTGTACAATGTACGCACACAGTCTTACGTCTTTCTTAATGATGTAATGGGCGAACTTTCACGGGAGAGTTACGGTTACCGATGATCTCCCCCTCTCGAGCTTCGCCCCAGTTATCATCATTCATTCCGTGGATATGGCGTGATTTTTTCTCAGTGCACGCACTGGCTCGCGCTGAGGTTGCTCCGCAGGTCACTGCACTCAGCAGAGCTGAGGCTCGTGAAGTGGGTGGTATCGGTTGAAGACGATGACGTGGCTTTGTCCCTGAGGTGCCATCTCTTCCTCCGAAGGCGACAGGCAGCTCTCCAGTTTCATCTCTTCGCTGTCGCATGCGATTCATCAATCGTCGCGGTGACACCTAGAGCAGTACCTTCACTCGACGCCTCGGCAGGCTGGCTCAAGGAGGCCCGGGGCAGCTCGGGAAAGTCGCTTGTACTCTAGAGAGCCTGCTGACTGGGGGGCGTGCGAGGCGTCTCAGAGAAATTGCTTGCAGCGTCTGGATAGGAGCGGGGCCGCAGGCGGTCGGCTTTGGCATGATTGGCCTTGCAGCGACGACACTGGGCGTTGCAGTCGCCACCGTCGGGGCCGTACACAGAGCAGCGGCCGCACAGGGGGTCTTGCAGTCACTAACTTGATGATCGGCCTGGCGGGCGCATGCCCGCCGCACACCTCGGTACTCGAACTGCGCCTTGAACCCTCGAATCTTCATAAAGTTGGGTACGGCCTTGGCCATCTTCATCTTCACAAGTTGCATGCCGGTCTTGATATGCTGGAGACTCCTCCACGTCGGCTGGCTAATGTTGAGGACCTTTGCATACGGTTTCAGTGCTGCCGATAGATCCGCGTTACTCACAACGGCGTTCAGGCGGTACACCATCACGTGGACGACCTGCGGGCCCATATAGGCCACAGGGCACGAAGCACAGTTCCAAACGACGGCGTCTTTCTTAGCAATCTTGCGAGCAGCAGCAGCCGTAGCCGCCACCGCGCAGAACTAGTAACCAACCTGGTGCATCAGGGTGTCCAGGCCATAACGACCTACGATTTCCTCGAGGACACGCACCAGGTCATCCATGGTGACGTCCGTCGGGGTCGAGAAGTAGATGACATGGGCCTTGGGTGGTGGCTGAACAACCTCCCAAGAAGCCATGATGACGTGTCCAATATGGTGGTCCATTGTTCAGTGGGTATAGGCGTCCAGGAGGGAAGGTCTACCCCAACGTAAAACGCCGGGCCACCCCGCTGCAGTCACGGCGAAACCAAGACAGCCGCACGCTGATGCTACTGAACACTGGACCACCATATTGGACCTTAAGGACACATCATCATGGCGTCTTGGGAGGTTGTTCAGCCACCGCCCAAGGCCCATGTCTTCTACTTCTAGCACAGAGCCCCGGTGCCCCACAGCGAAACTCGATTTGGGACTGGATTCAGCCACCCGGCCATTGTTGAAAAGTTATCGGAATGCGAATCAGTACGATTTAAACTTCCCAGGGGGTAGCACTACTCTTTTAAGGATTTTAGGCCTCATATTACTAAACCTCTAAACAGCAATTCCCACCACATCGCCAGCTGTGCTAGTATTCTATCTGTACAGGGTAGAAGGGCTCTGATTTTGGATTGTAATGGGTGGCAGCCAACCGGGTCGAACCAGGTTGGCTGCCGAAGGCCGGTATGCTGTAGCTTCCGTATGCTCCGATTCGCCGGCGGTTTCGGCGGCGTCCAGCCGGAGGGGCTGCACAGTACCGCGCGGCGGTAAGGGGAGGGGACGAGGCGGGTGGAACCGGTGGCTACAGCTCCTGGCGTTCTTGTGCTCACAGTCAACAAGATTCCCGTTCGAGGGGCCTAGTTTCAAGCAGGTTTGTTTACACAGTGACTGGACGCCGGTAGGCTAAAATGTTACTCCACCGTCCTAAACAACTACGATTGCAGCATGCAAAACAAAGCCTATTAATGACTCTACAACGGTTTATTTACGTGTTTAATAAAACGAGAAGACTTTTTGCGCAGGAAAAACAATGTGCCACCATCACAGTAATTGATGTGCTCGCGTCAGACGAGAACGAACGCGAGAGGCGGTGGCGATGAGGCTGGAATGTGCTAGGGAAAACAATGAAATGCCAGCACAGTACCTACATAATGACCAGCGCACGAAAATATCACGATATTGCGATCGCATGAGACGTAATTTTAGTAGTTAATGTATACTGCTACATCGTTAACTTCAACAGATTTTATTGCGTATCATTCTTTGCCGAGTACCTCTCAGCCAGGACCGTGCAACGCTCTGCATTTCCACAATAAGGCAGATATCGCGGAAGTTCCGCCTGCAATTGCTATAATAGCGTAAATGGAGAGAATTCGTCGAACGAAATTTTGTAAAACTTCAAAGTAAGAAAAATATACAAAAATTACGGGAAATGGGTAACCGTGTAACGACCTGCAATGCCACAATAATGAAGATTTTGCTAGAGTTTCACGTGTAATCGTTATTAGCGTGTGGAGGTAATTGGTCGTACGAAATTTTGAAAAACTAAAAATCAAGAAGAATGTTAAAAAAATACGGAGAATGTCAAAACGTATACCGCATGCCATTTCCACAATAAGGAAGATTTCGCGAAAGTTGACCTGTAGTCGTTATATTAGCGTAAATGTGATAATTTGCCGAAAGAAATTTTGAAAGACTAGACAAATAAGACAAATACAAAATACGGAAAATGGCGAACCGCGTAACGTTCTGCATTTCCCCAATAATGCGGGTTTCGCGAAAGTTCCAAATGTAATCGCTACAATACTTTAAATGCAGATAATTGGTCGAACGAAATTTTCAGAAAAAGAAATATGAGAAATACAAAAAAAAAAATTAGGTTGATCCTTCTTTCATAGGGATCGGTAAAACACGAAAGTGAAATGTGCCTTCACAGGAGCATTTGAATGTTTATTGTGCATCGGTTTGAACTTGCACATCGCTATTTATATTTCGTCGGTATGGCACCTATAGACGCATCAACATTAGACACGGGATCACACGCGGCAGAACATTGCGTAAATCCGATTGAAACCCCAGCCGCTCGCAAACCATGCGAACGAAACCTATCGGGTTGTTTGGTGAAGTCACGCTACAGCGAAAGGAGCATGATTTGCGGGTCGGCAGCAGTCCTGTGCGTGTGCTTGGCGAGCGCCGTCCTGCTGGATGGGTCGCTGAGGCAAAGGTGCGACCGCATTAGTCCTGCTCCGTGGCGTGTACGCTAGTCAGCTTGTTTAACGCGGCGGCGGCGTTGCACAAGCTGAGCGGCGCTCCACATCGGCGGCGGGCGGGTAAACACAGCAGCTTCCGCTGCTACACTGATTATTATTATTATTATTATTATTATTATTATTATTATTATTATGATGATGATGTAGGGGTTTGACCATTTGTAGCGGGTGGACACCAGAGGGGTGTCCCAGCCGATATTACAAACACACACACACACACACACACACACGCACACACACACACACACACACACACACACACACACGGGGACATAAAAACACAAGAAAGTTATCGGAAAGTTGTTGAGCGCGCGGTGCTCCACGCGCGATCGCACACGCACACATCAGTTGGCGAGGGGAGCACAGAAACAGCAGAAAGTCATCGACGAAAGATGTTACACGGTGAACGCTGCCCTATCGAAGCGCCAACTATCGGCGCTCATTAGCGTCATGACGCACTACTTCGCTTCACCTCTCCTAGACGGCAGCACCATCTGAATAGCAAATTAGAGGGAAGGACATAAGCCGCGTTCGTACAGCTACCCGGGGATGACTTCATGGGGATGACTTCATGACTGTGTCAAAAGCCAGAAAGCGTGGAACATGTTTTTGGCGATTGCTGGGACGCCGTCTTCTTCTGGGACTTCCTCCAGAGGACTCTAAAAAAGGACCTCCCGCTGACACCGAAAGGCATACGTTTTCTTGAAGTTGAATTTGATGAGGCTCCTTACGATGTATTCTTCCTCCTCGGCCTACATGCTATATGGCGTAGCAGAATAGCTGTCAGAAACAGTGATGAGAATGCCAGGCCAGTAGATTCTTACTTTGCAGAAAATGTTAGCAAACTGAAGGAAGTGTACGCCAAACAAGAATATGATGATGAGGTTTTGTCGTTTATGAGTGCATTAAGCGTAATTAAAGCCCACAAATATTAACTACCAACTAAAGGTTCGGCAGCGTTGTTGGGCCAACCTAAAGAGCTTTTGTGGTGTGTGAGACCAAACCAGGCTCAGAAAGAAAATGTGAGAGTAAGGGTTGTGTACGACTGTTACTACACGCAGTTGTGAAAACAAGGACACGGCCCAGCCGGGGTTACGGTTGGCCGCCTTATGCAGTGTATGTTTTGTACCAGGTTTCGTTGTTGGTACCTTCTCTTGTCTGTACCGTGAGTGGTGATTTATAAATGACCGGCAATAAAAAAAAAAAAAGACTTCATGGCTCAGTCGGTAGAGCGTTTCACACCTCCCGCAGCGGCCAGAGTGATCGTGGGTTCGAAACCCGGCGCACCGCGCACTTTTTCTGCAGATGTCATTTCCGTGACGGATATGACGTCGGTGAGGTTTGTGGACTCCGACATAAAACACTTTCGGGTTAAAAACCCTGGCGTTTTCGATACCTTAAGATGCTGCCCCAAAACGCGGATCGTTGGAATATCATCTGGGGCCCTATTCTCGACTGCACAAATTCCCAGGCAATTCGCCATGTTTTTTTTTTTTTTTTTTTTTTTTGCATAAGCACGATGTAAGCAATCAGTGACGTGATGACGACATGCAGTCTAATTTGACGCTTCACTCGTAAAGATCGCAACCAAGTTATCATATATTGCGCATAAAAGGTATAAAAACGCTTGGCACGTACTATAAAAATTAAGACGGTAGCTGAGGCTGGCATGAAAAACACATTTCTGCAGGTCAAAATTGGCATCAACACCACAAGCCAATCGAGTAACGTTGATCCAAAAGTGACCGAAAGGAGGATGTTGAGCTAAAAAACATCAAACAATTTTTTTGCCGTATCTATTTATTTCTTTCAATCGCTTTTAGTAACATAGTTGGGCTCTGTGCTTCAATGCAAGCTTTGATGCGTTATCACCTTCCCGGCCGCACCCATCGCTTGTAGGACACATAAGAGCAGCGAAGCCCTACGCTCGATAACCGCGGAGCGCACCGATGTCGCCGATTCACTCATTCGTCATGCTGGACTTCAATCAGCGCTATAATCATGGAGGAAACAATACTCAGGAGAGGCCCCTAGCACCCCAATGCATTGCGAAAAGTGTGGAGGAAGTCACGTGATTTTTCTTGAGCCCATAGACAATGTTGCTTACTTGTTTACAACTGCGATGGCCAAATTTGGGCAAATAGAACGGACAAATTTTTAAAGCTCTTGGTATGTGGCTGCCTCGCTACGCTTGCAAATCAGCGCAGTCGCTACGACAAACGTTTTTAGATTGGCTGCGTCTGCTGCAACCCGGGGCTTCCGAGCCGATTCCCCCCGAACTGGCTGCTGCGCCCCACGGAAGTGACGTACGTCAACACAAACATTGCGTAATTGCATTACATTGCAATTACTTCAATAGTATTGCATATATTTTTGGTAGTGACACACTAATATTACAGTATCAAGATTTATTTTTCGCCTGAGTTTATTGTCTTTTAATATGACGTCACCTAGTCACCGTGACGTCAAGGACATGCTTTGTAGATGTTTGCATTATATTTTTCTCTGCGAAACTGGAGTTTGTTATTGTTTTTGACACTCGCGTAGAAGAAGTTGTGTAAACAAAGCACTTTTTATAGATTTACCACGGGTTTTACGGATGACCTACGGACGAGCGGCATGGAGAACAGGTCGAATTTTATCGAAGAGCGAATTTTGGCCCCGTATTGGCATACGTACGGGTAGAGTTCACTCTAGTACGGGCATGGAGGAAAGAAAAGGTACGGGCTTGTCTGTTCCGAGTTCGTTCATTCCGGCTTCGCGCGGTGCCGAGGCAAGCAAGAATGCTACGAGCGTCGCCGTTGTGTGGAGTCGCTCACGAGCGGTGCGGTGCTGCGCTGTGTTTTCTTTCATATGAGGTGTTCAGCTCCAAGCCTGTGTCACCGCGTTTGTATCTTCTGCAGTAATTCACAGTCTTCAAAGTCCGATGACTATTCGTGGCAGCAACGCGAAGTGCTGGTCAGCGCTTGCGCAGAGCGCAATGTTTTCATATCAAATACGTACGTATCAGAACCAAATGTTGCCCCAAAATGTGCAGTAAAGTACGAAGCACCGTGTTGCCTTCAAAACGTGACCGATGTGTGTGGTGCGTCATAGTTTTCCAGAGGTTTGTTTGTGTGAAGCTGCTGGCGCCGCAGTCATCGATGCTGTCATCACAGTCATTGTTATACACGGTGTTGTGTCGGTATCACAACGCGAGGCAAATACTTTGATACTGCTCCGTACTCGACTTGCAAGTGTCCAGATTCGTGTCGCTGCAGGAGTGTATACGTGAATAATCTAGAGCATCAGCTAGCAATGGTGCGTCGCAGTGACAGCGAGTTCGTTCGCTTCAACTTGCCGTGATCCCTGTCGTTTTACAAGCGTGGCCAAAAAATGCGCCGGATATCTGTCGTGAGTTACTGTGGCATTTTCCGTGTGTGTTGTGTTCGTGTGCTCCAAAATTTACGATGTCGCCAAACGTACGTGATCGTGCCCATTTATGACAGGCTAGGTGATGCGTCAGTGGCTTCAGCAATAACAGATGCTACGTGCTGTGTTGAACTGTTATATCTACATTCTAAGCATACCATCTAGGTGACTCTGCGTAGTTGTTGTTTCTATTTGCTCTAACCTCAGTTGCCTTGTTCATCTTTTTTGCAGGGTATTTTTATTTACGTGTGCACGCAGCATATTAGCACTAAATCAACCTTACACACTTACCTGTACATGCCATAACCCTCTTTGTAATCACGTGTGCATGTGCTACTGTTACCCTGCAGTATTTCGTCAGCTACTGTGCATGCTAGCAAAGATTGTTTGCATGTCATTCTGAACCATTGCTAATAGCCTGAATTTCCTTTAGTATTACTAGCATACCTTTTTCTTTCTCACCTGCTGGCTTCGTGTTGCTTTTAAAAGGAATGGATGATTTAACGCTTATGTCGGACAAACTTGTAAAAAACAATACACGGGATACACCTGCTAAATTTCTCAATGGCACAAAACACGTACACTGATCGCACAGGTTAAAAGTATGTCTGACGTGCTCCACACTCTTCGTCTGCCCCTCAACACAGTCATGCTTGATTTTTACCCAACCGGCAAAACCACTTCTGCTCACTGACGAGCCAGGGTCACTGCCACGCCCACTTCACAACATATAGTGAAAGCAGTCTGTTCTGATTTTTACCCAACAAACCAAACCACTTCCACTCACTGACTAGCCATTTAGAGTCACTGTTAATTAAAAAAATCCAGATGTAACTGTAGCGATGGTGAAGGCGGTATTGAAAGTCCGGGGTGGGCGACTTTGACGGCGCTTGTGGGTTTCAGTGCATTTGGACTAAGAACGGCTCTCACGGGGTGGAAGCCCTAACATCCTTCTGCTCGCAAATCCATAAAATATTTCTCTGTCTCGTTTAATGCAATGCAAAGTTGAGGCCATATAAAAGCACCATCAGAGAAACATGAGAAAGCGTTGCTTTTGCCTCCGTGGAATGAACCAAGGTGGACCCGCTAGGTATATCTGCATCTAAGCATACATTGGGTGCTACTGTGCAGCTGACTGGTACCCGTTGGCAAACCTGCTTCCCACACAACACAAACACATGCCTGTTGCATGCGGCATGTGCGCATTTTGTTTGTCTGCGTGGAATGGAATGGCTGTGCCAGCAGGAAATAATTCATGAAGCACTGCAGGGCAGTGCAACAGTCACCAGAAAAAATTTCCATCGGCAGACTCGCATACTCGAATGGCAACTGGCAGGCTCCATGGTTCAACACAGTGGTAATTCCAGTGTGCCACCAATGCAACAAGTCTCTCCATAGTATCAGGAGATTCGAATATAGGTTAACAAGGGCGGTGTGACAACTGTCGCCGTGCTGAAAAATGCCACAACAGGGCTGTATTGTGCACAGATTTTTGTTGCCACTCCCATCCCACCTAGTTGTGCCAGCTTCCAAGTTTACCCCGTATCATTTCAAATTAACTGACGTTTGCTGGTGTTTGATTGATAGATGCAAGCACCAGTAAAGTGTGTCTGTCATCTTTAGCACTAAAATCATGTTCTCAAGGGGAAACCAAGTTTAACGAGGTTGCGGACATGAAAGCTGGCAGTGCTCATGGGGGTCGTAGCAGAAAAGTTGCAGCATGGCGTCGTGCTGTTTTTGCTATGTTGATGTTATAAAGCGCATGGTATTTATATGGGTCATACGTTTCAAACAAGGCACTAGCTGGAAGTCGTTGCTGTCCCTTCCCTTTGTTACACTTTGTAGTCGTGCTCTTTGTTTGAAAAAATTATTAGAAACTAGCTAGTGTAATTACAATTATAGAACTAATTTTCTGTGAAGGAAATGCTGCCTTGTGCCGGCTAAAGGATATACACTGTTTTGGCTACACATCATAAGACAAGATAGCAATGCAATACTCTACAGAGCCCGTGCACAAGCTGCTGCCTTGCATTGGTCTGACCCACAGAATTGACAGGAACAGCTCCCCAGGACTGATCCCGAGCAAAGGTTATGGCTCGCTCATGCCCCTCAACTTCACAGAAGTCAATGAAACCTTGTTACACAGGCTGCGGCTTAAAGTAGCATTGACCTGAAAATATCTGCACACAATCGGACGCGAGGACAGCCCAGACTGCCTTCTGTGTAAGACTGTACAGACACAATTGATTTTTGACCAAGGTATACTAGTGGGTGAAAAGACCTTGAAGCAGCCTTACTACGCTTGAATGCTTACCCTCTGTCTGAACGAAAGATTTTTGGCACGTGGGCTGACACGAAGAAGCAAGATCGAGCTGTCAAATCGCTGCTTGTCCTGTCAGGACTCTTGGGTCTATGTGGTGAAATTTCACAAACTGCGGAACTTTTTTTTATAGTCGGTAAATAAGTTATGCGAATTATGCAGTGATTAGTCTGTTTCTGCGCCCCATACATGCTTTAAGTGTACAAAGTTCATTGGTTGATTTCACTGTCATTTCTCATACCCTCAGTATTCAGTACCTTCGTTGCCCCAGTGGGATTTAAGTAGCAGGCCCAAGTTCAGTTTCTCAGGCTGGCCTCTTCTCCTTTCAAAAATCTTTTACTATCTCTACCTCTCTCTTGCCAGCATGCCAGGTGCTTCTAACGGTTTACTAGGATTCGCAACGGTCACCATACGATAAAAATTTCTTATGACTACTTTCATTGCTGAAGTTCACTGCACTCAGTGTACTAGGGTGTTTGGCGCACAACAGTAATTATGACTGCAGACAGCCTACAGTTCTTAAAGCCCACATCGAAATCCTGCCACGGACTCGTTCTTGCCTTCACTTCGATAAGGCTGTCACAAATGGGTTGATAAGCCGAACATGCTGGAAGGGATGTTTTTCTACACTCTGAATTAATGTTTGATCATTGTGCATACATTAAAGCATTTTTGCTGGTTCTTCCTTTTTATCTCTTGACACCCATTGCGACCAATGGGCTGGTAAAAGCTGTGGCTTGTCATGTGTTTCCAGTTCATAATGGGGCATTCTGCTTGTTGCCAAAGCCAACTGCAGAAAAGTTCTTCAGCCATAATGCAGTGCTGGCGATGGTCTTTTGTGGGCTATAAAAGCAAAATGTACTGGTTGTTAATCAAATAAAGTGTGCCAATTTTAAATGTTTCTTCCCAATGCCGGATGTGTTTTCTTGGAGGTTGTGTGTTTGCTTAGTCCTTTTGGGAACAGTTGAGCATGTATGGCTCATGTGTTGGCCATGAGACTAATCAGCATTTGAAGGTTCATGGGGCAGGTACAACTTGTACAGCTGGTGAGCGAAGGGATATAACTATTGCATTTCCGATTTTCTTGCAACATGTCACTAGCATACAACAATTAGGATTTATAATTTAGCTGCAGTTCTTTTTTACGACAATACTGCCATTGTGCCCATTATAAAATTCATAGTAATCACGACCAGCCGCCATACGTTGCTGGCCGTAATGTGCGCGGCGTCATCAAAAAACAATGTCATAGTTACTCCCGCCGTTTACCCCGCTCGTGTGCACGCGTTTTGCGATGAGCGTGCAGCATCAACCTGGCTTGCCCGTGGTGCTCGGAAAAATACCAGGAAAACAGTCACGTACGTCTGCGCCAACGTTACTAGATGCGCCACAAGGATGAGCACAAGACACCTCGCAGACGCCCAGCTCGCGAAGCCGGTTCTACCGCGTGCCGACGAATGGGAAAGCCTGCGGACAAAGCAATCCGGGTCAGCCAGTCATGCATGCGGAAGATGGATATGACGATAATTTTATGGACCTCATGACTACTACTGCCACAGTGAGAAGCGACGACGGAACACGTAAATAAACAAATTTAGCGCAATACGTGGTGGTGTGTCATTCAGTGCTTCAGGAGGATCTAAAAAGAAATCCTCCAGCTCGCCTTGCGTCACTTAGTGCAAGTTTCGCCAGTTTTAAAGACGAAGGTGTAACATCAAACGCGAAAACTGACCGTACATATATGTGGCGTCGGCGGGGCCACCGCTGAATGGACTGGTGTACTTGAACTCATTTCGCCAGAGCAGCAGCCAAATCCTCTCACTACGGCGCTAAACCGGCACCTTGGCAGAATGGAACCTTGCTGCCACGTGCTGCCAGCTGCAGGTGCACGTGGCAGCACGTATACGCGTAAACGGATGCGCACACACAGCTCTGACTGCTGGGGAACTTCAGCGTGATGCATCCAGTCTGCTTGTCAGAAAACGAAGGCCTGTATGCTTCTTTCTTTTTGGACAACAAACGTCACATGGTTGGCCGGTTCTTCATCACTTGCAGCGTAGTAGACTGTTGGACAGCTGCTGCTATGACCAGAAGCAACATGAGCACTACTTACATGACGTTTGTATACAAATTATGTGCAACAACGCTTTTATCAATTTGGTGTTGACAGGAGCTGTGGGCACAGTATATGTGGGAGACTATATTGGCGCTGCCCTTACCAGCGTGTGGTACAGCGCTGTGCTCACGCTGTTTATTAGTTACCAGCGCAATTTTTACAACGGTGTGTGAAGTTGGTGAAATGAAGTACAGTGTATCTCCTGGATTGGTCGGTGCTTCCTGCTTCGGCGTGATTCTTTCCAGGCCATCACTAACAAGGGTGGCAAAGTTGTGCTTGTGCCAGAAGCCAAATTTTTTGACACTTAAATTGTGATCAGTACTTGTAGCACTGCAGTGTACCTTGTTACTTTGGAAGCTGGGAAAAGTTGGTACAACATGACCAAATATATAGTAGGCACGACGAAAAGAGGCATATTAACACGCGTTTACTCCAAACATCTTTTTGTCACATCTAATATAATTCAGGCCTCTTTTGTCCCAGCTGTGCTGATTTCACTCCCCAAAATAAGGCACCTGCTGGTCTTTTTATGCACAGAAAGTATGGTGAGGTTTCAAAACATTTTAGGCTGCTGAAACGCTGGTGTTCAGCGGCGCGTACTACAGTGCACCAGAGTCGAAGATCAAGTGCACTGGGCACCAGTAATCTAGACCCAAGATAACTCTTGTCAAATGAGGGCCTTCGAAGGTATTCCTTCGGCCTATTCTTCTCCCCACAAAAGCCACAGATTCTATGATCTAAATGGGAGCGCAAGCAGCTTTCGTGCAACACTATTTAGACCTTTGCCGGCAGAGTCTTCAGCCAGTGCCCACGTTTGAGGACACAGACCCATTCTTCCCTATTGAGCCACAGCAGATCAAACCTGAAGGCGTGATATGGGGCGTGCACACACCTTCCAAAATAAAAAGAAAGAAAGAAGTGCGGTTACAAAAGCCGGCGAATTTAAACGTGCAACACAATCCTCCGAATCCTCCACTCGGAGTGGTTTCGCCTTGCCCGCCGGTGCGCCGTAGATACTACAACACGTACCGAACGACAGCCGATGTACCAAGGAGAAGAGTTATCAGCCTGCGCTTACGGCGCGTACAAAAAGCGCGTGCTTTTCATCGTAAACAATGAAAAGCACAGCCGACCTAAACACGAGTGCCGGCACGGCCGCTTTGCACGGCCGGCATTGTACTTCGTACTAGTTTCGGCGATCAACAACGACGACCAAATCCAAGAAATAATAACAAAAAACAGGTGACGTCACTTCCGTGGGGCGCTCCAGCCAGCCCCGATCGGGCGAGGCTGGAGCACCCCGGGGGAAAGGATCCCCGGGGTGCAGCAGCCTTTGCCTTTTAGATTAGGCCAGGGGCGGTATTCTCGTAACTGTCCCTTTTGAAAACGTCCCTTTTGAGTCCCTTTCATCGTGACGTACTTCCGGTTAAACAGTGGGCATTGGCAGTAGGTTTGCCGCGCTTGCGTTACGTCACTTCCGGTTGTTTGCTTATAGCCAATCAGGGCTCGCCAAAAGGGACACTTTTGAAAGGGACGCTAAAGGGACAAAACTCGAGAATACCGCCCCAGTTTGAAAACTCCGCCGTCGGAGGCGGCCGCAGCGGCGCTTACGTCGCGGAGAGATTGGCGGAGCGAGGCGCTGCCGCCGCCGGCGACCTGCCGGGAAAATCCCCTTCGCTAAGCGTTGGCGAGAGCCACAGTTCGTTCTTTGCACACTTTGTGTTACTTCGTTGTGAAGTGAAGTGAAATTTATCGCTGCTGAGACGTAGCGCGCGAAGACCTGCGCGCGAAGACCTCAGTGCTGTACCACCCCAAACAAGGCTCCCGTCGTCGGCGTTCGCCATCCCGCGAGCCTGTTGCTATGACGACGACAAACGCTACTTTGCCAGGCTTAAGAGCTGAAAAATCGTCCTTCTATCTCAAAAACGAAGGCCGTTTTTCGATTGAAACTTTGGGTGAGGGTTAGAATGGGCAAATTCAAGGCGAAATCAACAGCTTAAAACATGACATCGCACCGAGGAATTAGCGACGAAGCTGTTTTCGCTTCGAAGCGGAAGGGCAGGGCGACGCCATGTTAGTCAAATCAAACCGGAGACAGCAAAGGATGATGGGATAGAGTGCTGGGCTCAGTGGGCTCCTCTATGCATGGCGGGACTCGGCTTCACGAATGTGACGTCAGGGCCATAGAGTTTCTTACAGTATACACTAGAGAGGAATCTGGCGCTAGCGTCTATGCGGCTCACATCAAGGTCGTCTGTGTCGTCATGGGCCGCCATTATACATCGCGCTCGCCTTAGTTCCATCATTGGCTTGGATTGAAACGTTTTAGTGACCGCAAATTTAAACAAAGTGCCACAAAAACGCGAAGAATAGTGTTCAATTATGTAAGTGGAAAATAAAAACAGGATGTTTTAAAACTAAGAAAAAAAGAAGTAAAGCGTACTTTTTCCGGAACGGTTGTGCCTGCTATTCCGCAGGCCAAGGTTGTAGTTACAATGTTATTATTTGGGGGGTAACTCATTAGACTGTGATTTTATTAATTTTACCATTATTTCAAAAAATAGGTTGTTTGAAGAGTTTCGAAAGTTTTTTTGAGCGTGCCTATGAAAACGTTGCCTTCGTGGTGAACCGGTGCACCGCGACCGCCAGCTAGGTTAACAAGAAAAATGAAAACGTGGCGTTAAACAGTCGTGGACGATGACAAGATAGGACGCATACCAGCGCCCGTATCTGCCGTATCTTGTCTTCGTCGAAGTACGTTTTGTTTCTTCTTTTCGTCGGCTACAAATTTCGCGGCGGCATATTACCCGCTCAGTCATACGTCCTTCGACTGCGGCATGAGCAACGTCAGGTGCGATCACGGATTGCCTGCTGTTTCAATGAACACGGCTACCACAGAAACGGGAGGATTTCGGCGTCCTTGTAGCTCGTAAACGTCTGAATGCATAGTGAAGAAAGCAAATCCCAAAAACCACTTAAGAATCCAGTTGTCATGCCAAGCCCAAGCCAAAAAGGATGTCTTCCCATGAACCCCCACGACGACATGGCTTACGAGGCGCAGTTTCCTCTCTAGTATACTTACTAAGAAACTCTATGGTCAGGGCCTCTCCTAACCTTTTCTTTCCTCCATGGCTATAATAAACAAAAGAGTCACTTTTCTGTGTTATTTTTCTCTTGAGTTCGATCACGTGTCCCTGCAACTTACTAGGAGGAGTGTGGACAAATGCTATGCATTGGGTTCTCTTTGTCATGGAGAGGCTTGTACTGCCCTCTTATGTCGCGGTTACGCAAAACAAATATTTTTATTTTATTACCAAACATAAAAGCAAAATACTGCATGTCATTTGTATGATCCGTGATTGCTGACTCGGAAACAGTCAAAACCATTATTTCTTTCGGTATAAAACATTCTTTAAACGGCGCGTCATGCGAAACGGACATTTCCTGGCGCCGAAGGTCGGGACTATTTCGCAGCAAAAGCAGCTGCCATTTTCAAGCTGTTACGTAACATTACGTCAATTTTACGCAGGCTGAAGTTGCCAATGTGTGACGTAATCGTTCCGCCACCTGTTTAAATTACGTCATGCCTTCACAGCCAAGCATAGTCTACCTTTTCATTGCCGGCGAAGAATTATGCGCTTTCTGTAAAGAGAAATAAGGCAAACCTTAGAACTGGTACCAGTAAACGCCATAAAACATCAAAATGATGACAGCACATACAACCGCTTTGTCAACCGGAAGTACGGGACCAAAATTGAAAGCCAATCAGAAAAGACTTCCGGCAAATTGCCCAATTCCCCCGGAATTTGCGCAGTCGAGAATAGGGTCCCTGATTTGGAATGCAACACCTCATGAGGCTCATCATCATCATCATCAACAACATCATCGTGAAGCCACGCACCCTAGAGTGAACTAGAGTGAACTAGTTCACTCTAACGCACCCTAGTCAAGGAAGCGCTTTGACGTGTGCACGTTCTATTGCTCGTGCTGGCAAAGATGGCCGCGGATGTTCCCAGATTGCTGCTTGCTTGCCCGTCGAGCACATCGCGTAGTATACGCCATGACTCGGGTCTACGGCAGAGCACCCAGGGTCGACAGACGCCTTCCAAGAACACGTGAAGCGGTCCCCGCCCACCGTGGAGCGCGCCATTTACATATACAAGCGCTTGGGCCCCACCGGCAACAGGATGACAGAGACCACCGGCCATCGGCTCGGGCTGGTGGTATCGAGCAGGGCGGCAGCCACCGTGGAGCCGTCCCCAGGGAATCATGTGGACAACCCCATTGGCCACCAGGACGCGCCGTTGGCATCAAGCAGGGCGGTAGAAGTGGTGCCTTCCAAAGGGAGTCGTGTGGTCTACCTCATAGACCTGGCTCAGCCAAAACGCGAGGTGGGAACATCGTCTTTGGGCGGCTTCTATTTTAGACTGAGACATGGTCCAGGCCAGTACAGCGCCTGAGCATAATTCCACTGCGAAACTAACTTCTCCCCTAACATCTGTCATATATTCGCTAGCTGATGGTAAAACAAACCGTCGGCTGTGACAAACGGTATAAAACCACCACTGAGGCAGCATGTGGGATTGGTTGGAAGCTTGGTTGGTTTAACGCGTATCCATTCATGGAGAAATTCCAAGACAGAAGGTGGGATTGGTTGGGGTACGGGACTCGAAAAACGCCTTTTGAGAAACAAGTGGCCGCCATTTGATTGAATTTCGTTTATCTCACTGGCTCCACATGTTTCGTCAGTTACAAAGGGGGAGTTTGTATTTTAAAAGATGTTTTCTTTGTGCAGCTCACCGAAGGCTCTTTTATGAGCGTATGCATTTTCACGAGCTACTTTCCTCCAGCTGTCACCATAACTGAAATTACGATCACATCGGTGCGTCTCCAGGACGCTCTACAATCCCTTCTTCAATTCGATGTGCCCTGCTCTTTCTTGAAATCACCACTAGACATAATCAGCTGTGCTCCTGCAGTATAACCTAAACTCTCCTCTGATCAGGTGTGCTTAATGTGTAGTTCATGCAAACGATTTTATAGTTCATGTTACCTTGTTACCCAGCAGCCGCAGTGGGCGGGCCAACCACACTCTTAAAAATCGCCGCATGTGGGTTTCACCACAACTCCATAACAACCAATCATCGCGACAAAATGGGAAAATTTGGCGAATGACGACGCCCAGCAAGCGATTAGAGCAAAAAAAAAAAGCACCGATACTTTCGGCCTCCTTGATTTACCAGTCCCGGACGGTCCGAGGGCATCCGGGGACTGTGTTTGGATCGGAGGTCCCATAAGACTACACGGGAAAATCGCGCCCCGGTTCGCTAATCAGGCGATGCGGACGATCCAGGACTGATAATCTAAGATATTTTGCTCTAATCGCGAGCTGGGCGTCTTCATTCGCCAAATTTGCATATTTGGTCGCGGTGATTTGTCGCTATGAAGTGTTGTGGCGAAGCCCACGTGCGGTGATTTTTAAAATGCGTTAAGCTTCAAATGTATTTCTCTGTGGGGGTCACGTCGGAGGAAAAGCGAGCGTGCGCTTTTTAGTTTGTTTAGTCATGCTTGGTTCCCACTGTATGTTCCGCGTAAAGCACTCATCCTCGCTCAAGGCGCGAAAGGCCAATCGTTGCCAATAGTTGGAATCTAGGGGGGGGGGGGGGGGGATTTTTCTTCTACGGATTTGGCCTTAGTTTTTATGGCCACCTTTCATACATCGGATTGGTCGCGGCGGCAGAGTAATGATATACACCCCTCATGCCGGGCCACGTGTGAAGAGCGACCTAAATTCCACTTGTGCGTGTAGGTTTCCCACTTCTCCGATGCTAGTACCTGCAGTGGAGAACGTGTATGTCCCGTTTTATGCGGGCACACGAATGTGGGCATCAAGTAGCGCTCCAAATGACAATGACGTTCCTTTTGCTATATAATCCTCTGAGAGAGTGCCCAGCACCTACGGCAGATCTGCCACTCCGCTCATGCAAACATTATGGTAATGTTTATATAAATTAGAACTTCAAAGAAAAATACTACTAATAATCAACCGCATATTTTTTAAACACTGGTTGATCTAGTTGCATACTTTTATGTCTACTTACCTTAAAAAAGCTTTTTGTTTCTTTTCATCCTTTATGCACAGCCTTCCCGGATCCATGCAGGTGGCGACGCATTATGCAACCGAAATAAATGTGCATGGACAAAAAAAAAAAAAAACCATAAGCGGTGTGGTGTCTTTTTTTTTATCATGTTTATATGCGTAAACATATTACCGGTCTCTAAAAGCGCGAAAGTGACTTTCTGGGGCAGCCAGCACGAAACGCAATGCTCCCGCACGACCGTTCGTTTATGCGTTTCGTCCTGCGGGCTGCCCCAGCAGGTCGCTTTTGCACTTTTAGAGCCGGTAACAGGTTTACTCACATAAACATGATATGTATATATATCTATATGTCTAACGAAAAAAAAACTATCGGTTGAGAAAGGATAATAATCATAACTATAAGAGCGTAAAATAATTTTATTTTGTCTATAGTTTAAAGGGAAGTTTAACCAAAAAATGCAAGTTTGGTTTATTCAAAAGATGGCTTTGCCCCAATGGCAATGATGTCGATCTTAATGGTTGCTTTAAACAATTAGGCTAGATAATCGGATAAATGAATTAACTTGCTTCCGTTGACCACGCACTTTTTTGCGAAACCTTACGACGTCACAGGATCACACTTACACGATTGGAAGCCGGGTGACCAAAGCCGCCGCTAAAAATCCTGTTTGTGAGATTTAGGGGTGCCCCGACTTTTGGTTCACCGATGAAAAACCATACTGGGAAAAACCGATAAATCGGTTTTTTACAGTACGTCAGCGCTGACGTAGGGTGAAAACAACGTCTTGCGGGGCCGGAATAGTGTACAGCGAGTTTCCAAAGGCTATTTCCCTCAAAGCAAAGAAGGTCACGGTTTGTTTTCTTTCGTGGTTTTTTGACGTTCTGTGCAGAGCGTGTAGGCAGACACAACTATGGAATAGCACCGACCACGATTTCGGTATGGAGCTGCCTTTCACGCCCAGCAAAAGAGAGTTCTACCTGTTTTTTTATACCCCTAACAATCTACAAAGAATGGTACCAAAATTGTGACCGTTGTCTACTAATGCGTAAACATTCTCTCCATTTATTCTTTCATGTAACGAGCCTCTAAAGAATTGACTTCAACGCTGGGCAGAAGTGAATTGGTGGGGTGATATATTACCAAGAGTAATGTTCCCAGTTTTATATCACAGAATGGATTCACCGAGTATCCATTTGCTGGCCCTGAAATTATAAAATGCAAGAATACGGCACTTTGAAGGTGTTGGTCGCGAACTGGGCGTCCGTAGCGCGAGCTGTCTTATCTACCCCCTTAAGGCGCGGACGCCCGTATACTGTTTTCTGGGTATTTTTTTCGAGCGCCACGTGCAAGCCTGGACGACCCCGGGCGCCCCTCGTTAGGAGCGTGGTCACGTGTGCGGTAAACGGCTGAAGCAACTATGACCCGGTGATACTTTGATGACGCCAGACACATTATAGTCAGCAACAACAGCTCCGGTGTTAAAAACAATTACAAGAAAAGTAGGAAGCAAGTATAAAGGAGAAAGAGTGGAGTGCAGACTATAGGTGTGACAGGGGAATTCGGTAGGGCTAAATGGCAGATTGCTCAGCAGAAGACCTGATTCCAGTATGAATAAGTGTACCACAGGGCGTGTTTTGCTCGCGCGTTTTGTATAGGTGTTGTATACAACACCAATAGGTGTTGTATACGAAGTGCCTCTATCTTGTGGAAAATGCTATATCGGGCAGACTGGTAGGTGCATTAACGACAGGCTCCGGGAGCACCGTACAGCTGTTCAAGCGCTCGCTGCGGGGGGGGGGGGGGGGGCATTTAGCTGACCATTGCCGCCGCTGCCGGTGCGTTCGACACTGTGTTCCACTTTACGAAAAGACACAAATATTGCGTTGTTTTAAGGACCAAGCCAGCTGTGAATTGTTTGAAGCGTGGCGCATCATGAAAGGCGGTGAAGTGTGCAAGCACGGCATATATCTATTAGTTTGTCAAAAAAAGAAATAGAGTATCCGAATGCGAACTTGCCACGTGTGTAACGGAATGCACCACTTGACCCTGTCATGATTTTTCATTGTATTTTGAGCATGTTCACGCATGCGCGCTCCTGTATATATATTTCGGTACGTGTAGTAAAAATTCAGTTGATGTCTAGCGCTAGTCCTGTGTGGTCTCTACTTTTGTCCCGTCCTTACCGCGCTACTTAACCATGTTTCACAGTTCGAACCAACTAGCCCACATTTACAAGTTGACAAGCATAACTGTGGTTATTATTCTAGAAACATTATCATTGTGTTTGCCGAAAATACGGAATCCATGGCACTCGAAATGGCCGACGCATGTTGCCCGCATTGGCCATCTCGTGTTACAGAAGATGGCTGAGTGCTCAAATGATAAAGAGCAGTTCAATTAATGCTCACAATGACGACAACTTTGCTCAGTGAAGCTCGTATCAACAAATAACAGATTTGAAAAAAAAAATCGGTAACTTGCGCCTTGGGTGGGGTGCTCGCAGTGTGACAGCCCTCCGGAATGCGAGATTAGCGCGGAACCAATGGACGACCACAGCTCGATGATTCCAGCTGACTAACGGCGAAGCTATAGCGGAAGGGCTCTGCCCTTTGATTTGAAAACATGTGTCAGTGAAAGCACTTTGTGCTATTGGGAAAATTTGAGCACAATAGTTCCACAAGTAGCATTTAGGCAAGTAGCGAAGCGCGTTCCCGAAAGTAGCGTACATGTAGACCTAACAACGGCGACTGGACAATCCTGTGATTCATTGTAGAGAAAAAAAATAAAACATTTCAAAGGGAAAAGGATCATGACAACGACGACGACAAATGCGTACCAGTGGATGGGTGCCACTGTAGGCCCCACGTCACTAGTGTGTATAGCACGAACGTGGCCTTCCACGCTTCTCTTGTTCTACAAATGTCATCGGTGCCTTGTATGGCGGCGATTTACTCTGAACAGCCTACGTCAACCGTAGCGGTGAAACGTGGCGGCACACATAATAAGGGAATATCCGTTCCACAACTCATACTAACGCTTCAGTATTCACTCAATCATGAGAAGCCCCTAGGTGTACTAGAAATAATCTACATTGAAAATTCTTCTTTCAGGTATTCACCCAGGGCCTAATTTTTTGCGACTACACTTAAGGTGAGTCTCAGCAAACTTAAATTAATTGGATGTCTCGAAAGGTTGCGGGAGAGCTATTATAACCGGTTCAGTTACTTCATGGCGGTACCAGCGCTAATTCGGCGCGAATCTGTCATTCGGCTGTTCCCCGCTGAACCCACCGGGAGACAGAAAAGGGACCAACTTGATGCCAAACATCAGCCTCTTTATCCTTTCTGCATATTTATCTCACGACATATTAAATAATGATGATGATAATTCGGCATCCAGTATCGCCATCTAGATGGACGTAGTAGCAATAACTCGATACATCACAGAATGCGAGGCCCATCGCAATTTCCTCGGAGAGCTACACCAAGGCGTGCCTGGTTGTGCGAATGTGGCTAATTTCGACAAATTTCCGAATACTGCTTATCTGTACGAGATACAATTACAGAGAGGGTCGTAGAGGCCCAACGCAGGGCTACGAAAGCTATAAATGCGTCCTCATTTTTCGGTTCCTATTTCTTGCTGCCTCTGCCTTGCAGCACGCCTTGCAGCTGCTTGTTACCACCGAGGCTGGTTGAGGGATGGGTAACGTTGTGCAGGTTGGGGAAAGGCGCCAGCCGTAATTGGAAATTCCCAGAATTGAAGACCATAAAAAAAACAGACTTTTTTGGTGTTTTACAATGCTGCCCAAAAATGCGGCTAATTGGCATGTCTCCTGATTTGGAATGCAACGGCTCATGAGGCTCGTCATCATCATCATCATCATCGCCAAGCCACGCAGCCTAGTCAAAGAAGCGCTTTGACGTATGCGCGTTCTATTGCTCGTGCTTGCCAAGATGGCCGCCGATGTTCCCAGATTGCTGCTTGCTTGCCCGTCGAGCACATCGCGCAGTATACGCCACGACTCGTGTCTACGGAGGAGCACCCAGGGTCGAAAGACGCCTGCCAAGAAAGCGTGAAGCGGTCCCCGCCCACCGCGGAGCACACCGTTTTCACATACAAGCGCTTGGGCCCCACCGGCAACAGGATGACAGAGACCACCGGCCATCGGCTCGTGCTGGTGGTATCGAGCAGGGCGGCCGCCACCATGGAGCCGCCCCCAGGGAATCGCGCGGATGACCCCACCGGCCACAGGATGACGGAGACCACCGGCGACCAGGCCGTGCCGGTGGTATCAAGCAGGGCGGTAGCCACCATGGTGCCGCCCCAAACAAGTCGTGTGAACGACCCCACCGGCAACAGTATGGGGGACACCACCGGCCACCAGACCGTGCTGGTGGCATCGTGGAGAGCTGCATCAAAGGTGCCCCCCAAAAGGAACCATGGGGACGACCTCATCGACCGGACTGAGCCCAAATGCGAGGTGGGAACATCGTCTTTGACCGGCTTCTATTTTCGATCGAGTCTGGGTCCAGGCCAGTAGAGCGCCTGAACATAATCCCGCTTCGAAAGAGACGTCGTCCGTAACATTAGCTGCCGTATATTCGTTCAATGATTCGCTTGCAGATGGTAAGATAAAGCGCCGGCTGTGGCAAACGGTATAAAACCAGCACTGTGGCAGCATGGGGGATTGGTTGGTTGCTTGGTTGATTTGGCGCGTACCCATCCAGAAGAGGTATTCGCCAAGACAGAAGGTAGGGTTAGGTGGAGTACGGGACTGGAAAAAGATATTTTGAGGAACAAGTGGCTGCCATTTCGTTGAATTTCAGTGATCGCACTGGTTCCGCATTTGCCGTCTATACAAAAATGGAGTTACGGTTTGAAAAGATGTTGTTTTTGTACATCTCAGCGAAAGCTCCTTCATGAGCGCATCCTCTTTCTTGAGCTACTTTCTTCCAGCTGCCACCATAAGTGTACTACGATCACATCGGTGCGCCTACAGCCCACTCTACAGTCCCTCCAATTCTATGTGCCCTGCCCTTTCTTGCAATCACCACTAGAGATAATCAGCTGTGCTGCTGCATGCAGTATAACCTAAACTCGTCTCTGATGAGGTGTGTTTAATTTCTAGTTCATGTTAACGATTTTATAGTGAATGTTACGTTGCTCCCCAGCACCCTCTTTGGGCGGGCCAACCACATGTGTACTCTTAAAAATCGCCGCAGGTGGGCTTCACCACAACACTCCATAGCGACCAATCATCGTGACCAAATGTGAGAAATTGGCGAATTTCGAGGCCCACCACGCGATTATAGCATAAAATAGTGCCTGCACTGTGACAACAGCGCAGATGCACGCTTTGCACTGTTTGTCACAGCGCAGGTACTATATTTGCTCTATCGCAAGCTGGGCCTCGTCTTTCGCCAAATTTGCATATTTGGTCACGGTGATTGGTAGCTATGGAGTGTTGTGGTGAAGCCCACTTGCGGCGATTTTTAAGAGTGTAGGCTTCCCATGCATTTCTCTGGCAGCGTGATAGACCCCTTCGTCGGAGGAAAAAGCGAACGCGCGCTTTTTAGCTTTTTCAAGTCATGCTTACACTTCACATACTCGCCCAAGGCCAGCCATTTCCCATTGTTAATATCCCGTGGACGAAATTTTCTTCTACGTATTTTGCGTTAATTTTTAAAGCCCGTTTTAATCATCCGAATGGTCGCGGCGGCAGAGTAAACATCGGTACCCCTCGTGTTGGACCACGTGTGAAAGCGACATAAATTCCTCTTAAGCGTGTAGGTTCCCTACCTTTCCGATGTCAGAACCTGCAGGGGAGAACGTGTATATCCCGTTTTATGCGGGCGCATACATGTGGGCATCAAGTAGTTCTCCAAGTGACAATAACGTTCCTTCTGCTATATAAGCCTCTGAGAGGGTGCCCAGCACTTACGGCAGATCTCCCACGCCGCTCATGCGAACATTACCGCAATGTTTAGGTAAATTAGAACTTCGAAGAAGGATGATACGAATATCGACCCCGTATTTTTTAAAACACTGGTTGATCTAGTTGCATACTTTGATGTCCACTTACGATAAAAACGTCCTTTTTGTGTTTTGATTCTTTATGCAGAACCCTGCCCGGGTCCATGTAGACGGGAGAGACCAGGACGAGTCTAAGCAATGGGTGGTGACTCATTGCGCTACCGAAATAAAAGGTCAAGGACAAAAAAAAGAAGCATAAGTGTTGTGGTGTCTATTTTCGATCAGGTTGTGCAAAGTGACTTACTGGGGCAGCTGTGATGATCGGGATTCTCAACGTGACCCTGGGTCCACACTTGGCATGAGGAGATGGAGGCGCAGACACGTGGAAGCTTTTAAATAGTATTTAATAGGATCAACTGGCTCGATCTCGCTTACGGCTCGGCATCGCTGGGCTGCTTCGGCGTGATGCGGCACGGGCTTGTAGGAAGGGCCGGACGTTCGCCGTAACCAAGCTGCTGCGGCGCGAGCCTGAACGTGGAGTCCGCCGCAGACCCAACGTTGTAGCTCGTGCTCGAACTAAGGGCCCGCCGGGATGATGCTTCTGCTGCGCGGGCTCGAACGAAGAGATGACGTACGCAGCTATGAGGCTGCTTTGGCTCTAGCTCGTACGAATCCTGCACGTCGGTTGGCTAAGTGTGGAGGCGGGTGGTCAGACGTCGCACTCGTGTGATGGCTCGATTCCGGAGCCCGAAGCCCCCACCCCCCCTGCCTTCTGCCTATAACGCTTCCCCGGATCGCTCTCCCGTCAGACGTCGCACTCGAGCGATGCTAGACTCCTGGGCCCGAAGTCCCCTTGTCTTCTGCCTAGCGCTTCTCGCGACTTGTCCCGTCCGCTCCCCGGATCGCTCTCTCTCTCTCTCTCTCTCTCTCTCTCTCTCTCTCTCTCTCTCTCTCTCTCTCTCTCTCTCTCTCTCTCTCTCTCTCTCTCTCTCTCTCTCTCTTCTGGATCTCTCTCTGTTAATACCTTTCGTCGCTTTCTTCCATTCCTCTCACGCCGTCAGTAATCACTCTCCCCTCGTGTCCGCCGGGGGCATGAGTCCCTTAGGCTTTCACAAAAGGAGTTCTTATCGTGGGGGTTCTATAGTGGCGTCTCGAAGACGGTACCATGATGCCCTCTGCAAGGTGAGTCATTGGCGCTTCCAAACGCACTCAGCTCTCCTCCGCTTCTCGAAATTGCCATTGCTGGCCCATTGACGCCGTGCTTGTGTGGCGCCGTGGGCGGTTTTTCGGAAAGGTCCCAGACCGGTGTCCCGTAGCCGATCCTTAGAAGAATGCACACACGCACACACGCATACACTGGACTAATAGACCCTGTACAAGATTAGAACCCGTGCTAGTCTCTTTTAGCGCCGGCTCCCGACATTGGTGGCGCTGGCCGGATGACACAGTACCAGTATGGCGCCATGCGCAGTTTCTTGAAGCCAACCACCTCCCGAAGTCTTTTCAGTGAACATGAGCCGTCACACAACCAGCTCGAAACGCAATATTCCCGCATGATGGTTCGTGCTATCTATCTATTACAGGGTGTTTCAGATAACTTTAGACACGAGTTTAAAATTATGTCGATGCACTCTAAGACGACGCGAGCAAGTGTATGTTGTTCACTTTTGTATGTAGTGTGTCACGCTATTTTTAGCACTTTGCTTAATTAGATAATTAGTCAATATTAATTAGCCAACTTCCAAAGCAACGAACCTAGAAAAAACTGTGGTTGATCCCTCTGTCATAGGAATCGGTAAAACACGAAAGTGAAATGTGCAGCGAAATCTGCCACTAAGCATTATTTGCGGGTCGGCGGCTGTCTTGTGGGTATGCTTGGCCAGCGACGTCTTGCTGGCGGGTCGCTTCGGCAAACGTGTACTGGTGTCGTTTCTATGACGGATATGACGTCAGTGAAATCTTGGCGTATCCCGGCATAAAACACTATCGTGTTAAAATATAAAACCCGAGAACAAACAACCCCAAGTATAACGTACTCTTTAGTACTAAAGGTTGCTACCCCTCAAGAACACCCTGTGTGCAGGGGTGCACCCTTTACAGGCCGTCACTTCTGGAATCACACACTTTCATGTTTAAAAAAAGTCCAATTAGAAAGTTGAAGAGCGGTTCGCAAAACGTCCGAATAAACAGTTTCTGTATTTCTCTGTATTAAGTATTAGTGTTTTTCATCTTACTGATGATGCCCGTGAAATCCAAAAAACGCCACGTGACATGCCCGTTCGCGCGTCGTGATGATAATGGTGATAATGATGAGGATAAGGAGGATAGTAGCCTTTTTTATTCACCGAAATTCTGGAAAACTAAAAATATAAGAAATGGAAAAAATCTATTTCTACTACCTATTTCTATTTCTACTACTAAAAAGACTATTTCTACTACCGGAGGGGTCATCTTCTTGGGGGAATAAAGCACATTCAGACCACCCCTCTGGATCCGCCAATGAACTGGCTAGGTTTCGCAGAGCATTAAAACATGCGAGGAATGTACTTAATTTATCTGAGCTCATATTTAGGTTCTCAGATGCCCACTCTAGGGGACTAATCGCTGACTATGCCCGCAGCCGTTAGAGGCCGATTGCACAGCTCCCATTGGCAACGACTTCAACACAACTACCCGCACATGTGCTTTTTCAACTCAATGATAAGGGGTTCTCTCAGACATTCTAGATACTTTATTATGTCCCCGTATCAATAAGCGTAAAACGGCTTACATACGGGAGTGTAATATGGAGAGGATCGAATATAACGGAGGCAGCCTGAAAGCAGTAAAGAGGCATTTAGGCGTGGGGAAAAATCAGATGTATGCACTTAAAAGACAAGCAAGATAATGTCATCACAAATAGGGATAAAATAGTCACAGTAGCCGAGGAGTTCTATAGGGATCTGTACAGTAGCCGGGACATCCAGGATAATGCCGAACGAGAAAGTAGCTCAGAGGAGATAGACATCCCACCAGTAACGACCGAAGAAGTAAGGAAGGCTTTGAAAGAAATGAAAGGGGGCAAAGCACCCGGTGAGGATCAGATAACAGTGGACCTCTTGAAGGACGGCGGAGAAATTGTACTTGAAAAACAGGCAAACCCGGTGTATACGCAATGCCTAATGACCGCAAGTGTACCGGAATCTTGGAAGAACGCGAACATCATCCTAATCACTGAGAAAGGTGACATGAAGGACTTGAAAAATTACAGGCCGATCAGCTTACTGTCAGTCGTCTACAAGGTATTTATCAAGGTAATCGCTAACACAATTTCTGCAACCTTAGATTTCAGTCAACCTAAAGAACAAGCAGGGTCCGTAAAGGCTATTCAACACTGGACCATATTCACACGATCAATGAGGTGATAGAGAAGTGTGTTGAGTACACTGAACCCCTATATATAGCCTTCATAGATTATGAGAAATCATTTGACTCGGTTGAAACCTCAGCATTCAGGCATTACGGAACCAGGGTGTAGACGAGCATTATGTAAAAATATTAGAGGATATTTACAATGGGTCCACAGCTACCATCATCCTTCATAAGGAGGGCAGTAAAATACCTATGAGGAAGGGCGTCAGACAAGACAAGGAGACATAATCTCTCCAATGTTATTCACAGCGTGTTTACAAGAAGTATTCAGCACATTAGATTGGGAACAGGTGGGAGTAAGGGTTAATGGAGAATACCTCAGTAACCTCAGATTTGCTGATGACGTTGCCTTGCTATGTAACTCGGGGGACGAATTGCAAAGCATGCTTACCGCACTGGACAAACAGAGTAGAACCGTGGGCCTGAAAATTAATATGCAGAACACTAAAGTGATGATCAATAACCTCGGAACAGCACAGCGATTTGAGATAGGTGGCGAGGCAGTAGAAGTGGTAAGCGAATATATATACTTAGGCCAAGTTGTGACCCCGGATCCCAACCATGAGACAGAGATAATTAGGAGGAAAAGAATGGGGTGGAGTGGATTCGGTAGGCATTTTCAGATAATGAATGGCAGCCTACCATTGTCCCTGAAGAAGAAAGGGTATGACAGCTGCATCTTACCGGTACTCACCTACGGGGCAGAAACTTGGAGGCTCACTAAGAGGGTTAAACTTAAATTGAGGACGGCTGAGCGAGCAATGGAACGGGAGAAGGTAGGTGTAATATTAAGGGACAAGAAGAGAGCGGAGTGGATCAGGGAACGCGTGTTAAGGACATATTAGTAGAAGTTAAGAAGAAGAAATGGACGTCGGCAGGGCATGTAATGCGAAGGCACGATAAATGTTGGTCATTAAGGGTAACAGAGGGTATCCCTAGAGAAGGCAAGCGCTGCAGGGGGCGGCAGAAAGCAAGATGAGCAGATGAGATCAAGAAGCTTGCGGGGATAAATTGGTCACAGTTGGCACAGGACCGAGGTAATTGGAGATTAACGGGAGAGGCCTTCTCCCTGCAGGGGGCGTAGATAGGCTGGTGATGATGATGATGACAATGAATATGTCCCCGTGCCTTTTTTTCGATAACTCCCACCTTCGCCTATGCATGGCGGCCAAAACCCACGTTCGCATTTCTAGGCGAATACTGGATTGACCGTTCTGACAAATATTCCATTTACAGAATGGAGCTGAATAAACTATACAGAGCACGCTTAATTGTCTTCAGTTTTCTTTGAACTGCTGCAGAAATCGTCTAGCGTACCACCCACATATGCATTGCGAGGGGACATGCCGCTACCATATCAGGAACTGATTTCGGAGAAATTAAATTTGCTCCAATGCTAACGTACACAAATCTTACAAAACGGCAAACATTATACTATGCTACAGGATCCCGAGCTAGCAAATCAAAAGACCAGTAGAATAACCAAATCGCCACAGACTTTCAACGAAATGAAGCCGGCAGTATATTTAGCATAACATAATTATAATATATCGGACTACGTAAATATATGCAAAATAAAAATTTAGTTAAAATTTAG
This sequence comes from Haemaphysalis longicornis, assembly GCF_048455015.1. Classification (NCBI taxonomy): domain Eukaryota; kingdom Metazoa; phylum Arthropoda; class Arachnida; order Ixodida; family Ixodidae; genus Haemaphysalis; species Haemaphysalis longicornis. The sequence goes on from NW_027526203.1 coordinate 411,390,388, forward strand.
ACAAAAAATTCACGCACCTCCACGAAGTGAATCGTGACGAGTGGGAGAAGCACTAGGGAACGTTCTTACCGTAAATCACCCGCGGAATTGCCCACTCGCGCATGTAAACGAATGACAACGCGTGTATACAGTATATACAATTCCAATCCAATCCAATCCGATACAATTCAATTTAATCCAATCCAATCCGTTTCAATCCAATCCAATCCAATCCTCCTCGCGCATGCGCAACACTGTGTACACGGACGCCAAGCCCCGGACAAAGCGAGGTTCCAAGGTGCTTCGCCCCTAAAAACGTTCATATCAGGGAACAAGCTGCTGCTATTGCAGGGCGTGTCAGCTCATCCACGTGGTCTGTGTTTTACGAACGGTAGTTCTTGCGGTTCTATTATACGTGTGCATGGTGTCTTCGCAGGCTGCTGTTGTTCAATGTGTACCGTGAATGAAGTATGCCGCTCGGCTGGCGCGGTCTCGAGAAAAGAAAGTCTCCAGCGCCGCTGCTGGTGCCTATGTAGGGCCCTTCCGGCCAGCCCTGGCTCATCATGGACGAACAGGGGGTTATAAGGGTCTGGCTGCAGGTTGTCTTCAAAGGATGTAGGCCTTGCATGCCTGCAGGGTAACTTCCTAGAAGAATACATCCGGTGTTCTGCTCGTGACTGGCCGATTCAACAGCGGTGATGATGGCCTTGACGTAGGTGGGCGTGGAAGGCCGTTGCGCTTGTTCGGTTTGGCTTGAGCGGTGTCGAGTAAAGAAAGAGTCTCCAGCGCCGCTGCTTGTGCCTTTGTAGTGCCCTGCCGGGCAGCCCTGGCTCATCATTGACGGACTGTAAATCGTCAGGGTCTGGTTGCAGGTTGTCTTCAAAGGATATAAACCTTGCCTGCCTGCAGGGTAACTTCATAGAAGAATACATCCGGTGCTCTGCTCGTGACTGGCCGATTCAACGGCGGTGATGATGGCCTTGGCGTAGGTGGGCGTGGAAAGCGGTTGCGCCTGTTCGGTTTGGCTTGAGCGGTGTCGAGTAAAGAGTCTCCAGCGCCGCTGCTTGTGCCTTTGTAGTGCCCTTCCAGCCGGCCCTGGCTCATCATTGACGGACTGTAGGTCGTCAGGGTCTGGTTGCAGGTTGTCTTCAAAGGATGTAGACCTTGACTGCCTGCAGCGTAACTTCCTAGAATAGTACATCCATTGCTCTGCTGGTGACTGACCGATTTAACAGCGGTGATGATGGCCTTGACGTAGGTGGGCGTGGAAGGCCGTTGCGCCTGTTCGGTTTGGCTTGAGCGGTGTCGAGTAAAGAAAGAGTCTCCAGCGCCGCTGCTTGTGCCTTTGTAGTGCCCTGCCAGCCGGCCCTGGCTCATGATGGACGAGCTGGGTGGTCGTCAGGGTCTGGCTGCAGGTTGTCTTCAAAGGATATAGACCTTGCCTGCCTGCAGGGTAACTTCATAGAAGAATACATCCGGTGCTCTGCTCGTGACTGGCCGATTCAACAGCGATGATGATGGCCTTGACGTAGGTGGGCGTGGAAGGCCGTTGCGCCTGTTCGGTTTGGCTTGAGCGGTGTCGAGTAAAGAAAGAGTCTCCAGCGCCGCTGCTGGTGCCTTAGTAGTGCCCTGCCGGGCAGCCCTGGCTCATCATTGACGGACTGTAGGTCGTCAGGGTCTGGTTGCAGGTTGTCTTCAAAGGATATAGACCTTGCCTGCCTGCAGGGTAACTTCATAGAAGAATACATCCGGTGCTCTGCTCGTGACTGGCCGATTCAGCGGCGGTGATGCAGGCCTTGACGTAGGTGGGCGTGGAAGGCTGTTGCGCCTGTTCGGTTTGGCTTGCGTGGTGTCGAGTAAAGAAAGAGTCTCCAGCGCCGCTGCTGGTGCCTTAATAGTGCCCTGCCGGCCAGCCCTGGCTCATCATTGACGGACTGTAGGTCGTCAGGGTCTGGTTGCAGGTTGTCTTCAAAGGATGTAGACCTTGACTGCCTGCAGCGTAACTTCCTAGAATAGTACATCCATTGCTCTGCTGGTAACTGACCGATTTAACAGCGGTGATGATGGCCTTGACGTAGGTGGGCGTGGAAGGCCGTTGCGCCTGTTCGGTTTGGCTTGCGTGGTGTCGAGTAAAGAAAGAGTCTCCAGCGCCGCTGCTGGTGCCTTAGTAGTGCCCTGCCGGCCAGCCCTGGCTCATCATTGACGGACTGTAGGTCGTCAGGGTCTGGTTGCAGGTTGTCTTCAAAGGATGTAGACCTTGACTGCCTGCAGCGTAACTTCCTAGAATAGTACATCCATTGCTCTGCTGGTGACTGACCGATTTAACAGCGGTGATGATGGCCTTGACGTAGGTGGGCGTGGAAGGCCGTTGCGCCTGTTCGGTTTGGCTTGAGCGGTGTCGAGTAAAGAAAGAGTCTCCAGCGCCGCTGCTTGTGCCTTTGTAGTGCCCTGCCAGCCGGCCCTGGCTCATCATGGACGAGCTGGGTGGTCGTCAGGGTCTGGCTGCAGGTTGTCTTCAAAGGATATAGACCTTGCCTGCCTGCAGGGTACCTTCATAGAAGAATACATCCGGTGCTCTGCTCGTGACTGGCCGATTCAACAGCGGTGATGATGGCCTTGACGTAGGTGGGCGTGGAAGGCTGTTGCGCCACTTCGGTTTGGCTTGCGTGGTGTCAAGTAAAGAAAGAGTCTCCAGCGCCGCTGCTGGTGCCTTAGTAGTGCCCTGCCGGCCAGCCCTGGCTCATCATTGACGGACTGTAGGTCGTCAGGGTCTGGTTGCAGGTTGTCTTCAAAGGATGTAGACCTTGACGGCCTGCAGCGTAACTTCCTAGAATAGTACATCCATTGCTCTGCTGGTGACTGGCCGATTAAACAGCGGTGATGATGGCCTTGACGTAGGTGGGCGTGGAAGGCCGTTGCGCCTGTTCGGTTTGGCTTGAGCGGTATCGAGTAAAGAAAGAGTCTCCAGCGCCGCTGCTTGTGCCTTTGTAGTGCCCTTCCAGCCGGCCCTGGCTCATCATTGACGGACTGGAGGTCGTCAGGGTCTGGTTGCAGGTTGTCTTCAAAGGATGTAGACCTTGACTGCCTGCAGCGTAACTTCCTAGAATAGAACATTCATTGCTCTGCTGCTGACTGGCCGATTTAACAGCGATGATGATGGCCTTGACGTAGGTGGGCGTGGAAGGCCGTTGCGCCTGTTCGGTTTGGCTTGAGCGGTGTCGAGTAAAGAAATAGTCTCCAGCTCCGCTGCTGGTGCCTTAGTAGTGCCCTGCCGGCCAGCCCTGGCTCATCATTGACGGACTGTAGGTCGTCAGGGTCTGGTTGCAGGTTGTCTTCAAAGGATGTAGACCTTGACCGCCTGCAGCGTAACTTCATAGAATAGTACATCCATTGCTCTGCTGCTGACTGGCCGATTTAACAGCGATGATGATGGCCTTGACGTAGGTGGGCATGGAAGGCCGTTGCGCCTGTTCGGTTTGGCTTGAGCGGTGTCGAGTAAAGAAAGAGTCTCCAGCGCCGCTGCTTGTGCCTTTGTAGTGCCCTGCCAGCCGGCCCTGGCTCATCATGGACGAGCTGGGTGGTCGTCAGGGTCTGGCTGCAGGTTGTCTTCAAAGGATGTAGACCTTGACTGCCTGCAGCGTAACTTCCTGAAATAGTACATCCATTGCTCTGCTGCTGTCTGGCCGATTTAACAGCGATGATGATGGCCTTGACGTAGGTGGGCGTGGAAGGCCGTTGCGCCTGTTCGGTTTGGCTTGAGCGGTGTCGAGTAAAGAAAGAGTCTCCAGCGCCGCTGCTGGTGCCTTAGTAGTGCCCTGCCGGGCAGCCCTGGCTCATCATTGACGGACTGTAGGTCGTCAGGGTCTGGTTGCAGGTTGTCTTCAAAGGATATAGACCTTGCCTGCCTGCAGGGTAACTTCATAGAAGAATACATCCGGTGCTCTGCTCGTGACTGGCCGATTCAACGGCGGTGATGATGGCCTTGGCGTAGGTGGGCGTGGAAAGCGGTTGCGCCTGTTCGGTTTGGCTTGCGCGGTGTCGAGTAAAGAAAGAGTCTCCAGCGCCGCTGCTGGTGCCTTAGTAGTGCCCTGCCGGTCAGCCCTGGCTCATCATTGACGGGCTGGAGGTCGTCAGGGTCTGGTTGCAGGTTGTCTTCAAAGGATGTAGACCTTGACTGCCTGCAGCGTAACTTCTTAGAATAGTACATCCATTGCTCTGCTGGTGACTGGCCGATTCAACAGCGGTGATGATGGCCTTGACGTAGGTGGGCGTGGAAGGCCGTTGCGCCTGCTCGGTTTGGCTTGCGCGGTGTCGAGTAAAGAAAGAGTCTCCAGCGCCGCTGCTTGTGCCTTTATAGTGCCCTGCCGGCCAGCCCTGGCTTATCATGGATGAACTGGGGATCGTTAAGGTCTGGCTGCAGGTTTTCTTCAATGGCTGCGCAGTGAATCGGCCTGCAGGATACCTTCCTAGAAGAATACTCCCGGTGCCCGGCTCGTGGCTGGCCGATGCAACAGCGGCGATGACTGTCTCGGCGGAGGTGGGCGTGGAAGAGCGTTGGGCCTCGTCGGGAACTGGAGTGTGGCTTGGGCCTGAATTCGTCCTGATATGCACCGCCGCGGAGCGTTGGAGCCAATGTGGCAGATGGGTTGGCCGTGTGCGAGGCTCCATCCTTCAATTCTGCGATGCGCCGGGATATAGGACGAGTAATGAGCTCGTTAAAATATATATGGTTGGTTGGTTGGTTCGTTGGTTCCTTATATCATGGCACGTACCCACGCGGGGGATTGGCCAAGAAGCTGCCTGTAATAATTAGGCTGTGACCCGGTTTATTTTAGAGAGAAAGGAAAAAAAAGAAGTACGAGAAAAAACATTGAGAGCAGAAAAAGAAATCTTTGGATAGAACAGGATTGTCAGGAAAAAAACGTGCCAATGAAGGCATAGCTATCTAGCAGGGCATCCGGCCTGTCGCCGCAACAAAGGAATGAAAGGCGATCACGACATCTCTGTGGCAATATCCTATGACGGAAGCACCCAGGGAAAGAATAACGGTTAAAGATAAAGGGAGATTCAGCCGATTAAACGTGTATTCAAGGTGCGTGCGTCGCATCGAGGAAAAGCTGCGGCAAATTAAAAGAAAGTGTTCTATTGTTTCAGGGGCCTTACAGAAAGGGCATTGAGGAGATAACCCCTGACCAGCTTTCTGTAGATAAAAATTTAAAGGGGGGATTCTGCAACGAAATTTTGTGATTGCGACCTCACATTTACGAGATTCGCAGAATTTAGGCTTCCATAAGTGAGACAGGTGAATACAGTCGGAGCATGAACGAAGGGCATCTTGCCGATTAATTTGTAAAACTTGAAGGCGCCTGAACCTCGCCCCCAAAAGAAAACTGTGAATTGGGCAATTCACGACGGCAGGACCCCCAAGAGCCAAATTGGCTAATTGGTCTGCCAGTTCATTGAAGATTATCCCTGCGTGACCAGGGACCCACACTAACCGGATCTCGCGAAGCTGGTAAGGAATGAATGAACGGAATGACGTGAGAATGGAAGAATCTTTATCATTTGTTTGAGCAGGGCACACGGAGAGAGAATCCGAAAGGATAACCGCCCCCGCAAATCTGTGCTGTAGTTTATTAAGGGCTAAGATTATCGCCAATAATTCTGCTTGAAAGATCGGGGTATAGTCTGGCAGCCTGATTAAGAAGGACCAATCTAGAGACTGAGAATATATTCCTACCCCAGCCTTCTCATCACTTTGCGAGGCATCTGTGGCAATGACGATATCAGTATGAAGAGTAGCCAAGTGATCTTCAAGTAAATGATCGAGTAATCGGGCCCGCAATAATTTCGCATGTGAAGGAAAAATGTTGTCCAAGCTTATGTCGACAGGCGACAAATTATCAGAATAGGGCTGGAGTAGAAAAAGATCTGCACGAAGAGGCTGCAGCCATGCCTGAACGCAATCCAATTGAGGACGCTGAAATCGGGGCCACGTAAATCCTCGAAAAAGGTCAGGCCTCAAGAGGAAAATGGGTTGAGCCTCGTATAATGGAGATTCAAACAGTTTTAGAAATGTTACAACAGTTAACAATTTAAATCGATCCAGAAGTGAAGGCAACCATGCCTCAAGGTACAATACAGAGTTAGCTACATACTTTGGCAACCCTAAACATAAACGCAACGCCAATCTCTCAATAAGAAATAGGGGATGGAGTTTGTACGTCGCGCAGCCAGAAAATAACACGCAACCAAATTCCAATACTGGGCGAACATAGCAACGATAAATCATTAGCAGGGCGTCTCTACGCATACCGAATTTATGATTGCATAGCCTACGCAGCACTCCCGCAGCTTTTTCGCCTTTGGCAGCAATGTGCGAAATATGAGGACGCCATGTGAGGTGGTCGTCATATATTATACCCAAATATTTAATTTCCGTGACCTGAGGGATGGATTGCAACCGGTATGTTAGACGTAATGATATAGGGTTATTGCTGGGAAATACTATAACGGCACATTTACTGACATTTAGCGAGAGGTGTAACGTGCTAAGCCACTTATCCAGGACAACCACATAGTCCTGCAATCGCTGATATAACGCTTGGATGTCCCTATCAGCCGAGAAAAAAGCAATATCATCGGCATACACATAGGTAGATATGCCGTTCTATATTGGGATAGAACTTAGGAGTAAGTTAAAAATAACTGGAGAAAGAACTCCAGGGCAATGATGACGATGTTGATGCTGATGACGATGCCCTCAAAGTTTTTGGAACGTACCCACACGGGGATTGGCCAGGGCTAAATACCTTACTGCAATTCGTGAGGACCTCAAAATACTAAGTTCCGCGGCATATCACAAAGGTAGAACGTTTTCTTATTTTCTTCTACATCGTAGTCGACTCGCGTACCCGTGCACACGGTGTTGCGACCGCATGGGGGCACCCGATCCGAGCTTCGTGGCCTCCGACATACGAGTGGTAGCGTGTATGATGCGAGCGGCCAGCCGCTGTTGCAGCCGTGAAGAAGTCCAGAAGCCGTAGGCTAACGTAACTGTTTACTTCATAGCGAGAGGTGAGCCGAAGCCAAAGAACAATGCCCCGACGGGCGAGGTTACAATACAGGACTCGAGCAGAGCGACAGCATCGATTCGCTGCTCAAACAGGAATGGAATACAGCGCTTGGGCAGCTTCTATTTATACCCAAAAGCTGTAACGGTCAAAACGCGAACATGCGGCAACACGCCACGAACGTCACAGACACACACAACGCTCTTTCCAGAGTTCGTGACAGTCCGTAGCCTTGGCGCACGTTGAGTCCGAGAGAGGGGAGAGAGGAGGACTCCGTTGCGATCGACGGGGCCTCTGTGTCCTTGAAGAGCGTTGAGACGAGCCTCGCCGGTAGCCGCCGAAATTTAGAAATGCGCCGAAAGCGAAGCGTCTGAGCCGGGCTTGTCGAAACTTGTCACCGACATGGTGGCGCCTGTTTTCGAAGGCGCACGCAGTGGCTTCGCCGCACAGCCGAGGAGTGATGCGGGAAAGTACGGCGGCGCTGGCCGATTCGTAACAACGGATAGGCAAAGGTGCGAACTGAGGGGATTTAGTTTATATTTTCAGAATGATTGGAAAAAAGATTGACAAAGACCAAAAAAATGGAAAGAAACACAATCAGTATGGGCGAGGGTTCACAAAAAGGGACGAACATATTACAAGGTTTTCTGGTTGCCTAGGTGAAGTTTCGGATGAAGGCAAGGTTTTCATTTTTTGCCATGCTCACCGGGAATCTTGCATGGATGCCACAAGAACCGCTTAATTTTAGAAATCAGACAAATTATCTGTTAACTTGAATCAAGACTTGCTCAACACAAGCTTAACACTAATCGTGACATGGCAGAAAGGAAGAACATGGGTATATTTTGTTTGATCACGGCACTATCCTCTTTCTCCCACCAGGAAATGACCTGGTAGCTCTATAGGCATCGTCAGCCCCACAGTTTTTGCGTTCCAGATTCTGTTGATGTCCAGGGCGGGGGCCTCACCAGCGTGCAGCGGTTAGTGACAAACTGACAATGCCCAGAAGCGGTAGAGCAGATGCTTCAGTCCCATCTAAATACGCGGATACCTTGCTCAATCTTCTTTTTGCCTGGTCTCAATTTTGTCGTCCTTTCTCGTGGGGCATATAGCAAATGGGAGGACTGGATTAAACGACTATACTTCCATGTCAAAAAGGCATCAAAGGTAAACAATAATACAGAGCAAAACTTTAAAGGCAGAGAAATGGTTCTAAAAAAATTGAGAATGAGATTAAGAAGGAAAAAGAAAAAAGGTGCAATTTTCACGCTAACAAAATATTCACGGGGACAGCAGCTAATGGGCTGAGTGCCGTGCCTCAGAAACGTAACGATGAACATTTAACCCAAAATCTGTGGCAGAATCACCCAGATGTTGCTCTTGAAGTGGACAACGCATTCACTGCGCATACGTAGGACCGTTTTGTAATCTTGTGCGACCGAGCCCCGGCGATGAGCCAAATTGCTTTGGCGAAATTATCAAGTGTCGATTTCGGCGCACGTTAAAGATCCCCAGGTGGTCAGAATTAATACGCAGTTCTCCACAATGGCGCGCCTCATCACCTGTGTAGCGTTGGCGCGTTAAACCCCTTAACCAATCAATCTTTATTCAGAGTTGAGAAGTCGAATCAATATGCGCATATTTTCCGCGTAAGTCACTCTGTTTTTGCAGTGTATTTAAATAGAAAAATGGCAGCATGTCTCATGTTCCTGTATGAGATATGTCTTGTTTGTACGCAAATGATGCGCCGCTCGCCGCAGCGATGCAGTGATACAGGTAGAACAGGCAAGTTCAGAGCCACAATTTCGATTAAAGTATTTTCGTCTCTTCGGTTTCTCCGCGCTTCCTCGCCAGAAACATTATATCGAGTTCATCATCATAACCAACCATAATATGACAGGGGAGGCCCGTACCTAAGTACCGTATTTACTCGCGTTATGAACGCACTCGCATAATGAACGCAGCCCCAACTTCAGTCATCAAAATTAGGTTTCTTTTTTTCCCGCGCAATAAACGCACCTCCAACTTTTCAACCCTGCAGTCCCACGAATGGCCGTTCTGTAGCTTTCCCTTTTTACTCGCTTTCGCTGAGGATGATTGCGCATGCAACCTAGAGCCATCTCTTGGAGTAACAACGAACGTCCAGCCCTGCTTTTTTTCGGGACAGTGCTGTTACTTACTTGCTTTTATGCTCGTCTTGCAACTTTCAGTCGGCGATGGGCCGAAATGTAGAAGTGGTTGCTCTGGAGTACGCAGCTGAGTATGGGAACCGTCCTGCCGGTAAAGACATTTAGAAATTGACGAAGTGAAACCTTGACAAACGAACGCGAGTGAGTAAGAACGCTGTTTGTTTACCAGTTGTGTACGCGTATGTTTACTGCGAAAGGTAGGTTATCTAATGCATTATTTTTTTTTTTCGTTGCGGCCTTCTTTCGTCCCTCCGAAAACGTTTCCGGAAAATTACCCCGCATAATAAACGCACCCCTAACTTTGCTTGTTTTACGTGAAAAAAATGTGTTCATTACGTGAGTAAACGCGGTAGTTACTAACCCCTGTTTCAGCCCCTTGTATACATTTCTTCCCGCCTTGACCACCATTTAAAGGTGGGTCTGCCAAGCAGTAACACCAACACCAGCAGCACAACGCCTTAGACACTGAGCCACCGCGGCAGGTAAAGCAAACATATCTGTAAAGTGATTGGCGTTGTTGTTCTTCCTTCCTTCGTAGCGCATGCCCACACGGGGGATTGACCCGCATTTGGAACTTTGAGGAGCTAATGTTCCCGGTTCGCACAATTCATCACTCCGTGAAATTGTAAACTAAAAGTTGCAGAATAGTGCGTGTCGCGTGACACCTGAGTGTAATGGCACCGGAGCAGAACAGGTGCACACCAGCCTCGCAGAACCCCGATTCTAGGGAGGCTGTGGCGAGTGCCAGTCCGCTTGCTGGCGTAGTTCATTGAGAAATGAAAGAGAAGAAACTGACACTAACACATATGTAGCAGAAAAGAAGCCAGTCGAAGTAATTCGCGCCAAATGACAAAGAAATGCAAGCGAGGACAAAGACGCAAGTTCAACGTATCAGTAAAGAAGTCATTAGAGAGTTTTAGTATAGCGTTTTAGCTGTGGCGTTAACGTTTGTGCGCCGCAATCGCAAACGTATAGCGCCTCGTTACGCGACGTTTAGCGTACCCGCTAACGCTATGGGCGCTCTAAAATGGTTATTTCCGCTATACTAAAACTCTCTATTAATAATTATCGCCAAGCTTTCGCTTTAAAAACACGTAAGCAGACTTAAGTTCCCCCAAAAAATTTTGCATCGAAAAGCACACGAAGGGTTTCCATAACGTAACCCCGACCAGCAATTATTTTGAATGTGGCGCGCTTCCATCACCCGCTTTCTTTTTTTGCCGGTCGGCCTCCGTCACGTGATTGCATTGTCTGCCACCGACGGCAGAAATGGGCAGAAACTGCTTCTTAAGACAAAAAATTTCAAACGGAGAGCTCATATGAACGCTTTAAATAATTCAAATAAATTAACTTTGTAGTCAAATAGAGATTAACAAAATAACAGCGCGATAAAGTAAAGTATTTGGATTTACTTGTACCCCGTAACCATAGCCCGTAGCCACCAGTGCAACAGTGTAGCGAGAGAACGCACAAAAAAAGAGCGCCACTCCCTGCCACACCTTCTTGGAGCGCGCTGCCCTGGACCGGTTACGTCACCTCAGTAATCAGCAAATAGCATGAATCGCATTTTTAAAGCGCTTGAATTCCACCTCGAAACATTATAACCCTTAAGTTGGCGTCGTTAGAGGTCGTGTCTCCTGAGTTCTGCTCAATCTCGGGCCTTCTGTAATAGCACACCTAATGTATACTACTTCCTACACCCAGTTAATTTTCTAGCCATGCAGTTGCTAGTGGCAGAGTCTACGTACCGGACCGCGGGGTAAGTTCATAAGGAGTTAGTAAATACGGCCGTTACTACCCTTTTACGACCTTTCCTATTAAGAGTGAGGGCTCCGGAATAATTTTGTCCACCTGGGGATCTTTAACGTGCGCCGAAACCTCGACACACGGGCGTTTTTGCTTTCCGCCTCCGACTGAAAAGCGGCCGCCGCGGCCGGGTATCGTACCAGCGTCCTTGGGCTTAGCAGCGCACAAGACCTAATGTTGGCATTTAACTACGCTTCCACTCTTTTCCTCGTGCCTGGAAGAAGTCCACTGTTAGTTCCATTACAATTTGCGCCTGTGCGTTATCTGCTCACCTCCCTCTTATTCTGCGATTTTCTTCACAACTGCTACCGAATGCGTTCATTGCTGCAAGCGAACAGAAGCCGGTCAATAGCCGGCATTTATATTGGGTAACGTCGCTAATGCACGGAGAGAATGGTTGCTGGAAATTTCTATTTCCCACCTCCTGCGTTTGCTTAGAAAGACTGAATGCAAGTAGTTTCCTAAAGAACCCACTGAGGCATCATAGTATGAAAGTGAGAAACAAACGGCTGCTGAAATCAGACAGAAAAGTCCTTTTGATTATTGCTGACGCACGTTTTCGGTATGACACCGTACGTTTGCGTTATACGAAGCTGATTCCAAAGTAGCACAAAATTCTTCAGAATCTTCAAGGAGAACGTCACCCATACGACGATGTTTTCAGGGCCCGCTGCTGCTGTTGCTGGGACGGGGGAGGTGCACCACCCCCTCAACAACGCCCCCATCACAAAGCAGGTGGCAGCCCTGGTGCTGCTGGACGTGAAGGGCGCCTTCGACAACCTGCAGCGTCATGCCATCTCCCTGGCCATGGAGGAGGCTGGCATTGCGGGCAAGCTGCGGGGCTTCGTCGAGGCGTTCCTGACGGGCCGCACAGCGCAGGTGCAGGTGGGGGACGCCCTGTCGGCCCCCCGGCCGGTGGACGTGGGCACCCCACAGGGCTCCATCATCAGCCCCTTCCTCTTCAACCTGGTGATGGCAGCCCTGCCAGGCTGCCTGCCCAGAGGAGGAGGCCACCGAGTGTACATTTCGGTGTGCGCCGACGACATCGCCCTGTGGGTGCTGGGGCCCAAGGGTCAGGGCCGAGCCATTGTACGGCAACTGCAGGCGGCCATGGATGCAGTCCGCGCCAAGCTGACGGGCGTCGGCCTGCAGCTGTCGGCGACAAAGACAGACGCCATGCTGGTGCATCCGGACGCCGCTACCCGTGGATGGACCCGGCGCCTGACCATCGATGGCGAGGAGCTCCAGTGGAGTACCAGGGTGCGGTACCTGGGGCTCACCCTGGACCACCGACTGAACTTCCGGCAGGCGGCCAAGGAGCTCCGAGCCAGGGCGCAGCTGGCCACCACGGCAGTGCAAAAGATGGTGGCCCGGTACAGTGGCTGCTCGCAGCGGACGGCCCTCCGGCTCTACAGTATCTCGGCGGTGGGTCTCCTTATGTACGCGCTCCCACTGGTGACCCTGCGGAAACCCACCTGGCGGCAGCTGGAGGGAGACCACCACAAGGGGTCCGCGCTTGCCTCGGCCTGCCCCAGAGCTCGCCGTGCGAGAAGACGCTGATCGAGACGGGGGCGTGGACCCTATAGAGATGACAGCTGACCTGCGGGCACTTGGACAGATTGACCGGCTGCGACGCGCCGAGGGGGGCGGTCCGCTTCTGGGGCGGCTGAGGAGCCACCACCACTCGCGCATGGGGCGCATGCTGATGCTCTACGAGGAGGTGGGACGCGGGACCTGGAGGCCCCGCTCCTGTTCTGGAAGCTGATGTGTGGTTGGACATTCCGGGGCTGCGCAGCAAGCGGCGGACGCCCCACTGCGGGCAACTGCAGCTGGCTCGGAGTGTCGTCTGGGGGTGAACTAGACGGCCACGCCCTAGTTTACACGGATGGCTCGGTGCGGCAGCAGCAGGGGTCGGCCGCAGCGGCCGCCGTGCTGGGAGAGGCCACCCGACAGGCGCGGCTGTCCTATGCCTCTTCTTCGGGCACGGCTGAGCTTGTGGGGGTCGGACTGGGCATGGACCTGCTGCTGGAGATGGAGTCCTTGCCCTAGCACTGCGCCCTGCTGTGCGACTCCCGAGTGGCCCTCGTCCGTCTTCAGGACGGAGACTCGCACTCCCAGTTGGTGCGGGGCATCCGGGAGAAGGCGGCACAGCTGGCGGACCGGGGCACTCAACTGTGCCTGCAGTGGGTCCCCGCCCACATTGGTCTGGATGGCAACGAGCGGGCGGACGAGCTGGCCGCCGGGGCACACGCGCTGCCTCCGTCGGACATGGTGGCTCAGGCGGCAGCGGACGACGCCCGCCTGCTCATTTAGCGACACATCCGGACCAGGCATCCGGACACGCGGCTGTGTGTCGGAGGGGGCCCCGCCTGTGCGGGCCTCACGCCTGCCTCAACGACTGCGCTCGGCCATCCTGCGCCTCCGCGTGGGGGACGTGTGGACGGCGGAGTGGAAGCACCGTCTGGGACGGGCGACCAGCCCCGCCTGCACTCACTGCCGAGCGCCCGTGCAGTCCCTGCCGCACGTACTATACGAGTGCCCCAAGTTTGCGGCAGGGCGGGCAGAGCTGCTAGTTGTGCTTCACGGAGTGCGGCAACTTGAGGAGCTGCTTTGGCCCTCGGGCAGTGCTAGGGAGCGAGACAAAGTGCTCCAGGCCCTGTGTACATACCTGCGGGCCTCGGGGCTGCACAGCGCACTCCACTACAACTCTACCTAATTGCCCAGATTGTGGTGGAGTGCTGCTGCGGAAGCAGCTTCTGTACTTGTGTGAGCGTGTGTGTGTGTGCGTGTGTGTGTGTGTGTGTGTGTGTGTGTGTGTGTGTGTGTGTGTGTGTGTGTGTGTGTGTGTGTGTGTGTGTGTGTGTGTGTGTGTGTGTGTGTGTCCCCTTTTACATGTGTGCTAAACATTGTCCTTTGTAGATTCATGTGTTGTCTATATCTGTATGTTTCTCTGTAATGTTAATTTTCTCAATGTGTAACTCCTTTTTTTTTCTTATTCCTCTTTTTTTTCTTTTGTGTTTTATATTTACCATTGTGTGTGTTATATACATTGTAATGTCAACCTCCTCCCCTATCCTCCTATTCCTATGTATTCTTTTCTCCCTATCCCCCCCTACACCAGCAGGCGTTCCGGTGTCCGCCCCCTAGGCGAGTCAATTTACGCCTGTTGTTGGATCTTCCTTTTCCTAAGAACAATACATACATACATACATACATACATACATACATACATACATACATACATACATACATACACACACATACATACATACATACATACATACATACATACATACATACATACATACATACATACATAAATGCAGTAATATATCATTGCTAATGTAATTTCGGTTTAAAGAAAAACAAAATTTCCCTTCGCGGGAGCGAAAAGGCAACTGCGATGCCACCTTATTTCATCCTGCCGCTGCTAGTCCTTGTTTTTACGACGTTACTTTTCGTCCAACAGGTGTCCGGGGCGCTTATACGAGCTGCTCCGGCGGCATGTGTACAGTCCGCGAAGCGTTCACTTGCGCTGACGGGTTGTCCAAAGAGCAACGAGTCACCGACACCAGGGTTGGAGTTTTCATCTGCGGTGCAGACCATCCGCGGCTCCTCAGAGGTGGGTTGGTGGTCGTCAGGGTCTGGGTGGACGTATATCCTCTAATGTCCGCACATTGGGATGTTGAAATGGGGGTTCCTCGGGAAAGGGTGAGAAGCGCGCTGGTCGGTAGGAGCTTTCCCGAGGCGACCGCGGCGACGATGGCATCGCGTAGCTAGGCGTAGCCGGGCGTTGGGCCTGGGCTTGACTGGGTGTTGGGCCTGGGCTTGACTGGGAGTTGGGCCTGAGCTTGGCTGGGCGTTGGGCCTGCGCGTGAAATGGAGTTGAGTTGGGCGTGACGTGACCGCGGCGCAGCTCCCCGTGGCCTTGTATAAGAGAGAGGTGATGATCGAGGCGGCGGAGATGCCTCCACGTCGTTCCCGTATCCTTTTCTTCAACTCCTGGGCA
The DNA here is from genome assembly GCF_048455015.1 of Haemaphysalis longicornis. NCBI lineage: Eukaryota > Metazoa > Arthropoda > Arachnida > Ixodida > Ixodidae > Haemaphysalis > Haemaphysalis longicornis. The sequence continues at coordinate 411,405,444 of NW_027526203.1, forward strand.
GCGGCCGGCCAGAAGAACCGGCAGATAGTGGCCATGGCCGATGTTGTTGTTGTTGTTGCGCCTTTAGATATGGCACATACCCAATCAGGGGATCGGCCAATCAACAGAGGATGGTTAAAATGAATGGAATTCTTATCTAATCACGAGACGCTTAGGAAAGATAATTTAGACCGGTTGGAAAGAGTTTTGAAAAAAAAAACTGGAAAATCAGAGCGAGGGTGACCAATCGCAATCATAAAGAGAATCGTTTGGAATTTTCAATGCAGCGCATGAGGGCAGAGCATACATCCCGGCGGCAGAACCCCGCTTCGGATGCCGATTCTGTGCTCTTTTCTTCTTTACGCCGTTCTCCTAGTTGTCCCGTGCAGGGGAGGCGCGCGACAATCGTTACCATAGGCGAAATATTCATTTCGACTTTTTTTTTGAAGGGTCTGACGGACCTGACCACCCTGGTGTAGCAGTTGCGCCACCTCCCATGCTGACCAATTCAACTCTCGGCCCTCAGCACCCAGCAGCTGTAAAGCACCCGACCACGGCGGCAGTCAGGCCAGCGATACAGCAGAGTGTGCTACGAATCCCTGGGTCCGGACAGGTCACAGGCCGTCTTTGGAACTTGAATGAACGCGCAAACCCTGTCTAGCGAGGAAAGCTCAGCTGTACTATTGGAGGAGTCTCGGACATTGAGTGGGAGGTTATAGAGTTAAGCGGAGAGAGAGAGAGAGAGAGAGAAATAACTTTATTGGGAGAGGCTGGTGATCCTAGGCGTCGGCCAAGAGCCCTTGGGCTCTAGCAGCGCCTTCGGCCAGCTGGACGGCCCAAACTTGATCCGCTGGGTCGTGGCTGAGCAACACGGTCTCCCATTGCTCCGCCCGAGTGATTCTGCGCGCGGGTATAGCCGCCTGCGGGCAGGCCCATAGCGGATCTTTTTTTTTTAATTGCGATAGTATGCCCTTTGGCATAAGGTCCTACAGGTACAAGTTGGCACCCGTTTCCCGGAGGAAGTCCAGAAGACAGCGGTGGTGGGGCCCCAACAGCCATCGCTGAAGATGGCTGTGGGGGCCAGAGCAGGAGAAATCTTCATGGAGCTGACAAGCAAGCATATTAGAAAGAGAACGGGGTGGGATTTTTTAATCCACAGGGAAATAGCAGCAAACGTGGAGGAATTATTCAGCATTAACGAAAGAATTGCGGTCGTTGTTATCAAGCTAAACAAGCGATACAGAACAGCTACGAGGATGTCGAATCAGCAATGAAGAAGGCCGTTGGAAACTTCGGAATAAGCCGCGGCGTCGCAACAGTCGAGGAGATACACTGATGGGATTTGCAGAGAGAAATAACATGCAGGTAAAGAACACATTCTTCTGCAAATGCAAGACTAGCAAATGGACATGGAAAATCCCCAATGATAAAACAAAAAAATGAAATTGACTTTATTTTAAGTGACAAGCCAGGTATTGTGAAGGACGTGGAGGTGCTAGGCAAAATTCGGAGCAGCGATCATAGGATGGTTAGTTGCAAAGTAAGGCTGAATCTCAGAAGAGACAGCATGGAGCCAGTCAGAGCTAGGACGCAGGAATTTAAAATAGCCCCTAAGTTCGTTCTTCTAATTACGACGAGAACCTAACAACGGCAATCACAGCAGGGCCGTACCCAGAGGGGGGGTTTGGGGGTTCGAACCCCTCCCGAAATCTTTTCCAGGCAGCACGTAAACAATACTTACTGTTGCTTTCAGCAAAACTACCCCCTTCCCAAAAGGCTGCGTCTGCTGCAACCCGGGGCTTCCGAGCCGATTCCCCCCGAACTGGCAAATTCATAACCCCCCCCCCCCCCCCCTCCCCCGAAAAAAAATTCTGGGTACGGCCCTGAATCACAGTAACAGCAGCATGTAGGAAACAAACTGGGAAACTAACTCAGAAAACGAAGGAACTAACTGCATGCGAAAAGTGAGAACATGAAAGTTTCGAGAATAACAGACCGAGCTGTATTAACAGAAGGAAAACGAACGACATTCGTGCATACGTACATCATGGAAATGAAACGCTCGAGTCAGGAAGGTCTTCGGTATTTCCCTTCTTATGAATCACAATAATATTCGCGTTTTCCCAGGCTGTGGACAGTTTTTGAATCCTTAATAATTCTGGAAATGGGGCACCAAGCTTTGTATCTCCTCCATTTTTAAAAGAGAGAGACGGGTAGCGGAATCGTATACATGATCGGAAAGCTATGAGGGCCTCGTAAGTGTTTGTGAGGATGCGTATATGGAGGGCGGTAGAGGTGGGCCACAATCAAAGGCGACAGCTGACAACGCACAGCTCCGCATCGAGGCTGGAAAGTTATCTGCCAAGTATGGTAGTGCTCAGGGCATGTCCAAGCAAGGCCCGCGGCGTGATGGTTTACGCTTGCGTCCGTGAAAATGTCCAATTCGTTCTGAAGGCGATCCCTTTGGAGGCGTCGGATTCGCCGCTGCCGCAATAATGTATTTGCTGTGCGTAGAGGTATCAAGTGCTGGTCGCCGCCAGGATGCAATGGGGACTGGGTAATCGGGAAGTACTGGTAGTGTTCTGGCGTCCCACGCTGCTAAGGCGTGTCCATGGTGTGTAAGGGGTCTTTGAAGTCCGCCTGGGCTTTGGCCACGTTATGCCGTCGTCACCTGCATGCTTAATTTTCCTCTTCTCATGCTCTTGAAAGCCCTTTCTACTTCCTCTCGGAGTCTTTAGTCATTAGTGGGACATCAAAAGCCAAGCTTGTACGCTCAGTACTTTCCCCTTGTCTAACGTCACTAGCGTACAGCGTAGAATCATTCTGCTACTTCTATTATTTCGTCCATGTTGTGCGTAATGTTACCCTACTCGTCTCTGAGTGCTAGCTTCCTCTTGAACAGTGAATCTTTAAAAGAAGGGAGGATATACAAAACTTGGTGCCGCATTTTCAGAATGATTGAGGATTCAAAAAGTGCGCATAGCCTGGAAAAACGCGAATATATTCACAAGAAGGGAGATACCAAAGGCCTTCCTGACACATCGCATACTCTCAGTTGTTTACAAGCTGCTCAGCCATTGCTTAGCCAACCGCAAAAGTGGGGAAGCTGGGTAGCATGACGCTTTCAAATATTTCTACGAAAAACATTTTAAATTACTTATACATTTGTACAATAAAAAAAAAAACTTTGAATAGTCTTTTAAGAACAACAATTACGGTTCTGTCAGCCACACAGACAATTTTTGAGCCTGGCGCCGAGCCATGCCAAGCAAAAATGGGACGGGTTCCCGCGCTGCGCAAACTCGTATGTAAAGTGTAATTCACGTCAAATATTAAATAGAAACATTGGTACATAATATAAAAGCAACCAATCGTATTTATGATACATTTTTAGCTGGCTAGCGCCTATCGAGTTCTGCAAACCAAAATTCAAGGAGCAAAGAGTGATAAATATGGCGGTGAGCGATAACGTCTTACGATTGAAGTTGGACTTGCGGTGCGCGTTTCCGCGCCCCAATGCCCACGACCTGCTGTGGATAGCTGTAGACCAGTCAACGACGACAACGATAAAGGAACTGTCGAGGTTTATAAGGGCTAAGTACGGCCTTAAGAAGTGCGAGCTCTACTTCGAAGATGCTTGGTTGTCGCCCCAGGAGCCCATACAGATTTTGGTGGACAAGGATATCGTAAGGTATGTGCAGGATTCTAACCGTGTTCGATTGAATGCCGCCCGCACTGGCATGATCAATGTGCATGGAAGATCATTTTCTCTTCTAGAGTACTGTGAGGAAGAGCTGCGATAAGATGCTCGCTTTGGCTTTGGTTGTCCGAAACTCATTGCGGACACCTTTTTGTCGGCTAAGTTAGGGATTCGGAAGCTAAGTCGGTGTTGCACAAATTAACGCTTTTATTCCAGCCGTTCTGGTTTCAATCACTGGCCCTTCTCTCTTTCGTGCGGGGGCAAAGAATTCAGTTGTCGGCTCTGTGGTTGCGCTGACGTTTCTGCATAAGCTGTCTGTAGAAGTTCTAGGCAGTACTCGCCATTACCACTTTTTCCCTCGGAAGCTAGCCTTCTTCAATCCCGTCTAGTTTAAACCTTCTGCTGTGGGATAAGGAAGGTATTGTTGTGCATATTTTATTGAGGTATGCGCGAAAAGCAACACAGTTAAGTGGCAAAAAGAAAAGGTAGCCTCAAGTTTATAGTGTTGCCGGGCATTAAAGACCAACTGCACTCAAAATTTCGACTCTTGGAAACCTTATTCCCTTGCAGCCTCCCTACAAAGACTGCGAGATACAAAATATGAAGCTGAAATGCATGTGTGCACAGTGCAAACAACCATCAAAATGTGGCGACTTTAAAGCTGAAGTTGAGAAGAGTGCGGCCATTACGGCTAAGCTGAAGTGACATTGCAGCCGGCGAGTGAGTGGCCAGCCAGCAGGAGCCCTAGCTCAACCGGTTCTCTTGGCTGTCCAGAGTACCAAGCAACTGGCCGGCTGCAATGTCACTTTTGCTTTATGTCAGTTTGTGCGTTCCGGTGGCAGGTGCATCGTCGTCTGTGACGCAGCTATTTTAAACGTTTCTAATTAACACCTTTCACGAGGCTACCAGTCATGGCACAGTTAGTTTGGTGGTATGTACTTTACATTCAAAATAAATTTGGCTGAGGTGAAATTTGGATTCAGTTCGCCTTGAGGCTGCATTCCCAAACATGTCGTTAGTTCTCTTGATGCCAAACAAAGCATTTGTTCTGCAACAAAAATGTTTTACTTTTACCCTATTTACTGTTTTCATTTCCTCAGAGTCGTCAGCAGACGCAAGGGGCCACGAGATCCTGCATTTTGTGGTGACGGCAGCTTGAGAGCAGTTCAAGACGAATCTCCAGTCACAAAAAAGCAAAAGAAACGGGCTTCTGAGGGCAGTGCTGATATCACTGCGTTCGTGCTGGATGAGGAGGCAGACCCGTCTTTGGAAACTACCGAATGGCCTCAAGTCACTCACACATTCCACAATGTCCACACTGATATTTCGCAGAGCCACAGCTCTCCAGACATTTCGGTCGAACTTACAGATGACATTGTGGTGGAAGATTCCACGAAGAAGTGCAAGCAGCATCCTAAGAAAAAAAAGCCTGAGGCAGATGTGGAGGTGACAGAGGAAGTTCGTGAGACACAAGCCCAGGAGAAACACATAGTTATCAGTTCTGGCTCAGAAGAGGTGGAGGAATGGGAATGGGTGGAGCTTGAACCGTGCTGGAAAGCCGGGTTGGTGACAACTTCGGCTCGGTCCATGCAAGAGGAGGCGGAGGCAGTGGCGCAACACGGACGTGCAAACAGCGGAGGAAGGCCGGTACCTGCTGACTCCACAGTCCAGCTTCCATTCGAAAATCCTCCAGACGAAGATGCTGTGGAGCAATCCAATGCTCAAAAGGTGGTGAGATATAGCACATTGCTGATGACATTGAAAATAAGCCGCAATAGATGTTGAAGCATAGCAAAGTAATAGGGAACGTTTATTTCACAAGAACCACTTTGTTAGGCTGGCTGGTTTTTTTTCTCCAATTTTAGTTCGGGTAAGGATTTAAAATGCACTGGGAAGGGGAAAACGTGGAATGCTGAATAGGCTGGAATGACGTCGTTTGGGTGAAAACTCTGATTGATGTCATCTTGTTATCTGCTTCTCAAGAGGTCTTTCAAGGTAACTTGAAGAAAAGAAAAAAACGTTTCAAGCTTTTAAAATGCATGCAGGCATCAGTCCCTCTTGTCTCCCTAGGAAATATTTTCAAACAAGTGCAAACTGGATGTTTTTTTTTTTCTTCAGAAAATATGGAAATTTTCAATGAGACACTCTAGCCCTGTAAGGCTGGAACTCAGTCACAGATTCTGAGCAAGAGCCTGGGTGGAGAGGTGTAAAGTGGTGCCACAAAGTTCAGTGTCGATAACCGCAAACTGAGTTACCATCAAGCAGCAGCACTGCACTCGTAGCTCGAAATGTGCTGTGGAATCCCTAAATACCCTGTATTTTTTTGGAACTTTTTAGGTGCCTTTGAGAATTGTTTCATCTTGGGCAGCTTCCTTGAGGCACTCAGAAACGCTGGCAATATTGATCCACGCATTGGCGCTAGTTCTAGAGGGTTTCTTGTGGACCAGTTGCATGCAATATATATTATATATATAATATCATCTTCAAGTTCATCTTAACAGGAGTTAAGATGAACTTAAAGGTACCATGCAAACTTGTTTATCTTATCAAAAGTTCTTCTTAACAGAACACATGGCAGGTAGGTCTCCTTGCGAGGCGAATACTAAAAGTTTACTCGCTGACTCCTTGGCCAACAGCTGGGGTGGTGGTGGCGCGGTAGGTGGCAATGACGTTTGCTCACATGCTCCCGCTGAGGGATGGCATTGGTCAGGAGTTTGTGTGTTCACAAATAGGAGAGTCTCCTTCATTGTGTTCTTTGAAGTTATTTTTTTCTCCTCTCCTTTTCTTCGCTCCTTTTGCTTTACCATCGGCTTAAGGGAGTAGTGGTGGAGAAGGCAGCTTTATCTGCAGGTCTTTCTTTCTGGCCTCTCTCCCTCTTCCCGTTCTGTGGCACAGGGACGTAGATTCACTTCGCACCGATGCCGCCTTTTCTTTCTTTTTTCTATTTTTTTTCTTTTATTTCTTTCCTTTCTTTCTTTCTATCTTTCTTTTTTCTTTCTCTTCAGTCGCATGAATGCCCCACCAAGCGGCAGCGGTGGCGGTCACTGCGAAAGTTTGGCACATGTGAGGCGGTTCGTCCTAAGGGATTTTCTTTTTTTTTTTTTTTTTTTTTTTTTTTTTTGCATTGAGTCTGGAAAACCAAACAAACATACCCAGTTGTTCGGCATATCCGAGAATTCGGCTTAACGGAGTACATCTTAACAGGAGTCTGCTGTATAGTAAAGCATTAGTAAATGTCTTTATGTTTGGAGTGCAGAAAATATAAAGCAGGAAATGCAGTATGGCCATTTTTCTAATTATGCTCAGTTAGATGTTGCATGGTCCTGCATCTTTTATTATTTTTTCCACCGATTTTTGTTTAATACTGAGTTAGCAATTGGCTTTATATTCTTACCAAGACTCAAGACACACCAGGAAGTGTCACTTCCAGCTTACCTGAATTGTATATACGCATCATTAACTGAAGTTTGAAGGGCCACCGTAGCAAGTGGAATCCATCAAATTACATTCAGGTTATTGCCTTCAGACAGGCTTGAAATTATCCACAAATATGTTTGCTGTGAACCCTACATTGCCCCATTGCATGACCCTACACTCATTAAATTGGGCTGGGTGGTCACGTAATAAGAAGATAGCTAAATTTTGCTTGATGATGCATGTTCCACCACCATCAAGCAAGATGGCTGCTTTTTTTTTGCTTTTGACTCCTCTCATTTTCACCAGGATTTTAAAGAAAGTTTCGAGGAGGCAGCACCAGCAACCAAGACCGAAGACGACCCACCCAAGGGCAAGGACTACTCTTGCTACCCACGCCTCAAGTCTCCTCCCGAAGTGGGAGCCGTCATCGCCTTCAAGGTGAGGTGGCAGCAATGGAACTGGGAACTACTCACCAGGCTCTGTGGTTTAAGCTCTGCACCAAAACGTCGCATTAGTTGAGTTTTTTTTTTTAACAATTTCGTTTCAAGGCAGCCGCCATAAGCGCAAATACTTTTATAGACTTCTTTTTTCTTTTTGCATGGATGCATAGACTACCTGTTTTAAAAGGACTATGAAGACAACGTACAATTTTGCTACAATCAAAGGTCGTGTCTGAGGCAGTACACTCAAGCTAATTTTCATGTGCACTTGAATCAAATATGTCATATATTGAGGAAAACAGAAGGTGGTGGCTCAGCTGCTGTTTTTCTGCACATAACTTGTCACACAATTTGTCAACCCTGTGTGCTTGGCTGATACTGCCCAAATTGTTGGAATATTCAAATATCTTTGTGGGATTTCAGTTCTCGATTATGTTTCAAATAAATAGCAATATTTTGCGGCAATAAGACAATTAGTAAATATCTACAGCTAAATAAGAGAAATCAGCATGAATCGGAGGCTGGAGCTGAAAGTGGCTTTGCTAACTGCGGTGACATGCGGCATCTCCTGAGTAGCTATTGCAACAGTGGGATTCATTTTGAAAGAACAAAAATTATGAATTAATTCTGCTCTTCATTTTTCTTCTGCGCTCCAACTTTTTCTTTTGAACTCAAGTCATCCAATTCTAGTCGCTTCCATTGCCTGAGGAAAGAACAAAGTTCGGGACTGTCCTGCTAGGCAGGTAGGCTAATGACAAGCTGAAACACTTTAATTTTTTTTGATCTCTGGTTACAAGCTAACAGTTTCTTAACTGCAGCACAGAGTACCTTCTGCCCATTTTTGGCTGTTCTTTTTTGGCTTTTACCAAGTCATATAATGGTGCAGCAAGTGGGTAATCTGACATTGACACCTTTAAACACTAATTCCTAGGTAATGGCAACAACGTAAACGAATTCATTGCGCGGTATGAGCTGCTGAATCTTTCGAGTAAGGCACAAAGTTGTCTTCATGACCTCTTCAATAATGAACTAGAACGCAGTTGACACTGCAGTCAACAAATCATTTTAATCAAATCCTTCCGGAATACTCAAATTTGACTAGTTAGTAAAAAGTTGCAGCTGAAATACGTAGCATTCTAGTGTTATACGCAATAACGGAAAAGGTACAACGTTACTTTTTCACAGTAACTGTAACCGTAACAAGTTACTTTTGGAAACTCTGCAACTGTAACTGTAACAGAGTTACTTTTTTGGCTCAGGAAACTGTAACTGTAACACTGTTACTTTTGGCTGGTAACGTGCACATGACTGATTGTAGCGCAATTAAATTATTTAATTGTGTACTCTGAACAGTGTGTATTTGCATTTTTAATTCCATTATCAAGTATCAGCCCCTGAATACAGAGCTCCCATTTTTATAATGGCTATAGCTTCTGCATAAAAAAAAAACAGTGCAAATTTCTTTAGCAATCCTTAAACATGATGATGCACTAAAGTCCGAGGATGTCGGTGCAGTCAACAGCTGCGGCAGGAGTAAGTAGAGGCAAATTGGGGGAAAAAAAAAAAAGAAATGCTTATGAAAGGCAGGAGGTGTGTGCTTATGATATAGGACGACTAGGGAAACAATTTTCAGCTAATTCAGAGTGAAGCAATGAAACGCAGTCAGCACTCGCATGCCAAGACTGGGAAAACATCACAGCCGCTTGCGGTACGTGCTACGTGCTGTCCCCATGTGAAACCGACTCCAAAGTTTCGTCACCAGTAAAAAACATTGAAAGACTCTGGCACTACTTTATGTCTGCCTGATGTAATTTAGTTACGACACAACAAAAACAGACCTAAATAATAAATGCAAGAAAAAGAAGATTTATCAAAAGATTGACATGCTCTTACTTAAGGACTGTTAAGTAACTCTCTTGCAATTTTCTCATGTACGATGATAATGTCCAAATTGTTCAGGCGAGATGTCCCAACACTGCCAAATACACTTCCCCCACATTTAAAGAGAATTTTCCAAAAGGTGTCGAGAAGCTGAACAGATTTATGACGGAAAAGCATGTTTTTGAGCCCATCAACCGTGGGAATTTTAAGATGTAAGGAAATGCAGCTGCATAGGGATGATTCACCTTTGGTCCTTCAATATAGGAATGACCTGCCAATGTAGGCGTATTCAGTGCCCAACCGTTGCGTTGAATATAGTGTTGGATTTAAGTATGCTCCTTGAAACGAGGATGGGGCTGCACATGTTTGAAGAAATCTGTTTGGAAAGCACGTGGAAAATAATCTAAGAATGACTGTGAAAATTGTGGAAACAACAGAAAACTACCACCATCTCCAGATTTTTGTATTCAGAATTGTGCCTCTCGTCACTGAAATGAGCGTCCCATTCTACGGCTGCAAGGTCCCATTCGATTGCTGCTAGAGGCTGTTTTCTGGCAGTTGGCTGAACTAGAGGTTTTGGTTGAACCCCATAGAGTTCCGAACAGTCAATGCTGCCTGGTAACATAAATAACAACCTTAAACTAGGCTCGAATGCGAAACTTGAGGCTGAGTAGGGTTCACAAAGGGGCTGATTTTGAAAATAGGCGTTTATATGAACAACAAAAACACCATAAAAGCTCTTCTTAATCTCTAATTTATGCTCATATAGTATCAAAATGGGGTGATAGGCAAGCAAGGAGCAAAATAGGCATTTGACTAAATTCCGATTTCTAGTTATGACAACTGACAACTTTAGCAGCATTCCTCTTAAGCACTACTTCTTGAGCAGTGGCCTCAACTGTAACGCCATTTGTCTCCTGGCATCACCCCTAGAGCATCCCTTGCCTTTGAGGCTCTAAGCTGAAACCCCACACAGTCACTACTACCATGTTTTGTCAATAAATTACGAATAATTTCAGCAAATTTATTTTTTCCTTTATAGTTTGGCTTAATTAACAAATATTAAGCAGTAGCAGCAGCAATTTTGGCAGTTGATGCGAATATGGTTGCTCACTGTGTGGTTTCGTACGGTAAGAGTTAAAGTGAATTTTTCTATGGGGAATTTTTTTGTTAATTAGAATCTGATGTCTTTCCACTAATGAGCGTGATAATGTTTTAGTAGCATACACTAAACAAACACTCGCCACCTGAATGCAGTCATTCATTCTGTTATTTGCTGAGCATCTTTTTTAGGCACATGCTAAGAAGTTTTCCATGCCGGAGTTAAACATAAAACCCGGTGCAAGTGTGCTGTGGCATATACGGTGGAATCTCGATGATACGATTCTGGGTGATACGAATTTTGGAAGGTCGAATTTCTGAGAAGTCTTGGCGAAATTGCATTGGGCAAAATTTCAGCTGCTACGAACGGACCTTCGCGGCCCGCTGGATCATACGAACGAGCCGGAGAGGCGCCCAACTTCTGAGCGAGCAAGCGACGGCGACGTACGGGCTCTCTCTCCCCTCTTTGTCACTCTTTCTCTAGGAATGCCCAGGCTGTTGTTTTCTTATCATGAAAATGCGCCGCACACGCCACAGGCGCGCTGATGCTGCCACAGAACCACCCGCATGCAGCGCGCAGCGCGGCCAGCGGCGGCAACCTTGTGGTGGCTTCGGCCACGAAGTGGTGCGGGGCGCTCGAGCGACCACTTCTAACCGCCCTTTAAAATGCCGCTCAAGGCACACGTGAAGTTGCTTGTGCAGTAAAGAAACTGATAGTATAGCGGTACTATAAAACGGTACTATACTAAAATGGTACTATAAAACATAATCCGCACCGCTAGTGAAAGCGCCCATGAAATATCTGCTGGCGTGGTAAGCCTAAACATCTCTGGCGGAGCCAGCCGGCTGTCTCGAGCGCTTCGAAACTGCTGCCATGAGGCGCGCGCCTCCCCATTAGCGCAACTCGTCAGGCTCCTCCCACTGCCGCAGGCACAAAATCGTCGACGCGGGTGTGAAAAAATCGCATGTGCAACGCCGACGGGCATGAATCGCGTGCAAAAACGCGCCATGCGGTTCACGCCTTGATTGTTAGGTGTGTAGTGAGCTCAGGCACCACAAGTGAGAAGACGAGTGCGAAGTTTTACGCGCTCCGGAAAGGACTGCTCAGCGACATGGAGGTTAAAAAAAGCATAAAAAAATCACGGATTTCTTCACGCGAAAGTAAGCAAAAAAAATAAACGAAAACTTTTTTTAGTGCTCAGTTTTTTTTGGTCTGTGTTGGCTCATGCTTCATATGAGTTTTGTTTTGAATGATACGAATATTTTTCGCGGTTCTGCGAGATCTGTACCATTGAGATTCTACTGTATTGAGGAAATAATGCACAGAATCCCGTTTTGAGTGAGCTGACACATTTAAGCCATACGGAGGCAATGCTTAATTATTAATTGTCTGTCCCAGTTGCATTTAGGCTGTTCGTCATTCTTTTATCCTGAAAAGCATCGAAGTGATTCCCATCACCACCACTTCCTTCTTTATATTTTTTTTTGTGTGTGTGTACGCAGGTATTGGACCTTGACTACTACTATCGTGCCACCGTGTCCGACTACAAGGTATTCCTCTGATGCAATTATGTGCTTTCTAAGATGGTTATGTTGATATTGACACCGCCCTTTTTGTAATGAGTGATCCCAATCGCTTTCCCCGAAGTTGCCAACCGGATTTAGGTTTGTGTGTGGGTTATGTGGTGAGTTAGGCTTCAAAGCCTTTGGAGTCGTTTCACTTTTGCAAATAGGTACAGAATGGAGCTGCATTTATACATCTACTTCCTTCGAAAGAAATTAAAAAGGGGTGAGTGGAATGAATTTAATGAAAAGATACAACAAAACGTGGAGGCACCGCAACAGTTTTAACAAACAAAGCTTTTTGTGACCCTTTCAAGTAACCACCAATCATTGCTGCTGGTTTCACGTCCGGGTTACCAAGTTGTAGGAATGGGCTGTTAACTCGGTCGATGTGGCCTCCTACATTTATTGCAGGTGCATAAGTTGGGCTGGAACTGGGAGTGTTTGCGACCTGCTAAGCCCAGGTGCATGGTCATGTTTGTTATGATCTGGCGTGTAGCACAGCTCAAGCTGAAGGCCATGCACCACTGACAATGATGGTGGCGTGCACCTATGGTGCTGATAGCGGCGCGAAAGGCAAATGGTGATGCTGCTTCTACACTGGTCTGCATCATGTGGGTTAAGCTATTATTTGAAGGGTGCCGGTTCTAGGCAGTTAACGAAAAAAGGCAGTGGGGTAGCCTAGGCTTCGTGCCAGTACTACACATGAATCACTGGTTTGGAACATGAGTGACAGTTGTCTTTCTATTAAGCATTGATATCGTAATTTTTTGTTTCAGTCTTTTCCTTTGCTTAAATGTTCGTGACTGGAAAAATGGGTTGTTTTTGGGTAGTCCAGGACATATTTTTTCCTGCTACAGAAAATGATTGATGCTAAAGTGTAAGGTATGAAATGATATAGGAAGGACAGGCCCTACTAGTAGTATTAATTTCAAACAATGGATTTTTATAGAATATTGTAGAAAAAAGTCATCAAAACAAAAAGTAAGTAAAAGAAAAAGTATTGATGAAAATATCAATGCTTTATGCACGGGGTAAACAAAAAAAATTGAAATAAACAATTGGAATGCAAGGGCCTTTTAGAATAATACTGCAAATATAAGCTCTGTAAGTACAAAAGTTGTTTGCATACATACAAAAATAGAAGCACTAGTGCCTCTCATGCCACCGTGCGAAGCAGTTCCTCGACGCGGTGAAACAAAAGTTGGCTTCACTGTGCAACCGGTGCCAGGAAGTCCCACCCAAACAAAGTAGACACCCTGCAGGTAAGAGCTGTGACCTTTAGAACAGGCCGTATATGTTTACATCAACGCGCGGCACCGATAGAGCTTCCCGAGAAGAAAGCAAAACTTACTGGCGGATACCTGCTGGTGTTTTGGGTTGTTTGACGCACTTTCGCCGTCCGTACTGAAGTCTGATGAATCAACGTCGTTTTACCTGTCTGTGCTGCTACCATCATCCGGAGATCACAGCTCAGATTTGCCATGCCGTGGAGCATTGGCAAGCAGCATCGGTGCCGCAACCGAAACCACATGCACCCGACAGCAAAGGAGATTTAAAAATCCCCCCGCGGCAGAGAAAAGAAACTCGAAAGCGAAACTGATGAAATTTTTCCTCTTTTACCCTTGGGATGGCGTTAGCTGTCCAGAAGCACTCGGAGAGCTCCAAAATTTTAGTTTGCATCCATCAATAACGTACTATTGGTGGGAATAGGCACAGTCACGAAAGTGTTAATGTATTCTCCCAAACAAATGTGTGTCGAATAAATAAATGAGTAGCTTATTGCCGAAGCATGCGGACATTGCTGCACAGTTGCAAAAGGCTTTTCTCTCCCCTCTCTCCCTTGCTTCACCCTTGCAGGAAGGCAAGGTGGTGCGTTACAGCAGCGTCAACGGCATGATACGCATAGAGCTCAAGGATGCGGAAGCCAGAAACAGTGAGCAGAGACCTTTGTCAGCTCTTCATTTCTTTCCTTCATCCCTGTGGCACTGCGCCTCCCACACTGGTTGGGTTGTGTCTGTTGTATTCTTTGCTTGCTCTTGCCCTTTTATTGTTATCATTATTATATTGGGGGACTCTGTTTTTCGTCTTCCTTCTGCCCTATCGACTTTGCCTGGGAATCATTTTTTGCAACGCCTACCACTGCGACGCTAGCTGAATCTTGTGTGGGTCTATAAATGTTGGGCAGTTTAACACATGTAACCATTTATTTCACTATTCAGCAGATGCTCTGAGGTTTTTCGGTAATACTCCAAAGCAGAGGAAGCATCAGGTGACAATGTTGAGCACCCTGCAAAATACCAAAGGGACGCCACAGGGGTTTGCAATGCCATTTGGTGCTACCCCAGTCTCCAAAACTTAAATTTTCACCTGGCTTGAGATTAAAATAGGTTTTCTTTTTTTTTTTTTGTTGTTTTTTTGTGACATGCAATTTATATACGGCGAGCGCACTTGCAGTCTCCTTAAATTCCGAAGTTCAGGAGTTGACAGAGTTGATATCACCAAATCATACAAGCACAGTGAGCTCTACAAGCACAGTGAGAGCTTTACTTTTGAGCACTATTTTCTTGTGAAGAAATGTGTGTCACTCAGCATAGAAAAGAAGCCCCGGAAGATCGTCCCACATTTTAGACATTCATGTAGCAAGGTAATTGGAACATGTTTACAATCCACTTCAGTCTGCCCTTAATTGTCCCAGAACTTCCCTATCTGGGGAGGGATAATAACTCTCCTTGCTTTTCCATTGCTCATTTATTTTTAATAGTGGTTCACCAGACAGAGCTTGGGTACTGTCATAGTCGGGGGTCCGGAGACTCGGGGTTCACGGCATCGGACCAGGATTGAGGGGTCAGGGTGACAAGGAGAAGAAAGAAAATTTATATACAGGTGGTGTTACATGGTCTAAGTACAGGGTTGAGTCCCAAACAATGGGCCTGCATGACCTTGAATAGAGTTTCAGGTCCTTCTACAGGGTCTCTGGCTGGAACTGCATGGACCAATCACAGCACAGGCACCATGTAAGCAGGGCCTCTGCCATTGGGCCCTCCGGGGCTGTTCACTGGGAACACATGAACCAACCACAGTGCAGGCTCCATGTTTCCAGGCCATCGGTCCGGGGTTCTGTGGGGTCTGCAAAAGTGGGCCCACTCTCCAGTCATGGTGAAGGACGCGGAGAGGGTGCCGACCTGGACTGCCAGGCACGCCAGATGGGCGCATTCCTTTTCGTTGTTGCAGTAGTCTGGGCATTTCGTTGGTGTTTAGCCCCGTGTTTCGAGGAAAGAGGCTTGCTTGGCTTCTCAGGACCTCCGCAACCGTGGGAAGGGTTGCTGGCCGCTTTAGGGCGATTCCACAAGCCATACGAAATACACTTGTGATGCAGCACATGAGGCTCCGATGTTTTATTGTCTGGTCTTGGTAGCGGCAGCTTCCTCCTCCACCAGGAAACTTGACCTGAGGGCTAGCAGCCGGACCTGGTCACTCGAAGCGTCGGCTGTAGTCGAATGGCGTTTGCCACTGCAGACCATGTTCCTCGGCCTTCCGCTTGTTTGGGCAGCTCTGGCGTATAATGCTACACCATTTTACATGATAACACAAACGCACACAAAGCCATACAGCGTGATAAGTATGTGGCCCACTCTAGAGCCATTGGGTCAGTAACAGAGCAAACTGTCCTCTATAAAAAGCTAATTTTTATAACAAAGAAGAAAACAACCCTAAAACTACTCCCCAGAACACAATGGAAGCCCAAAATTTTGTGGATACAAGTTTTTGCTCTCTCTCTCTCTCTCGCATTCCTTTTTCATGCTCCCAATCAAACCACGTAGTTGGTATCTGACAATTTCTTCAGAAACTCCGCTGGACTTTCCCACGGAGCTATCAGCTTGTTTGCCTTGCTAGGCCGTAGTAGCATGACCTTGCCGTTTTCTTTAAACAAGTGCTTCTGGACTGTTTGGTCGTAATAAAGCTTGGATTTTGCTTGTGTGGCACTCGTGCAAGCCTCTGCCACCTCACACGCTATGCTCATTCTTTTGAGCAAATACAGCACGTACTCATCAGTTGTCTCCTGGTGCTCCCTCATCCAGTTGTCGCGAAGCATAAGGAATGGCGATTGCAGTTCGTGGCCGTACACCAGCTCCGCAAGGCTAAACCCGATAGACTCGTGCAGCATTGTGAGCATTGTGCGCAATGCAAATGTCACCGCTGGGCGGCAATGCTCCCAGTCGATAGAGTGCTCATGACATAAAGCCCTTAGCATCCGCTTCAGCATTGAATGCCAGCGATCTACGCTGTTTGTCTGTGGATGGTATACCGAGCTGTGTACGACCTTTATGCCGCACTTCTCCAAGAAAGTGGTAGTGAGAGCGCTCGAAAAATGCTGCCCTGATCACTCTGTGGTTTTGTGGGGAAACCTACGCGTGAAAAAATTCTCAGAACGTCCACCACCTCCGTAGAACTAAGCTCCTTAAGGGGAACAGCCTCAGGAAACTTTGTCGCTGGACAGAGCATTGTCAACACATACTTGTGTTCTGAAGCTGTGGTGGGAAGCGGCCCTACCAAGTCGATGACTACACGCTGAAACGGTTCAGTGATTAGCTGAACTAGTTTCAGTGGTGCCTTCCACTTGTCAGACGATTTTCCCATGCGCTGGCATGCATTGCATGACATCACAAAATGCTCCACATTGCGGAAGCAGCCCGGCCAGTAAAATTCCTGGAGGAGTCTTGCTTTCGTCTTTTTGACTCCCAGATGCCCCAACCACGAATTGTCATAGGCCATGTGCAGAATATCTGTTCTATATTTCATTGGCACCACTAACTGCTTAAACGATCTTCTCCGCCTGTCTTGGTAGTGGCGACAAAACACGCCGTCTTTCTCGAAAAAAGTGACATTTTTTTGTGTCACCCCCTTTCCTGGATTGAATCCAGGCATCTTACACTCTTGTCTGCCCTCTGCTCCTCAAGAAACGTAACCGAGCTGACGCCATGCAGGTGTTGAAATGCAGCGGACCTCAGTGGATACATGCACGCCCGTCCCTCCTTTCTTTCGAGAAAGCATTCCTCTGCGTTTCCTCTGTACACAGCCCCATTGACGGCCACCCTCCCTTCGCCGCGATCACCCGTCCACAGTTGGGCAGTCTTAACTGCTGTCTGGTCATTCTCGGGCTCCTCCCGGCTCTGAACCCTCTCTTCCTTCACTGTTGGTGGGATGTTTATGCTTTTTCCCCCCTGCTGGGATGTTCTTGTCCCCTGATGCCTCGTTCTCGAGCGTCGCGGCTATTTCGCGTGCCTTTGCGCGCGTCAGCACCATCGCTGTTCCCTCGCAGGAGCTGAAGCCTCTCTCTCTCGCAGGAGTTGGTCCGATTTGTTAGTAAACAAATAGGGGTACAGTAGAGGGAGGTTCTTCGACACCACCGCCTCTGTCTCCAGCCTCCCGAAGGGACCTTCTATCGCTACTTTCGCCACCGGCAAGCAAACACTTCGTGCCACCATGACTTGTGTAATCCAGGAACATTTCCCCGTGTAATCTTCCATTTTTACGAGGTTTCGGGTGAATGACATCTATTGTAGCCGCGGAATCCCTGAGAACGTGGCAGGGTTTCTCGTTCACTGTCAACCCGTGCAAATAAGGGGCCAGAAGCTTCTTGTTTTCTTCGCAGTCGCTGACATACGAAAAGACCACCCTGTGTTTCTTGTGAACCACAGCTATGTGCTCTGGTTCTCTGCAGTTGTAGCAAACCAAAGGCTGTTGAGCTTCAAACCTTCTCCTTTGATCGTTGCGCACAAACTCTGCTTCCGCCTTTTAGGTCCACCTGCTATCGCCTGCTTTCCAAGCCCGCTCAGCACTGTGTTGGTTGGGGACTCTTTTAGGCTCCGGATTGTGACTCCCATCCTGCTTACGAACATACGGTTGGGCTGTGCCTGATGGCTTTTTGAAACGTTCGTGGTCACTAGCCTGACGCTTCCAGCGGGAGGCGTATTCTTCTGCTAGTTGAGCAGCTTTGCCCACAGTTGCAGGGTTTCTATCCTGAATCTAAAATGTCATCGCATGAGACAAGCCTTTGTAGAATTGCTCTAGCCCCACTGCCTCAACGACTTTGTCATGGTTTTCATATGCCTGAGCTCCTTTCAACCACTCCTGAGCACGAGGTCACGGGTTCGATTCCCGGCCGCCGCGGCCGCTTTTCTGATGGAGGCGAAAAGCAAAAACGCCCGTGTGTACGAGATTTCGCCGCACGATAAAGATCCCCAGGTGGTCAAAATTAATCCGGAGCCCTCCACTACGGCACGCCTCATCGCCTGCATTGCGTCGGCACGTTAAACCCCTCAATCAATCAATCAATCAATCTTTCAACCACTCAGTCAAATCCGCCTTGAGCTTGGAACCATACTCCATAAATGACTCACCCACCAGAACCAATGCACCACGAAATCTCTGCCAAAATGCCTCAGCAGAAAGGCGAAACCTGTCAAGCAGTGCCTTCTTTACGGCCTCGTATTTTCTACCCTGCTCTGCCATTAGTCTCGCCACTACATCAGCCGCCTTGCACGATAAAAGTGTCAGCAGGCGCTGGGGCAATGTGCTGCGCGCACAGTTTATCTTTTCGCAGGTCCTCTCAGAGTTGACGAGAAAAAGTCCTATGTCCTCCCAAACTCTGCAAGGTTGCATGAGATATTTCATCTTCATGGATTCGGCGCTCGCCTCACTGCGTGTACTCTCCTCGCTCCCTGCTCGAAGCTGCCTTGACGACTCTCCCAGCTCCATTTTCTTTAGCTGAAACGCCTGCTCCTCTGCTTGGCGCCTATCCTCCCGTTCCCCTTGCTCGCTGTCTCTCCTCTCACTCCTCTGCTAAGCGTTTCTCCCCTTGCCCTCACTTGAGCCGCTCCTGTTCATGCTGTCTCTTTTGGAGCAACTTGGCTTCATTTCACCTCTCTTTTATACTCCAGCATTCCTCAAGCTCATCATCCGCTTGTTCAGATCCATGATCAGTGCTGCTTTCTTATGAGTAGTGATTTCAACCACAAAATCTCTGGGCAGTTGAAAACACGCTATTGGTTTTAGCAAAAACCTTGGCTAAAGACTTGATGCCTCATATAAAAAAAGCTAGGTACTCACCCGCACTGAATGACTCTGCTGCGCTGCACTGATCCCACCGCTCGCCGTTCAGTTGTCATAGCTGGGGGTCCGGGGACTCTGGGTTCACCGCATCGGACCAGGATTGAGGGCTAAGGGTGGTGAGAAGAAAGAAGGTTTATATACAGGGGGTGTTACATGGTCTGAGTGTAGGGTTGAATCCCAAAGAATGGGCCTGCATGGCCTTGAATAGGGTTTCAGGTCCTTCTATGAGGTCTCTGGCTGTAACCGCACGAACCAATCACAGCGCAGGCACCGTCTAACCAGGGCCTCTGGCATTGAGCCCTCCGGGGCCGTTCACTGGGAACACACTAACCAATTGCAGCACAGGCTGTGATTGTTTCGTGTCCAGGCCGTCTCCAGGTTCATCTCCAGGCCATTGGTCCGGGGTTCTCTGGGGTCTGCAAAAGTGGGCCCACGCTCCGGTCATGGCGAAGGACACAAAGAAAGCCCCAACCTTTGACTGCCAGGCTCACCAGATGGGCGCGTCTGTTTTCGTTGTTTTGTAGTAGTCTGGGCATTTCGTCGGCGTTTGACCCCGTGTTCTGAGGAAAGAGGCTTGCTTGGCTTCTCAGGAGCTCTGTGATCATGGAAATGGTTGCTGGCCGCTTTGGGGTGATTCCACGAGCCGTACGAAATACACTTGCGATACAGCATGTGAGGCTTCGATGCCCTGTTGTCTATCTCGATCGCTACAGTACATATAGAACGTGACTTCATTACCTTTGGCATTTTCAAACTTTTCTTTATTTTGCAGACTTATAGTACTTTCTCAATCACAGAGGATTATTAGCTACATATTGGCCATTTGCAGAATGTTTTCGAAGCACAGCTCAAGGTCCTGCAGTACTTGAAATTTGAGGCTTCGCAGGGTTTTTTTTTTCTTTTTTATAATTTCATGCCACTGAATTGTAATGCTTTCAATGCTTAGCTCAATGTGAAATTCATAAGGAAATGAAATTTGCTTTCCAACAGCCTACAGAGGGAGTCGTGGACTTGGAGAGACTGAAGGAGATCTGCCTCCAAAGCATGAAGAGGTAGGTACCAAGACATGCGACTTAGCGTGAGACATTTTCCCCCCTCCGTATTAGCCACCAATAAGGTCGCTGCAATGCGAGTTGTTTTTGTGGCGGGGGCAGTTAAGTCGGCCCGGCAGAGAGAGAGCGAGGCGTGTTGACGTCGGACACAAACCAACTATATTAATGAGACAATACATAACAACAAAAAAATATATTGACAAGGCAGATGTAAAACAAAATACACAAATGGGTAGCATTTTGACTGGCGTACCCGCAAATTTTTCCGCCATTTCTTTTTTTTCTTTTTTCTTTTGCGGGGCTACCATGGTTGTCAGACCAGGAATGCCCTCCCCGCTAAAAGAGCGGCTGCAGATGGTTGCCAGTTCATGTGACACCTTCGCCTAGAGGACCCAAGGTTTTTCTTTCTTTTTTTTTTTTCTCTCTCTTCGTTTGCTTCCTCCCTCCTCCAGCCATCTTTCCCTCTCCCTTTCTTCCTGTCATCCCTTCGCCGCCGGTTTTTCTCTGCCCGACTCGGCGTGTAATACACTCGCGTTTGAGGCCTGCATGCACGCGGCATTCGCTGTGTTCATTGCTTTTTTTTTTTTTTTTTTTTTTTTGCTTTGTTTTCGTCACATTCCGAGGTACAAAAAAGATTCATGCGCGCCGGTTCCAGCAGCGGCTGTGTTGATTAGCTTGCATCATACATTCGTGGGTACTACAAACGTATTAGGGCCCGTAAAGGCCGCGGCGACAAGAGAGGGCTGCGACAAGAGAGGGCTGCTGTTTATTTTTTCCCTTGTGGTTTGCGCAGGTACTGGTTCAAGATAAAAAATCTCTCGCGGATCTGTCAGTCCGCTCTGGTTGCAAACCCCTGCGGACTTGCGCCGCGAGCAAGCTCGTCTTTTCTTTCTTTTTTTTTTTCTCGCTTATTTTTGCCTATTTTTAATGCCTATTTCAATATCGGCACCTATGTGAACACTACGTTGTCTCAAGTTTCTCTTCTGGGTGCAGTTTGAGATCGCTTGATGTTAATTAGCACTAATCAATATTTTGTACCTCGAATTTTTGCACCTTGCAGCTTAAAAAATTTTGCTTTTCGCCGAAAATAGGCAATACTTAGCTAGTATCACGCCTCTTCTTTTGCTGCAAGGTTTAGAAGACTGGTGCCTAACACGCTTTGTTCATTTCGCCGTAGTGTTGCGGGAGCGTGAACTCGTGCTAAGTGCAGCAGGTGAGCTCATAAAAAGCAAAGATCAAAACAGGAAGGAGGGGGTAGATCAGGCGTCCGAATGACTGGGAACACTGCCTGTCACCGCTCTCCGCTCTCCTGGAACTAAGGCCGGACCTCGCTGAGTGGGAAGAGAAAACATCTGGGGGGAGGGGGGGGAACGTCTAGTAGTATCGAGAGCAAAAAAAAAAAAACGGGGCCTTGTAGCACACTGCACATGCACAAAAATAATGACGGCCCCAAGAAATTTGGAGTCTGTAGTGTGGGTGAGTTATGGGTTGTGCGCCAGCACGTGTTTGCTCTTTCAGCGCCCTGTTTTCTGTGAAGTGTAGGCGTTGTGGCTTTCCCCTCGGCAGTTCTAATGACTCACGGAAATGGCACTCATTCTCCGACACTCCTCTCAAGCCACAGTACTGCTTCAGACCGCACCCTGCCCTCGGTGTCATCCTCCGTCACACTGCCCCCCCTTCATCCCACCATGCTTCCCTCATGCTTTCTTCTCGAAGAGGAAATGAGGCTACAGGGCATGAGTTCTGCCCGTATAGCCTTGGCTGCAATTTTCAACTGAAACGGTGATAGGGTCCCCTGGCACCTGGCACCTGGAGAGCCACCAGCACATGCACATGAATGCCTCGCCAAGTTTTCTTCCATTGTCGATGGCATGGCTTTCACAAAGCTAGCACTTGCTGGAGCATAACGCACACATAATGCACTTGAATGCATGAGTTATACGTTAACATTAACATTAACACGTAACGCACGCACTCTACCGAAAAACTAATCTGATACGTGCGTGCGACAAAAATTTTGGGAATATTTCGCGATGAACAGATTCCATTTCTTGGGGCTGTAAGAAAACGCTCGCCGAATGTTTGGTTTCAGCGTTGAGAAACGGGCTACTCGGTATGCGCTCATAACGGTTCCCAGGCATTTTATCGAACGCCGTTTAATCGAAAAAATGCCCGTTTTATCGGATGCCGTTTGATCGAATGCCATTTTTACCTAATCGAATGTCATCCTGCCTACGCCCGTTTTATTGCAGGTGTGGTGGTGTTGCTTTCACTGCCATTTGCAGTGTTTATATTGTTTAACTGGCCTTTGCGTAAACCTAATCTGCAGCTAGTCTCATTCGGCATTCTCACGGCCGTGCTTTATGTGCAAGAACTTGCATATGTATGTTGACGCGTCCTTCCCGCCTTTTCATTGTTTTCGGGCACCTTTATTTTTATGGATTTTTTTATTTTTTGTGTGTTAAGTGATAGCTGTGAAGCTTGTATATTCCAAGTTTTTGTATTATAATATTACACACGTGACCTAGACTTAGAAATGCCAAAATTGGAGGAGGCTTTTACTGCCTGTCCAATTGGACGGACAAGTTCTGATTTAATTGGTTTTGGGGTTTAAAGTGCCGAAGCCACACATGGCTATGAAGTGCGCTGTAGCTAGGGCTCCGGATTAATTTTGACCACCTGGGGATCTTTGACGCGTGCCTAAATCTCAACATACTCGGGTTATCGCTTTTTGATTTCGTCTGAAAACCGGCCACCTCGGCCGATATCGAACCCATGCCAAGAAGTGCCGTACTGACATAAACAAACGCGGCAAAATGGTTATTTATGTGCCGATACAAAAGCCGAGTATGCAAAACTAAGAGCAATTCACGGCACTATACTCTACAATGATGTGGTATGCTGTGGATCAGATTAGGGACTAGAGGGAGACGGAGCAGACAGATAGACAGAAAAACTTTATTTCGGTTAATGCCATTCAGGTCGCGCTTGTAGCCAGTGGCCTCCACTCACCAGCGACCTCCTCAGTCCTGTCAATTAGCCGGACCTGAAGGTCCGGATGCGCAATGACCAGAACAAAAAACTTGTGGAGAGAAACTTCGCGCATAGCAAGAACATGAAACGCACACAGGAAATAAAAGGGGGCTACTTTAAATACAAATTTAGATAAACAATAATTACCGGTTGTGGAGACAAGGTTTTTAATTACATAGCATAGAGGAAAGTAAAAAATGTACTGCAAATTTTCTTACATGAAAAGGTTGAGAAAAACATTTTCGATAAAACGTCCGTCGATAAAACGGCATTCGATAAGCTGTCCAGACTCCGCTCATAACATTCTGTTATAAATACTACAGTGTAATCTTGATGATACGAATTTCGGGATGATATGAATTTCTGAAAAGTCCCGGCGAAATTGCATTGTTAGCAATGGGAAAAATTTCGGCTGTTCCGAACGGACCTGTGCGGCCCGGCGGATGATACGAACGAGCCGACGAGGGGCCCGACTGCCGAACGAGCGAGTGACAGCTCTCTCTCCCCTCTTTGTCGCTCTTTCTCTAGAAATGGCCGGGCCGTTGTTTTCTGCTTGCTGACACCGCCGCGAAACCCCGCACGCTTCTTGCGGCGTGGCCGGCTGCGGCCGCAAAGTGGCGAGACCGCTCGAGCAACTGCTCCTAACCGCTCTTTAAAATGCCACTCAAGGCAGACGCTAAGTTGCTTGTGCGGTAAAGGAGCTGATTATGCTTGCGAAAATGGTACTATAAAACATCATCCACGGCGCTAGTGAAAGCGCCCATGAAATATCTGCCGGGGTGCTAAGCCTAACCATCTCCGGCGGAGCTAAGCCGGCTGTCTCAAGCGCTTCGCAAGTCGTCGGGCTCCTCCATCCTGCCGCGCACGTCGTGCGTCATTTTCTGGTTGAGGTAGGAGCTACCGCGGGCGCGAAATCATCGATACAGGCGTGAAAATACAGTGCACGCAAAGCCGAGGTGTGCGAATCGCGTGCAAAAACGCACCATGTGGTTCACGCTTGACTTACGGCATGTAGCGAGCTTGGGCACCGCGAGTGAGGTGACGAGCGTGAAGCGTTACGCACTCCAGAAAGGTCTGCTTTGCGACGTGGGGATAAAAAAATGCAGAAGAAAATCACGAATTTCTTCAGGCGAAAGTAAAAAAAGAAATACACGAAAACTTTTTTTCAGCGCTACATTTTTTGGTCTGTATTGGTTCATACGAATTTCGGATGATACAAATATTTTTCGCGGTCCCGCGAGATTCGTATCATCAAGATTTTACTGTATTATTAATTCGAAGGTGTACTCAATGATGGTTCCCAGACAGTTTATCGAACGCCGTTTTATGGAAGAAATGCCCGTTTTATCGAATGCCGCTTTATCGAATGTCATTTTCTCGAACTGCCTTCGTCCGTTTCATCGAAAGTACAGTCTTTCTGCTTTCACTGTAATTTTCAGTGTTTATTTTGTTTAACTGGCCTTTGCACTAACCTAATCTGCAGCTTGTTTCATTCAACATTGTTTCGACCATGCAGTATGTGCAGCAACCTTCATGTATGTGTTGACGCGTCTTTCCCTCCATTTCGTTGTTTTCGGGCATGTTTATTTTATGGCTTTTTAATTTTTTGCACGTTCATTGATAGCTCTCAAGCATGTACACCCGCCCAATTTTGTAGCAATATCACGGGAGCGTTGACCGTCCCATCGATCAGCGCCGTATGATGTAGCGAGACGACAAACTCGGCGAGAGTAGTCGCATGTGCACTAAGCAAAGGCCGCTGCTCTCGTCATCTGCTAGGCTGTTCCAAGAGCAGAGGGCCACCCCCGATTTTCGTTATTCGCTTATCACACTGCTTAGCCATACTCGAAATTTTTCTTCAAGCCCAGGCACGTTGCGCCAACTGAAAACAGTTATCCGCGTTGCCGAACGCAAGGTTCGTTCAGCGCAAGGTTTGTTCGGCAACGCTGATTACTGTTTTCTGTTGGCACCAGGAAACTGGTCTTGAAGAAAGATTTCGAGTGTGGCTAAGCAGTGTGATAAGCGAATAACAAAAATCAGGGGCGGTCCTTTGCTCTTGGAACAACCTAGCAGATGACGGCAGCAGCGGCCTTTGCTTAGTGCGCATGCGGCTACTCCCGCCGAGTTTGCTGTATCACTCCATCATGCGGCGCTGGTTGACCGAACGGTTGACGCTCCCGTGATATTGGCAAAAAATTGGGCAAGTGTACATCCCAATTTTTGTATTAAAGTATTTGCCACTATATTACAAACCATAACCCCGTGCACAATATTGTTCTTTCGGTGTATTTGGATTGGTATTGCCAAATATACACCTTGGGCCAACCCTCATCATCACGTGATCTGGCTGTCAGCGTCTCTGGTTTTTACTCTTTGTGGAGCCACGGCTGTGAATTCAAGTGACGTCGCGTGTGTAATCGTTGTAAGTGTCGTTTACAGCTTTGCGGTCCAACCACCTTCACGGCGGAGAATGGATTGGAGCCAATTTTTTGCTCTTTAGTTTTAATTAAGCAGTTGAGAACAGTAGGACAAGGCTTTATACCGATAAACACCGTGCCGATAACGAGCTAGAAATGCAGAAATTGGCACGGGCTTTTACTAGCTGTCTGGTATAGAGTTATGACATTTGGATGCACAAGCGCCGATTTGATTGATTTTGGGGTTTAATGCGGCGAAGCAAGACCTCGGCTATGAGGTGCGCCGTAGTTGAGGGCTCCGGATTAAGTTTGACCACTTAGGGATCTTTGACGTGCGCCAAAATCTCAACACGGGGGACTTTCGCTTTTCGCCTTCATCTGAAAAGCAGCTACTGCGGCCGAGATGGAACCTGCGACCTTGAGCTCAGCAGCACAGCGTAGAGCCACTAACAGTGCCTTAGCCCTTGCGCCACTGCGGCGGGGTTGCACAAGAGCCTAGAAGAGCCTTACTTGCATAAACACGTGCCGCGAAGTAATTATGTGCCAATACAAAACCTGAGAACAAAAAACTAAGAAGGATATCAGGGTATTGTTATGCTGCGGATCAGACGGAGGACTTAGACGGAGATTCGTTATAGCAGTTACACCTGCACAATGAACCGAACAAAAAATTGACGGAGAGAAACTTTGCACATCCCAAAAGCATTAAAAAAGCATGCAGGAAAAAAAAGGCGCCTACTATAAATACTTCAAATTTTGGTAAATAATAAGGACCCGCTGTGGAGACATAGAGGAAACTAAAAAAATATACTGCAGATTTTCTTAAATCAAAAGGCTGGGAAAAACATTTTCGATAAAACGGCGTTCGATAAAACGGCGTTCGATAAAACCCCTCAATGATGACACAAAACAACTCTTTACTTGGGGACGGGTGATTCACAGGCTTGAAATAAAGGGTTCTCTTTTTCTGAAAGGCATAGTACATGGCTTTCTGGCCTTTCCTTGCGGATTTTGAAGAAAATTCATGTGGCTTCACTGGCTTTTGCAGAGGGTCCAGACAGTTTATCGAGTGCCGTTTTATCCAACGCCGTTTCATCAAACCCGTTTTATTGATGGACGTTTTATCGAAGCCGTTTTATCGAAAATGTTTTTCTCAGCCTTTTCATTTGAGAAAATTTGGAGTATATTTTTAAAATTTCCTCTTGGTCTCCACAGAAGGTCCAAGTATTATTTATCAAAATAGGCTCTAATGCCCTGATATGCTTCTTAGTTTTTCAGACTCCGCTTTTGTATCGGCACATAATTATTTTGCCGTGTGTGTTTATGTAAGTAAGGCACTTCTTGGTGCTTGTGCAACCCCGGTGCGGTGGCGCAACGGCTAAGGCGCTGTTAGTGGCTCTACGTGATACTGATCAGTCCGAGGTCAAGGGTTCGATTCCGGCCGTGGTGGCCATCAGATGAAAACGAAAAGCGAAAAACTCCTGTGTGTTGAGATTTTGGCGTGCGTCAAAGATCTCATAGTGGTCAGAATTAATCCGCAGGCTTCAACTACGGCTCACCTCATGGCCGAGGTCTAGCTTCGAAAGAGAAACTCGAGACAAAATAGTGTTCACATAGGCGCCAATATTGAAAGAGGAATTGAAAATAGACATTTATGGCCATTTAGAGCGCGCAACCTCCCCTGGAGACGAAGCGAAAAAAAAAAGAATGAACCCGGGCCTGAGCCCGAGCCATGGCGCGAGCGCGCAGGGGTTTGAAACCGGAGTGGACTGACAGATCCGCGGCCTTTACGGGCCCCAATACATTTGTAGTACCCGCGAATGTATGATGCGAGCTAATCAACACAGCCGCTGCTGGAACTGGCGCGCACGAATCTTTTTTGTACCCGCGAATGTGATGAAAACAAAGCAAAAAAAAACAAAGCAATAAACACAACGAATGCCGCGCGCACACAGGCCTCAAACGCGCACGTATTACACGCGGCGAGTCGGGCAGAGAGGAATCGGCGGCGACGGGACGACAGGAAGAAAGGGAGAGGAAGGGATGGCTGGAGAAGGGAGGAAGCGAACAAAGAGAAAAAAAAAAAAGAGAGAGAGAGAAACCTTGATACACGAGGCGAAGGTGTCACATAAACTGGCGACCATCTGCAGCCGCTCTTTTAGCGGGGAGGGCATTCCTGGTCTGGCAGCCATGGTAGCCCCGCAAAAGAAAAAAAAAATGGCGGAAAAATTTGCGGGTATGCCAGTCGAAATGCTACGCACAAATGAAATCGAAACCTAATGTAATTGGAACAGTCACTATAAAAAAGCCTAACCTACAAAAGTTCAAGCTCACATGCGGTGGTTGCTGGGATAGTGCACTGGCTGTGTGCGCGGTTGTGGCCGAGTGATGAAGCGGCATTGTCGCTTGTGTGCTTGCCGATTGATGCTGCATTTCTGAAGCTGTAGAGACGTCGTTGAGGATCTGCAAGGCCAGAAGGAGGATGTGGCTTGGCGTTGAGGTCACCTGTGCGTTGGTGTCCAGCCAAAAACTCGTCAATCACCTCATTCCTCCCGTCTCCGACTTTCCATGTCCCTTCCGCGTCCGCCCTGTTCTTATCCTTTTTTACTTTTGTGACGTGATTTTCGCCGACAACGGCATGCACACTTCATCTTTCTTCTGGTTGCTTCTCAAAAAGCACTTCCTCATAGATGCCTATTCTGAGCAAACGTTTCCTGCTATTTCAAAGAAATGGAAGCAACACAATTTCTGCTTTTATTCACTGGTTAGCACTTTCTGCAAGCATAACTATTTAAGGGCACAAAAAGAAGCTATTTACTTATAATATAGTAAAAACAACAAATTACCTAGCTATTATGCAATGCTTGCATGCGATGTATTTGATACTGTAAGGGCCGTATTATTGCGCACCTTCCTTCGTGTTCACTATGCAATGTTTAGTTATGTACGTAAGCTTAAAGTACTTACTGATGTGGTCAATATGTTGGTTGTGCTGGCATTGGTAGCGGCACATACAGGAATGTGCAACATTGAACTCAAGACAAACTTTCCGTTGGGCTTACTGTGCAAGAATCATATACTGTACAGTGCTGCCACTCCTGCGCCAAATGCGCCAATTTGCGCCAAATGAGGTATCCTGCGCCATCCTGATACAAAAACCACGATTTTGCAAGCAAGTGCGCCAAAAGTGCGCCAAAATTTGTGTTGCGCAAATCGCGTGCAGCCTGTTACAAGCACTACTTCACAGTGGTCTCTAGACATGTATAACTAATTCGGGTTGATAACTTGAACTCCCTAGCACCCGTCATCGTGTTTGCCGCGGCGAGTTTGGTTGGCGCCGTCACTGTACCGCCGATACAGTGTTTTCGTCTAGCATGTCATTGCAGCGCTGGCGTACCGCGGTTAAAAACTTTCCTTCTTGCTGTAGTTTCCAATAATTCCTGCTATAAACAATAGGTAGTTTTAGGTGGCGTTTATTGCCGGCCCTCTCCGCTCCGGGAGCCAATGGGAGCGCCGTTTCGCGGCATGCGTGACGCGCTCGGCTGCAAGCTCTCGCTTCGCTTGTTGGGCTCGCGGAGGGGACTGCCGCAAGTGAAGCGGGCTGTGAAGAACGGCCAGTCCATCAAAAGCATGAACCTCATGGAGCGTTTTCTGCTCGCGAAAACGCGCCGCGTAAGCACCCATACGCTGCGCGCGGCGCGGCAACATGGCGGCGGCTTCGGCCACGGAGTGGTGTGGGGTAAGCGCTCTCTAAAACATCGCTCAAGGCACGCACGAAGTTGCTTGTGTGGTAAAGGAGCTTATAATGTGGCCGAAATCGGTACTTTAAAACATCATCCGCATCGCTAGTGAAAGCGTCCATGCAATACCTGCCGGGGTGGTAAGCCTAAAAACCGCCGACGGAGCCAGCCGGCCGTGACCAGGCTGTCTCGAGCGCTTCAAAACCGCCGCCATGAGGCATGCGCCTCCCCATTGGGGCAAGTCGCCAGGCTCCTCCCACTGCCGCGCGCGACGCGCCTCATTTTCTGAGCGTGGCAGAAACTGCCGCGTGCGTGGAATCGTCGACGCGGGCGTGAAAAAACCGCACGCGCAACGCCGACGCGCACGAATCGCATGCAAAAGCTCCATGCGCGTTTCTCGTGCACATTTCCAGCTAGCGTGGAAATGCGCACGAGGACTGATAGCAAGCGCCTGCATCTAATAAAATGAAAAAGTAAAACACGAGGGCTTGCCTCAACAATTAATAAACTAGAAAAGAGGCGCGTTGTTTTTTTGCTAGGCAGGTTTGTCGAAGCCTTTCAAATTCATTATCGTGTTGCAGGTTGTCTTTTATCCACACCAGAAAGTAACTAAATACCCTGCAAATTATGTTTTGTTGCATTTTTGCGATTGCGTGGATACTTAGGGGATTTAATTGCATCAAACTTATGGCGACTTCTAGCGACTGTTTCGAAATAAGTGGAAAAAAAATCCCATTTCCCCAGGAATGCCAGGTTGGGCTATAAAGAGCCTAATTTGGCTACTTTTTTTTTTGGTTGTAGAAATTTTCTTTATTGGCTATTTGGCTATTCTTGGGCTATTGGGAGAGCTGACTGTGAAAGCTATTTTTAATGCATGTTCGAGCCTGCCAACTATGAAGCGTTTTCAGTGACTTCTTAAAAAGACTTTCCCTGGTAGGGACAAGGAGACCATTATTCTTCAGCTTTGTCGTCCATTTGTGATCGCATGTGTGAAAATCACCTTGAAGCCCATTCAATGGCGACCTCCACATCAATTACTGGACGATACTGGTCAATTTTTAGTGCTGAGAGATGCTTTGGACACATCTAGCAGTTGATGTTTAGTTGCTCCAAGGTGCTCCAAAACTGACATTTAGGTGCTCCAAATTGCTCCAAAATTAATAATTTACTGATACAAAAATTGCTCCAAATCACCGTTCATCAGTGGCACCACTGTATACAGGGAACTGTCTTTCAGCTTAACTTAGGGTGCCTCGATTCGCTCGTCCGCCGTACAGAGCGGAGACACATATACGCTGGCGCTGCCATTTTGGGTCACTCGCTCACCGCCGAAGCAAGTAATTGTATCAAAACCACGCTAAAATCATTGCCGCAACGCAGTTTACTGGCGAAGCTTGAATCAGCTTATCTGTTTCGCGTTGTTCAGGGGTGAGACAGCTGCGCATATTGCGCAGTTTTGATACAAATTTGTTTTCTTGCGCCAAACTGCTCCAAGGATTTAAACACTCTCGTCAGTTTCAGTGGGGAAAAATGCTTACTGGCTGCATATTTTCGACCACCTCCAAGGTGATGCTGCTTGTAAAGACAGAATTGATTGATAATTCAATAAAAAACGGCATAAAATTGTCCTGAGATAGTTTTTTCGAACATCGCAATGTCGGGTAGGTTGCACATGTTATATTCTCCGAGTTTTTAAAGTTTTCCAATCGAAAACCATTGCAAAAAAATCCTGTAGAAAAAATACTTATGTACACTGAGGTGACAATTTAGTTGTGCAAATTGATCAAAAAACATATTTTCGGAGCGAGCGCCGTTTCTCCGGACATCGCCTCCGACGCTACCGAACGACATTACAGTAGTATTAACTCCATGGACATTACTGGGTGCCGCCATCTTGGTGTGGTAAATACTCGGAAACATGGCCGCCGGGCGAAGCAGTTCCTCCTGGTTCAGGCAGAGCGCTCTTCGCCGATTTCTACCGTGGTTTGGATTATGAGGGTGGCTGGGTTTACATTTAGTCTTTTGATCTGCTGCGGGAAGTTGCGCGACTGGAAAGACGGGAGTTCATCAAAAACAACGTGATGTCCGCGAATTCACTATGTTTCGGCCTTGAGTGTGAGGCGCGGTGCGTGCTTGAAGTGAAATTTCGGACTCATGGCAGTGTTATAAAATGCTGACTTATTGCTGCCTTTGACAGCGACCTTATGAACGGCGGGAATGGGTCATCGACACTGCAGAAGTGGCGGCGCATGGCTACATCGCCGAAAATGTTCAAGCAAACAAAACTTGTTGCGGAGCTGGTTGGTACATACTTTAAGAGAGAAAAAAACGTAGCGCAAACTAGACGTGGACGAAGTCCACGTCTAGTTTGCACCACGTTTTCTTCTTTCTTAAAATGTTCAAGCAGTGTATGATAGTGGGACAGGCTATAATTGCATGCTAGTAATAATGGTTCATCTATCTGGAGTGAAATTTAATGCCAAAAGGGAGTGGCTAAACATACTAACATTACTCAAATTACGATCGTAGTGAATGTGCACCTTGAGGATAGAAATGGGAGGGCTGGCGGGATGGGACGACTGTCACCTCGCTTTGCACAACCTTTGCCGTGACTCTGCACTTGTGTTAAGGCGAGTCTGGGATTACAAAATGATAATTTCGGCATTCACATGATAACAAAAATGCCTTACGATTGCTTGTTTTTTCAATTCGATATTTGCAAGGGCACTCCACGCTATCTATGCATGAGCCTAAAATTTAAAAGTGGTTTGTGAAGGTAGTGTAGTGGAAAAACTTTATTGAGAGGCTGTTTCAGTGTTATGTACGTTCAAAACCGATTAATAAGTGCACTTTTCTCCCCGGAGTTGCCTAAATTTTGATTTTTTAGGCTCCTAAGGTGACATAATAAATGTTGTTCTGCTCCAAATCAAGGTTCTTCTGCTCCAAAATCGAGATTTCGCTGCTCCAAAAATTGCTCCCAAATCTGATTCAGCTGTCTCACCACTGGTTGTTGGGTCTTGTGGGAAACGAACAGAACAGTGATTTCAGCACTTTGACCCAATAGTGGCGGCACGGGGCCGTTCAAAGGGTGTCTCCATCCTGTACGGCGGCGCTGGCATCAAGGCACCCTAGCTTAACTCTTTCGTTACCGCACCTACCGTAAAAACCCGCATATAATACGGACCCGCGTATAATACAAGGTGTAATTCGGGGACAGCAAAATCAGAAAAAAAGTTTTCATCCGCATATAATACAAGGTAAAGAGCACAGAAAACATTTATTTGCACTGCAGTTACCATTCAGTCATTGTCAGTTTTCGCTGGCACTGTTTCCCAACGTCCGTTCAATCATCGTCAGGTTCGCTGCCGCTGTTTCCTGAAGTCGCCTTGTTGGAAATGTCTTCCCACAGAAAGTGGTTCTCAGTGCCATCAAGGGCGTTCGAGATGCCGCATTTCTTAAAAGAGCGACTGACGAGCTCCTCTGGGATGCTGGCCCACGTATCCGCGATCCACCCACAAAGCACCGCTGGAGAAGCCCGCGTCAGCCATCCCATAGCTGTCACTTATGAGTCTCCTGACCTCATCCCCTCTTGTTAGCAGGACCTGATGCAGTCTTTGAAAGGCTTGTTGATGCAAACGTCTAGCGGTTGCAGCTGGGATGTCATTCCTGCTGGAATGACAATGAGTTCAATGCGGGGTTCGCGCAACAACTTCTTCACGGAATCGGCCAGGTGGCAGCGAAACGCGGCCAACATGAGCACTGACGGGAACCCCCCAACAGTGCTCCAGGCCGCGACACCGCACAGACTTTATCCAGTCAAGCACTAGTTGCTTTCTCCACCAGCGAATGCTGCCTTCGGTGACGCCGAACTGCCGTCCTGCGGCGCAATTCCTGGTGGTCTCGGCACATAAAATAACTTTTCTTTTAATTGCTGCTGAATACTGCCTTCGTGCACCCGACATCGTGATAGACTTGCGGTGAACGTGCTGATCTTTTGCGTGGTCAAAACAATCAAAATGGCGCCGGCTGAGAGAAGCAGCAGCCAGCTAACGCCACCGCAAGATGGCCCACCCTCCGCTGAAACCGAAACCGAAAGTGCAAATTTTCGGCTGAAAACTTTGGAATCTACATATACCGTATTTACTCGCGTAATCCTCGCACTCGCGTAATCCTCGCACCCCTAATGTGAGCCCCAAAACTTGGATTTTTCGGTTCCTCGCATAATCCTCGCACCCCCAACTTTGCAGCGGCGAAAGTTGCCTGCTCGCGAAACCCGCATGGTGCACGCGCTCGCCAACGGGCGCCCTCCCCCGCCGCCTCTCCGTTCCTAACAACCTGCATGGGCCCCTAACAACCTGCATGGCTACTCCTTAACAGGCGCCCTAACACGCTACTCACACTGTCCTTGAGCCGGTTTCGCGTGTGCGCAACTAGACGGCGTTCGCACAGCCCGCTGTCGTGTCGTCGTGTCGCCGCCGTGGTCCCGTCGTTGAGCAGCAGCAGTCAGTGAGTCACTCGCCGCTTTCGCGTCAGTGGCAGATAGCTCGCTGCCATTTTGAGAACTTTTTGATCTCTTTGTTTTGTGCTTGGTGCCGCTTCGCCATGGGGAAGAACGCCAGCTACACTGCCACTTTCAAATTGAAAGCGATAGAGTATGCGATCGAACACGGCAACTGCGCCGCAGGCAGGCACTTCGGCGTCACCGACTTCAACTTGCGTTACTGGAGTAGGGCACGCACATGACGACGACGAGATAGGGCGCGCGCCAGAAAGCAAAGGCGGCAGTTTCATGATCGGTGATCGACGGGAGACTGTTTACGTTGTAAATAATAAAATAAAAAGAAATAGCTGCTGTTGGCAACACTGAGCTTACATATACAAAAAACGATTGCTACATTTAGCGGGACTGGCAGAAGGCAAATTGGCAACACTGTACACCGGATTTTTTTTTTCCCGCATAATTCTCGCACCCCTATCTTCGCATTGACTTTTCCGAAAAAAAAGTGCGAGGATTATGCGAGTAAATACAGTAATACGAGGCACAAATTTTACATAGTAAAATTTGGAAAAAAAACCTCGTATTATACGCGGGTTTTTACGGTATTCAAAATCGTTCAGTTTGAACAATAACTTGGGAGCCCCTTTTCATAGCGTTCCAGGCCTTTCTAAAACAAGGAGAGGTATTTGGGGTACACTCAGAAAATGCCATTTCAAAACCAGTTTTGTTTTCATTCTTGCAGCAAAAGCGTGATTTTTGACACGCGTTTGCATAACCTGAGTGGGTAAATGGGGCGTGGTTGTCGTACGTCACAGCCACCACAGAAGAAGGCGTGCCTGCCGCTCATAATTACTCTGCATCAGTGTTTGATTTCTGTTATCAGGGCACAAATGGTGAATGAGACGATGATTTTCAGTCGTCAGGTTTGCACTCTGACAGTTATAATAATTGAAATCGGCTGAAAATACCAAGCAGTGTCTGTCTGCAGTTATTTTATGATTTTAGGCAGTTTTATTGACTTTCTGCACATTGTTCTAGGTCGTGTTGTAGTTCTACTTACCACAGAAACATTCGCAACCAGTTTACAACAGTTTTGGTTTTGTTTTTGCATCATGAAATTCATATTTGGCCCTACTACACACTACGCAGTTACCCAACTTCAAGACGATCTGCCATGGCGCCTTCATCGCCTGCTACTGATCCTCGAAAAAAGCATGCTGCTTGTGATTTTATCCCACCCTAATCAAATGTCTGCGATAAGAACTTCAGATGCAAGTCAAAAGATAACACCCTGCCATTGGATATCAGTTCAAACAAAGAGAATGCTTGAAACAGGCCTTACACACCTCCAGCCGTTCACCGGTCAGTTTCTTTCCCATATGAGGGTATCTCCGGAGGTCTGGTGTTGCTTGTTAGTAGAATTGAGACTGAGTCTTCAACAAGTTTGCTATTGTTTCTTTTCGAAAATGTTAGGTGGCACTGCAGTCCAGGAGGCTCGTAGTGCTGAACTTTTCATCGCGCAACAGCTACTCAGTGAAAGCTTGCAGGCGCGATTCTAGTGCATCGCACCTCATGCCTGCCAGCAGGGCTAAAATAGCGAGTCAGAAGATGATAATAAATCGCAATTTTATGTTCTGAGAGATAACTGACGCTGAACGTCAACAAGCATCAACTGCCGAGTTTTGTTTTCAACTCCATGACTTCTCCACATCGCGTGTTTGTCCATAATACTGTGCTGGCCGTAAATGCAAAGTCAGTCATTTGAGAGGGGTTTAACATCACGTGGGGCAAATTCGTGCCTCTGATAATGACAAACGCTAAATTTCTTTCTAGTGAACCACCCAAAATTGTGCACTTTGAAATGGAGGTTGGGCTTCACCACATTGTGCGGGCACCGTGCGTGCTAACATTTTTTTTTATATCTGACAAACTGTTATGCGCAAGTCAATGTTTTTTTTAGGACCTGTTTTTGAAATGTTTCCCTACAAAATGCGTGTTCGAAATTTTTTGTACTATCAGTGGTTTGTTATACACAGCTTCTTTTTTGTCAATTTCTATGACAACTGGACGTGAAGTTTGATTTTGGCAATTTTTTTCGCATTCATTGTCTATGAAAACAATTTAAAAACTGGTGTTGTTGAAAAGGGTGTTGAATCATCTGCATTTTACGTTGCTGCACTGTGTGCCTAGCCAATGTGTTTAGCACAAAAGAATGTTTTCTTAGACGCCTAAAAATCGGTCAATTTCCCGCAGTAAAGAAACGGTTAAAGCATGCGTCTGCTGTAACCTTGTTTTCACCACCTTTTTTGAAAGCGAAAGCCTTCAGTTTCCCATTGTGCGAAAAACTGTCATTGTCGTTGTTGTCCAGTACAGAAAATGGCTGCTGCCGTGAAGAGTAAAAGCCAAAATTCTGTTTGTATGGGAATTGAACCCAGGTCCCTAGAGGCGGATCCAAGTGTGTTACCACCGCACTTCTTGAGCACGTTGCCAGCAGCAAGACAAGAGTTAGCCTAGTATGTGTTGCGCTGGCGAAGAAGTTTACCTGTCGAAATCTGCCTGTCGAAGAAGTTTACACGAAATGACAAAGAAGCGAAATTGAAGAAAAAATTTGAACCCTTTTAATAAGTATTGCCAGAGAAGCTGTAATGCTTTTATCTTCAAAGCACGTTAGCAGACTTAAACGCCTCGTCAATTTTTTTATTGGGGTTTTTAATTCGCTCGGTGGCTACTCTTGGTGGAATATTCAATATCTGAAACTAGTGTGCAGAGAAGTAATAAAAAAGACATTTATCACATTTCAGGTTGAACTGCTGTGGACAGAACTCATCGAACCAGTCATGCTGTTGTGAGTGCATCAAAGTCATTTTTGTTGTAATAAAGATTTTTCACTGTGCGTTTATTGGCTGCTTTCGTTTTTAACAACTGGCAGGCCTAAATTTTTTATCAGCACCATGAACACTTTTCCCATCAGGGCTGCCTTGCATTTGTGTGCACGTGGAATGAACGAGTTTTGATGTTCTGGTGCTCACCACACCGATGGTCTAACTGAATTAAACTGCTCATTATGCATAAGTGCATGATACATATGCTGTGTGTGAGCCAAAGAAAGCTCAGAACAGAAATAAGTTACTAACAGCAGAACATCAAATTGGCATGGTTTAAGCATAATCCTTAACAATGCAGCAATGAAATGCCGAGAAACACTAAAAGGGGGCCGAGTTAATGGTGTCTTGGTGTTGGGTTCAGCATACTGTGTGATACTCGCTGCATAGGCACCTCACCTTTGCAATGAACATTGACAAAGGATTTTCTACTTTTACAAGCATCAATGGTGGATGTAAAACCTGCCAAAAT
The DNA here is from genome assembly GCF_048455015.1 of Haemaphysalis longicornis. Lineage (NCBI taxonomy): Eukaryota > Metazoa > Arthropoda > Arachnida > Ixodida > Ixodidae > Haemaphysalis > Haemaphysalis longicornis. The sequence continues at coordinate 411,442,735 of NW_027526203.1, forward strand.
ACGGCATTTAAAAGTCAAGTGATCCTTCAAAGTAATGGGGAACATACACTTTGTTCAATTTTTTACAATGAAAACCAACTGCAAGCAACGAATGTTGTTTATTTGTAAGATACACAAAATAAACTTTCTCACATTACATACATACAAGTGCTCATTGATGAAGCCGTGTCTACATAGGCATGTTCAGTGACTGTGTGAGGTGCCCATTGCGTGAGACCTCTCACGCACTGCATCGCCATGTTGCTGCAGTCTGTTGGTGATCTCTCCCCATCGCAGTATAGATGGTATGCACTGAAAAGTTTAGCGGGGGATTTTTTTCCTTGACACCACTGAAAACCGCCATGACAGTGCCCACTGTGCCTGCGCATGCGCTTTTCGCCCGTATCTCGCAGAAAAAAAAAACGCTAGCAGGCATCATCTGCCGCGTTTCACCATGATTCTCGACGGTGGTTTCAACAGATACATTATTAATCACACTCAGATTATGTGGTGGCGCTCTACTTGCCCTCGAGCACTTCACATCCCCTGAGAATGAAGCTGCAGCTGCGAACAAAAGCGACACAGCGCGCAAGAGGCCGATGCTGCAGTTGCCTGCGGCCACGAATGTCACCACGAGTGCCCTCTAATGCGGGGTTGAGTACAAAGACCAAATAACGGTTTTGAAGAAATGTTTCACGCGTACGCTGATTTAGATACGATGGTAGCGTAGCAGCTAGTGCATGTAAGGCCGTCTCCCGGGCTGTGCCGTGCACGCACTGCCCAGCCAGCGCAAGCGCTGGCGGATCGCATGCAGCCTTTGAACAAATCGCTTAAATTCGGCTTCCACGTGGCAAAATTTTCGGCAACAATATTTCTATTGTTGTCCTTGAACAGGTGACAGACCTTGAAGGGGTGATTGGCTTTTACTATAATAGCAAATGCGAGACTTGGTCTATCACGATGTAGTTGCACGCGTACATAAGCTCCGAAGTGTTTACCACTCTACCTAGTCGTGCGACGATTTCAACCTTGTCTCACAAGTAGATTGTAGGGTGCTCTGATAGAGGCGAAAAGCAAAAACGCCCGTGTGTACGAGAGTTCGGCACACGTTAAAGATCCCCAGGTGGTCAAAATTAATCCGGAGCCCTTCACTACGCCACGCCTCGTCACCTGCGTTTCGTTGGCGCATTAAACCCTACAATCAATCAAGGCAGATTGTAGGGTGCTGCACGTAACAGTATTTGGCGTCGAGGTATTACTTCGTGTTTGCTAGGGCCCAATTTGGAACCTCAAACAGCCCGCTGATGTCTTGCTGTGCTTTATTGGGCGCAAGCATGGACAAGTACTGCCATCTTGTGGAGCCTGACATAACCACTGTGGCGTTGCTTTGGCAACACAGACACTTGGGCAACAGCATGGCGGCGCACGCGCATGGTTGCCCGCATGTGTGCCACGCCACTGCATACAACCTATAGCCGACATAAAGGTTTCTATTTTTCATGCGAGAACAGGATGGTGTCAACTTTTGCCAGGCTTCAGGCAAATCTTCACCTCATAAGCTTACCCTGCGCACACCATTTTGCATAATTTGAAGTGAAATGCTTTTCTCACAACCTACCATTAAAAGTTTCAGATTATGTGCGTACCTATGTTTCCAGCTAATTTTATTGAAAAATAGTTGCACCTTGTGTGCTATGGGCTCCAAAAAAAACACTGGGGCTTTTTGATTTACCGTCTAAAACTCAATTCTGATAGGCAGTAGGTAGTTCAAGGATTCTCCACACCATAGGGATATATGTGAGAAACTAATGCCTGACTGCTTCTTGGGTTTGCAGTCCAAGACTGTAAATCGAAGAGCCCCACTACATAATGTCCTTAGAACCCACCGTTTTTTTTGCGAGACTGGCTTAAATAAAAATGGGCGAACGCTCTGTTATTATACCCTAGGATATAATAGGATACAGGCTACCGAACGATCACCGGAGTTCGCAGCAGTCTCCTCCCGCCGCCGCTTTGGCACGTGCTTTTTATGCTGCGCGCGTGCTGCATTTCTCGTGCTAAAGTGAGATCCTGGTAAAATTTTCTTTCGGATTATGAAAGCATATGCGTTAGCACGTGCCCAGCAAGTTCAATTTGCACGTTGAGTAGCTACTGAGTTCATTTTTGCCGGCACTTGTATTGTCGTCTAGACGCGTCGTCTGCTACACGCCGCTTGACAGGCCGAGTGCCCGGCAGTTTCACAGGATGAAACGTGCTCTTGGGTGGTCGTCGGCTGCGTTCTTCCCGTCAGCCGGGTGACAGCTGTTCACTTTGTCACAGCGCATTTTTCTCTTGTTTGCTAATTTCTTCACGTGTTCGCGCTTCGAACGTCCAGATTTTATGGACTGAAGAAACATTGAGGCTTGTAACAAGTGTGACTAAAACATGACCGATTCTGGTGAATGTATTATTTCTGACCCTTAAAATAATTAGCTGTCTCATATAAAAGACGCATTAAAAAGGCACACGCTACTAAAGGGGTGCACTTACAAAGCCGGATTTCCGTTTTGCTTGTCTTTGAAGAAATTTTTGTTCGCAACGTTCGTCACAGAGTTTGAGCATCTGAAGTACAACTATGGGTTAGAGTCGCAGTTCGCAGAAACGACAGAACAGCTTGGGGTGCATGACTTTTAATTACTATTAATACGCAGAATGTGGTGAATAACTTTTTTGTGTGCTAGTATTATTAAATGGAGGGAAAACAAACAAACAGCTGTCAACTCGTTTTAATCCCCGCCAGAACACGTTACAATATTAAGAATGAATGCAGCTAATACAGCAAGGCAGATTGGTAGAAACTATCTTCTTTCATCCATGCAAAGTGTGAACCTATTGTGCCATATACGGACGTTATCGAGCGGCACCAGTTAAACAACTCTCAAGTTCATTTATTATAGAGAGAAACAATCATCGGCAGCATGCATGTTTTAAGAAAATGGAGGGAGGACTCGGAATAATTTTAGAACACTAGTTCGCATTTTGAAAGATGGGAAATGTCCAGCCTATTTTACCTTTTGAGCCGGAGTGATGCATGCTTGCCGTCTTTCCTTTTGGTGCGCTTTTGCTCCAGGGAGTCTGTGGAATTTCATGGATGAATTCTTCTCTCTCGCATTCTTGTTACTATTGTGGCAGCCGACCTCGCACCAATATTGGGGGTTTGCCTTGGCTTTCAGTTTTACCACCAAAGACATCGCGAAATTACTGCGGGAGCTGCACTATCTGCACTTGCGAACCGAGGGAGATGCCCGCCGACCCGCCCGGCCGCGTCTGACAACCGCATGTGCACACTGCTGCACTCCCCAATTCATTTCTGTCTTCCCGCACCACCCGAGGCACCCCTGCCCCCTGCTCACGAATGTGAACAAAGAGGCCACCGGCTGCACGAGCCACTCAACCCAGCACGTAGAAAGCGCGGCGGGAACCCCTCCGACTCCCAGGAAAGGACAAAGCTGCTGCTTCATGATAGAATCAGCGCTGCCCTCACCCGGCAAACTTTAGCGTTGCCTCCCTATTGTGAGGATATTTTCAAGTGTGAAAACAGAATCTGCAGACAGTTCTTGCAGCGAAACCACTCTTTTTACCTACATGAAGGTTATCACTTCTCCCAGACGTGCCACCCTGTCGTTGTGTCGTCATATTTGACGCTTGTGTATTAAGATGTGATTTTATTACAGGAAGTGTCACTAGATTTTGTTTTCATAGCTTGAAAAGTTTTGGTTTCTTGCACGAAGCTCAGAAACGTACAGAGCGTGTACAGAGTCCCGAAACATTAGAGGAAAAACCCGCGATATCGCTTTAGTCGGAAACGACTAAAAGGTGGAACGAAAGAAATACATTTAAACCTCGATGTAACGAACTTCAATGTAACGAAACCCTTGATGTAACGAACCACGGATTTTTTTTGTAACGTCAAGTGTATGCACACCATGTATTTTCACCCTCTGTGTAACGAAGTCCCGTTTATCCAAATTTCAATGTAACGAAGTTTCATGGAGATTCAGGCACGAAATTTTAGTTGTAGAAATAGATTTTAGGAGACGCAAGTGCCGAAACGGGGTCTCAATAAAACGCGAACGAAGTAAATTTCGAATTTTCGCAGTTCATTACATCGCGGTTTAGCTGTACGAGGAAGTTATCCAGATGCAGAGACAGAAAAAGACAAGCACACCGACTAACAACTAGAAAGACGCAGTTTAGTTTGCAAAAATTGATGTGAACTCAAAATATAAAAAAATGAAAACCCTCCCTGCTCCTCCACCCCATGTGGAGCGCTAGCGTCTCATCATACCTGTTTTCTTGCACATTTTTCCTCGTTGTGGCACTCCACATACGACATTCGACCAAACACACGATACACCAACTCTTCTTTCTGCTCTACTGACCCAGCACACCCTGTTGTTGACTCACAAGCTCAGCAGCACAACTCCCTTTATCCAAGGAGGACATCAACGGAATAGTCACAACTCTCGGATGGGGCATGCAATTGCAGCACTGGCGCACGCCGGACCTGCAGTACGCCCCTCTTTACACTGTCAACCCGCATTGTACGTTTCGTGTATACCTCACGGTTTATCCAGGCAAACAGAGTGTGCTACAGTCAAACCCGACTACAACGGACCGGGATAGAACGAATTATGCTATATATCGAACAAAAATAAATCAGCTACGCAAAAACACGCGAAACATATTCCTTATAACGAAGTTCGCATCTGATATATCGAACTCGGCGTGCCCAGAATGGCCGCCAAAATGCATGGTCTCGGAGCGGCGATTGAGATGTTGATTGGCCGCGACCACTCACCAAAGGCCGCGACTGAGACATTGCGCCTCGTATGGAGCGACATGACGCCCGACACTTTCTGTAACTGTTTCTGACACGCGGGACTCACAACGTAACCCGCCCAGTCAGTGAGTCCGGACCAAGACGGCAGTGCGCCAACTTTTCCTATGCTGTGCCGAACGGAGTGTCCTTCGAAGATTTCCTGAGTGTCGACGACGACGTTGCCGTCACTGTAAGCCCCTCGGACGCGGGCACCGTCAGCAGCACTAATGCTGATGAAAAGCACCGAGGAGGCAGAGGGTGTCGCGAGTGAAAGCCGTCCAACGCTTAATGAAGTGCTTCCGGCATGTCGATGTCCTCCGCCAATACATATTTCTTCGATATTGAAGGACACGGACACGAACTGGTGCAAACAATGTCTCGTATAAAGAATGCCGTGTTAGTTGACGCTGCCAAAATGAAAGGGGAAACAAAAATCACCGCTTTTTTGGAAGTAGTCAGTTAAGGCGGAGAGTAGCTTTATTATTTGCATTAAATCGATTGTTTTGTGCATGGTAATGACATACTATTTTGTTCGTTTCTGCATACGGGGATGGCGGGGGGATTCCCGCGTATTGCGAACTCGCTAAAGTGAACTCGCTATATGCGGGTTCTGCTATATCGAACTATTGGATATATCGAACTAATCGTAGCGCATATTGCAGTTCGCTATAACCGGGTTTGACTGCATACATCGCCTGCGCCTCAAAGTAGCTTATACCAAACGCTTTCTTAACAAAATTAGTCCTGTGACAGCACCTCTGTGTCCCTTTTGCGGTGTATGAGAGGACACTGAACACCTGTTATGTGTTTGACCACGTTTCAACTCGGCATGAATGACAGCTCGAAGTTTGCTACGTTATTCTACTTATTTGCCCTACCCTTCACTAACCTAATGGGCTAGCCTCCCCCCCCCCCCCCCCCTCGGTTTTAAACTCCCATCACTCCCCCCCCCCCCCCCCCTTCCTGCCCTTGCACCCTTGCTGTTTACCTCCCCCCCCCCCCCCCTTCTGTTCGAAATTTTAATTCGGTATATTACTCATCCTGCGTCCCACTCTCTTCCCTACTTCTCTTTTACCACCACTCCAGCCGCCTCTTCGTCACCTCTATGGCAATGAAGTTGAGGCTCCCCCTCACACCAAATCCCAAAGCCTTCGTCAACGTCGCCTCCCCATCGTCCCGCCCCGGGAATATCTCTGTGCAGTCTTTGACAATATGCTCTACGGTTTCCCGATCCCTGCCGCAGCATACACAAGTGTCGTCCTGTTGCCTGTAGTTAGCCGTGTATGCCCATGTTCTGACACCCACCCGTGCTTCAAAAAGCAATGCACTACCTCGCGTATTGCCATAGAAACCCTCCTTCCTGATTTCCACTTTCTCTATTCTATAAGTCTCCAGGTTTTTTTTTTTTTTTTTTTTCACTTCCATTCTCTGTACCCAATTCGTCGTCTCTGCTGCTTTTACCTGCTTTTTAACTGTTGTGTATACCCCACCTTCTCCTGCTGAATTTCCGTACCGCTTGGCCAGCTGTCTGGTCCTCGTCTCCACCGCGTGCCCATGCTCCTCATATACAGGTACCTAAACATTCTCGCGACCCATTTTTTCTCCTCCATGTCACGTAGTCCCTCCTCACATTTTATCTTGCTCGGCGCCTCCCTTGACTCAAAGGACGACCAGCCCATATCCCCCTGTACCGCTTCATTCGTAGTTTTGCTATGGGCCCCTAGGGCTAGCCTACCTATCGCCCTCTGATTTACTTCCAGGCCCGCTTGGGTCTCTGGTTTCATGTACGGAACCGAATTTCCGAAAGTCAATTCTGGTACCATGACCCCCTTCCAGAATCTCCTTACCACCTTGTATTTGTTGTAGCCCTACAGTGCTCTATGTTTCATTATAGCGGCGTTCCATCTTCCTTTTGTTTACATGCAGGTACATGAGGTGGGCCTCATGTACCTGCTGCATACTGAATGAAATAGCTCCTAAAGTAGTTGTAGAGACTAAACAAATAATATCCGCCACAACAAGCTTATTTATCGGCTTTCTTTTGAACGAGCTGTCGTTATAGGTAGGCGTCGAGCGAGCTTAGTTATCGTATGTTAAGTTTATTCGGTGGGGAGGTTATAACCCAGTAGGCCCTACTACGAATCGGCTGTGGTGTGCGTGTTGACGCGGAGCGCAGGCTTCATCGGCGCACAACGCAACTCGCCGTCGGACTTTCGTGCAGAGCTTCAATGATTTGCGGCGAAGACCTCTTACAGAACAGAACCGTGCGAGTCAGTAGTCAGTACATGGCGCGGCGCCATGCGCGGCGCTCGTGTGACATTGACAATGCGGCGCGGCCAGGACCCTCTCCCTCATCACAATAAATAAAGGGTCACAAACCCACTGAGAGAGAAAAAATTCACAATGCAACAGCAGAAGTGTTAGGGAGTTCAAGGGAATAATAAAATTACGCCATAATTTCATATTCACGGGCTCGTGATGAGAGATTTTCACTGTTCATTTTATTTTAACTAAAGGCCGAAAAGAGGGGGGTATGCACCGCTCATAAAATTGCGGGGATGTTCTGACACGCACCCCCTCCCCCCATGCTACGCCCGTGGTCCTACCCCTTGATCTTGGTGCTTACAATGTCCGCTCTGGTAATTAGCTTTATCAGAAACTGTGTAATCTACAGGCCACGTAAAAGGGCTTCCACGGGCTCGTACTGAAGCCTCGATGAGCCCTCAAGTGCTCTAAGTGCCTATGCGAGACCGTATGTAGATATTGACTGCTGTTGATAAAGTTTTTCGCCCAAGCTTATACCTATGCAGCCGACGTCCGATATGTGGCACGTTTCAGTAACGCCTGTCTTAGCTCAAAGACATGTCGATGCGTGCAGCAATGGGTAATTAATGAAATGAATATCGCTGGTTCATCGCCTAGATGAAGGACACAAGCATCAAGTAAACGAATTTATTTTCGATACCGTGATAACCCGGAAAATTTCAAGCAAAGCAAGCAACACTCAATGGAATGATTACGAAATTAAAGGAAGCGCGCGAAAACATGCAATGACTTGCATATAAATGCTATACTCTTCACAAGTAAGAACTAAAAGGTTTCATAGGAACGCTAAATTCGGATGTCGTTGACACGATTAAATATGACGGACCGGTGTCAATTAGGGCTGGACACCTTCTTCACGTGAATGGAGTGAGCACGCGCCGGCACTCGGAAGGATTTGGTGATATTCCTGTGGTTAAACGATTTGATTAGGTTAGGACGCATCAACGAAGAGGATGTATTCGAAAGGCGTATTTACAATTATAAACGGGGTAGAAGTGGCAGCTAAGGCAGCTGCGATGTTCCTGAGACATCGCAGCCGCCTTAGCCGTGAAGCTGCCTTAGCTTAGGTGGGAAGCACACCCGGTGCCCTGGTCCTCCTGTGGACACCTTCACGACATGCTGGGCTATCCGAAAAGCTACTGTCCCGCTTTACAGGCCCTTACCGCATCATTCGCCTGGTTACTCCTGTTGTTCCAGTCACGCCCTCGCCGTCAACCGCGCGCCCAACGTCGCAGCTGGTCCATGTGTCTCGCCTGAAGCCCACTTATTCCGCGACTAAGCTCAGCCCTCAGCTTGTTCCGTCCTCAGCACCAGGACGTTGCTCCTGCCGCCGGGGGTGATGTCGCGGGCTCGTCCCCTTGGCTCCTTGATACTTTGGCTATGCATTGAACCACCGGTGGCCAACACCTCACCAGAATATGTGGCGTGGTAACGACAGGGATGCATTCGCAATGCGTATTTACAATTATAAACGGGATAGTAATGGCAGCTAAGGCAGTTGCGATGTCTCAGGAATGGCACGCAGACCAACATTGTTATTATCGTTGTTGTTCCTCAAGGTGTGCGTTTTCGTCTCCACACCTCCAGCATACGCCTCCAGCATATGGGTCTGCTCACCACAAAGGTGCATACCCGTAGATAGGTGCTGGCCATCAGTTCAATTGATAGTCAAAGTAGGAAGGATCGATGGGGACGAGCCCATGGCAATATGAAGATGCAAGATGAAGTAACGGGTTCCTTTTCCCCGCATAGTCACGGGCAAAAAGGCTCTAGTGCGCCTCGCTGGACAGGGAATTTCGAACTGCTCGTCGCACCCAAGCGTAGAGGTGGACTGCTTTGTGACTGTGGGGTCCTGTTAAGTATGGACGAGACAGGAGCCGTAAACAGACTTCGCGGTTTATTTACGTTGAAAATAAAGATAAAGAACTGAAACCACGAGGCAGCACGTTCTTACGGGCACTTGGGGCCCTTGAGAGTTTATCCGACAAATCTCGCACTCGCACGCAAACACGTGGTTCCTAGAAACGCGGTGAAAAATCCGGCGGAGAGGAGTCCGGCGGGGAGCAATCCGGCGTGTAACAGGGGAGCCGCCCTAACCCAAGACATGTCAGCGCATACCCAACGCCGCAGACATTGGCAAATTTTAAAGGCACCGATGGCATCTTCTGAATAGGCGGCTGACCTGCCGTAAGTGCAGCTTCAGTGAATAACCTCTCTCTTTCAAGCGCCGTAAGTGACAACTGTGCAGCTGGTAAACACCAGCGCGTACGCGCCCACCGTGTAACCCATCTTCCCAAAATCAACAAATCTAGAACGGAAAAGACCGGTGGGAAAACGTGCGCCCTGCAATGTGGCAGTTCACGGGGAAACCGCCATGTTACGATTAAGCGCGAAGTGCTTCGCCGTTACACCCTGCGCCTGTGATACATGTTTGGTGCACTGCGGTATAGTTTCGTGTGTGGCGGTAGAGCCCGCCCCTCTGTGCGCAGGTTTTAAGCAGCGTGCGCTTGAGGCCGGTGACTCGTGCCAGCGGCGGTCGTCATGCGCGGTTTCTCTTCGGCGAAGAATGCTCATGCTTCTGGAGACATCGCCGCTGATTCTAAGGACATTCGATAACTGCATCTAGAAAGGATGTGTTTTTTGTATATTTGTACTTTTCTTACCATGCGCAGTGTGTTGAATGCCTTGTTGACCGTTGGACTTATGGATATAAATTCTCGCTCTTCGGCGAGCCGAGTCAGTACATCTTGGACCTCGGAGCAAGACGTTACTCTGTCCGAGTCATGTAAGCACGGCCGCGGGCTGCCTCCTGTATCATCGCTGCTCTCTTCTTGTCATGCATTAAACAAGTTAAGTTTTGCTCTCGGCTCTTCGTCGTTATATAATTCGTCGTTATATAAGAACAGAGGCAGCTCTCCTGCTCGCCGCTCGTTCATCATTCACCACGCCACCACTACATGACGGAGGCGATGGAGGTCGGTTCTGGCATGCATCCTCCTTTGTAACACGCACCAAACCAACTCATGTGCCGGGACAGTCGCTGTGTTGCCGGCGTCACAGGCATCGGCAACTCGCAAAAAAAGCGGTGGCATCTCCGGAACAAGCGGTTGGTCGCCTACCGTTGCAGCCTCGATAAATAATTTCTCCCCTTCTCGCGGCAGTTCTGCAGCGGAGGTGACAACCTTTGGGGAAATACCGCCGTCACTCACCGCACGGCCGCTCGATGAAGACCGGTCGTACCCAGCAACTCCATGGTTTCGGTGCCCTTATTGCGGTGCCACAACTGACTCGAGCACACCGTTCCGGCGGTCGCGATGAAGGTTAAGGCTACGAGACGCACAGTCTGAACCTCGTACAAATGGGATGCTATAAAAAGAGAACCCGAGCAACTTATTGGGGTCGCTCGCTCCTTCGCTCGCTCGCTCCTTGGAAATGTAATCGTCAAAATAACGTAAATGGAGATAATTGGTCGGACGAAATTTAAAAAAAAAAAATCTAAAAAAATAAGAAAAGTATTAAAAATTACGGAAAGCGGCAAAACGTATAATGCATGGCACTTCCATAATAATACAGATTTTGCGGAAGTTCCACATTTGCAACGCCCCGTATAATGCCGCCACAGCACCCCTGTTCAGTGATCTCGGTGTAGTCCAAGTACAGCACCACTTTGTCAGCCGCCTTGCGCTCACTTACCGCAAGGAAATAAGAAGCAGTAAAGGTTTTATTGTTAGTCTAGCAAACCTGAAAGTAAATGTTCCGAGCTATACCACAAGAAAACCAGAACATTGGTATGTCCCGCACCGACGCACTAATTATGCCATGCAAATGCTTTCTTACAACCTTCTGAAATTACTGAACAGTCTGCTACTCAATGGAATTGATGTAACGTGTTCAGATGCTAGCACAATTAACCACCTGGCGTTACGAAACTAACCAGCCTTTTTTGCATTCCAGTGTTACACCGCCACATGTGTAAACTCATCTTTTTTTTCTTACAATTTAGAGTTGTTTGTATTGAATGCCATGCATTGTGAAACCCGGAAGGTTTTTGAACGCTTGTATATAATTTATCGGGATTATTTCTCTAATGCTACATAAGAATGCGTAGTGCAGTGATTTCTGTTCTGCACCCCTGCAGCCGCCCCCCCCCCCTCCCCTTCATTTATCTGTGTTACCCCTTCTAGTTCTTTTTTTTCTTCAACGTTATTTCTGTGCCTCCTTTTGTATAGAAGTGCATACTCTCTTTTTTTCATTTTTCTTTTTAGATGCAACGCATCTCTTCAACTCGCCCTGTCCCGCGTCGTTGTCGCGGCGTAGTCCGCATCCCTCCCCCATTCTCCTCGCCGCGGCAGCTGCGCGCTCTGCCGCTCTCACCGCAGCGCCATCTGTGCGTCAGCGCGGTCAGCGCGCAGCTTGCGCTCGGCTGCGCTCGCTCCCGTCGCCGTGCCAGCTGTGCGTTAGCGCGCAGCTTGCGCTCGGTTAAAAATTTGCACCATCTTCCCGCGAGGGGAACCATGGGGTAGATGCGACGCATCGGGGGTGAACATGCTGCGTTAATAGGATACACAACAACAGCAATCCACAAGGAATAATAAGGAATTTTTTATTGTATTGTTTATGCGTATACGCTGCTGTCTCCAACTGTAAATGGATTTGTAGGGCCCGTGAAGTTGCATGATTGCAACTTTTTCCCTATTTGTCCTGGCCATAAACTTGCTTGTGAAATAAAAATAAACATTCATTTAAACATTCATTCATAATCGTTATATTAGCGTAAATGAGATAATTGGTGGAAAGAAAATTTGAAACACTAAAAAATAAGAAATATAAAAAATAGGGAAATTGGCGAACCGTGTAACACCCTGCATTTCCACAATAATGCAGATGTCGCGAAAGTTCTACTTCTAATCGTTATAATAGCGTAAATAACGATAATTGGTGGGACAGGATTTAGAAAAACCAAAACATTTGGCTGGAAAAAACTCGCACTCAAGACAAGCGGCATAAGAATGCTACGAATTAGCAGATAATTCTCTGAACTCCTGCAGAACTTTTCTTGACCCGGTGTTATGTTCAGCCACACTTGTCAAAAACAAGCCATAAAAAAAATTGCGCCCACCTCCCCGCGAGGGGAACCCTGTGTAGATGCGACGCATCGTGGGGTTCACTTGGTGTTTCCGTTGGATTGATTCTGAAATCGCGTGAAACGTGTCGGGAACGCGTATGATTATTATGTTTTATGATTATTATTATGTTTTATTGGCCAATCTTGGTCAATCTCTCTAAGTGGTATGCTTGGGGCTTCGCTGTCGCAACGACCTTTACTCCATAATTGTTGCTGTAAGTGGGAGCTGCTTTTCTTTTATTGCAAGTGTTAATCATTGCCCCATCATGCGTTGTATCAGTAGCATCTTGACGTAGTTTGAATGAGTCAAGGATATAAGGCGCGTTCGTAGCATTTGATTCTGTCTCGGTTTTGTGGCGCAGTGGGAAGAGCACCATGTACCTCGCGTTCCGCCCACAGGGTCGTGGGATCGAAACCGGGCGCCGCTAACTATTATTTTTTTTATAGTGTAGGGGGAGGGGTGTGGACGGACAACAACGCCGTATGGAGGGACAAAGCGAGTGAATGAGATGCAGTCGCATCTAAAACTCTGATAAAGCGAGGAATGCCGACGTTCATGTACGCGGAATTCAGCAATTATGGGGGAAAATGTTCTGAAAATGCCGTTTGTTTTGTAGAAAAAGCGTCAGTGGGATATTTTTGTGTGCCCGACAATTACGCCTAAAGGGACCATGCAAGCAAAATGTAAATTTGGGTCATTGGTGTCATTTGTTAGAGTAACACTAACACCACTTTTAACGCAAACTTCACTCAAATAAGCTATATAGATTGGAGCAAAGAGAATGGTCATGCTACCCACTAGCTCATTTCCGGCACTAGAGCCCATGTCGTATTATGGTCCGCTGTGGGATTGGCGGCGGCTGGCAAAATGCAACGCAAATTAAACAGGGTTTATAAGCTTGCACAACGAGCTAGTTGCACTTAAATGTAATGCATATTCTTTTTATAGCAGTAAGAATGGTGGGAAAGTTATGAAAGCACACTAAACGTAGAAGTACCGGTGCATACTGTGCGCACTGTGGCGGTTATAAATGCAAGTCCGGCGCGTTTAGCTTACACTGGCCAACTGACATAAGCGACATTAGGGAGTTTTAGCTAACCGTTTTCGACGGGCCGCTCCGGTATCGGCTGCCCGCTCAGTGCGACCGGAGCCAATGCCGTTCACGGCCAAGCGCGCCACGCATGCGCAATGGCGCTCCCGCTTGCTATCGGAGCGGAGCGGACCGAGAAAGACGGTCACCTAAAACTCGCTATTGTCGTCTGTGACTCTGTCGAGCACACCCAATGTTTCACGAAAAGAATACTATCAACCGTAACAAAGATTAGCTAGGCACAAATAAGGTCAAAAACAAAGCGAGGGTGGACAGTGGTTTCGAACGGTATGGTGGCGCCATCTAGGAGGACTGACAGCGAACGTGGCGTTCCGCCATTCGCTGCAGCCTTAGTCCGCATACTTACGTTCGCTTCAGTACTTCATCGCAGACGCCACGAAACAACGATTCAGCGGGAGAATCAAAATTATGGCTTAAATATTTAATTTTACTGTGAATAAATCATCGTTTCGTGCCGGACAATCGATGGGGGTACTATAAAGCACCAAATCTTTCGAATAAAACAAACTTGTATTTTGTCTACATAGCCCTTTAAGAAGTGTGGAAGTCCCGTCGAAATTATGAAGCATGGCATCATAAAACCACGAAGGATAAAGTACATGTAAATCACCAAGCATTATCAATCACTGCGTATGGTTCCAGGACACCGATTTTCGCTAGGTTACGGCCCTCATGTGTATTTTTATCCATCTACGTTATCAGGAGCATGCTTGGTTTAAATTAAGGCTGCTAGTTTATGCTTGGTCCAATAATTCTGAATACGCCGCAATTGATTGATGGGCAGGCAGCTGTATGCACTCCGCTGCAGGTTAAAGCATCTTTGTTATTACGGTACGAAAAGGCGCGTGTAAAGTAATTCTGCGTAATGAAATTTGTGTCAGCTATTTGTACCTGCATCGAGAGATGAAAGGACTGAAGTAGCCCCCACAGACTCTAAAACGGGTGTAACTATTAGCACGGAAAATCGCTTTCAAATGAGACATTTCTCGCGCGAAAACGCACTCATTCCAACAGCCACGTACATCACGAATCGCCGCACAAAGTGCCAGCAATGCTTTATTAGTAAGCATAAACGACCCTTTGCCGCAAAGTGCCAGTAGTGCATCCCACCCCGCCCCCCACCCACTTCGAACAACCCTCCCCGCCACAATGGTCCCCCGCCTTCCCCGTCCTGCGTCCTTTGTCCGCAGAGCAGAGCGCGGCCCCGAGTCGCACAACACAAACAGGGCTCCTTGGCGCACGCTGCCTTTTCCGCCGACCTCCTGGCGTGCGCCGATGTTCAGTCCTGGGGCTTGGGTGACGACGGTGCAGACACCACCCCGGGCGTAGACACAAAACGGCGCCGAATGCTTTCCCTGCGGCCGTGCGGAAGCTGCGTTAGAGGCTGACGTACTACAAGCAGGAACTAGCCACCGAAATCACAGAATGCTAGCGCTGCTTCAGAACCACTAGTGTCACTAAGTAAAGGCTTTTCTTTATTTAATGGCTTATTTAGTGGCTATAGGAACCACCACACCCGCGCTCGACTCACGCTGGCGCTATGAGCGGGGAGAAGCCCACCCTAGAGCCACTAGATCAGCGTAGCTTATTTAGGGCTCTAGCGCACCTACAGCCACTACAGGATTTCCCGCTCAATATAATCCAAACGCCAGTGAATATAATCCCAGCGCCAGTGAATATAATCCAGGCGCCAACCAATATAATCCAGGACCCACACAGTGCACACCACATGACAGCGCTTTGTAATTTAGTTGGAAACCAATACCATCTGGGCGCAATGTATTTTCATCCAAGTTAGATTAACTAGGTTACGTGACCAGTTTGACCAGACGACCTAAGAACTGCGCAATAAAACAGTCACGTGACTATCCAGCAATCTCGCCTAATTACTATGTGAATGCGACGATGGTGTCATGGGTATGAATTATCGGATTTAGATTGCTCGCTTAACTCGAAATTTTAGGGGAAACTGCCACAATGCCTAACTCTCGAAACCCAATACGGGCACGTTCAGGTTTAATTATTTACCTAATATAGCTACTTAATTGATTATTCGTTAGTCATTGATCTGGATAAAAGTCAAATTGATGCAACCAGGGCTTGTGAAGTACCAAAATAATGGTCTCGATAAGGGGAATCACGTGGGAGAAATAAAAAATTGCTTCCTGCTTATGGTCATGAGATAGTCACGTTAGTCTAGATTGGGTTAAATGTCAGAATATTGCCACTAGGGCTTGTGAGGTATCAAATTAAACGTCTCGATAAGTGGTATCACGTAGGACAAATAAAAAATAGCTTCCCGGTTGTAGTCATGAGAGGGTCACGTGAGTCATAGATTGGGTTAAAAGTCAAATATATGTCACTATGGCTTATGAGGTATCAAATTAAAGGGCTGGATGAGCGGAATCACGTGGCACAAATTAAAATTTGTTCCTGGTTATAGTCACGAGATAGTTACGTGACTCACAAATTGGGTTAAAAGTCAATGTGATGTCACTGTGGCTTGTGAGGTACCAAATTAAAGGTCTGGATGAGGGGAATCACGTGGGACAATTTAAAAATTTCTTCCTAGGTACAGTCATGATAATAGTCACGTGATTCACAAAATGGGTTAAAAGTTAAAGAGACGCCACTAGGGCTTGTGAGGAATCAAATGAAAGGTCTCGATGAGGGGAATCACGTAGTACAAATTAAAAATCGCTTCCTGGTTATAGTCATGAGATAGTCACGTGAGTCATAGATTACATTAAAAGTCAATATGAAGGCACTAGGGCTTGTGTGGTATGAAATTAAAGGTCTCGATGAGGGGAGTCACTTGGGACAAATTAAAAATTGCTTCCCAGTTATAGTCATGAGACAGTCATGTGAGTCATAGATTGGGTTAAAAGTCAACTTGATCCCGCTGGGCCTTGTGAGGTATCAAATTAAAGGTCTCGATGACGAGAGTCGCGTGGGACAATTTAAAAATTGCTTCCTAGTTATAGTCATGAGATGGTCACGTGAGTCACATATTACGTTAAAAGTCCACGTGAGGCCAATTTCGCTTGTGGGGTATCAAAATAAAGGTCTTGATGAGGGGAATCACGTGGCACAAATTAGAAATTGCTTCCTGGTTGTAGTCATGAGATTGTTACGTGAGTCAAAAATTGGTTTAAATTTCAATATGACGCCGCTATGGCTTGTGAGGTATCAAATTAAAGGTCTCGATGAGGGGAGTCACGTGGGGCAAATTAAATATTGCTTCCTGATTATAGTCATGAGATAGTCACGTGAGTCAGATTGGGTTAAAAGTCAACTTGATGTCGCTAGGGCTTGTGAGGTATCAAATTAAAGGTCTCGATGAGGAGAATCGTGTGGGACAATTAAAAAATTGCTTTCTAGTTATAGTCATGGGATAGTTACGTGACTCACAAATTAAGTTATAAGTCAATATGTGGCCACTGGCCTTGTGGGGTATCAAAATAAAGGTCTCGATGAGGGGAGTCACATGGGACAAATAAAAAATTGCTTCCTGGTTATAGTCATTAGCTAGTCGCGTGAGTCACAGATTAGGTTAAAAGTCAATATGATGCCACTAGGGCTTGTGAGGTATCAAAATAAGGGTCTCGATGAGGGGAATCGCGCGGGAAAAATTAAAAATTGCTTCCTCGTTATAACCATTGAAATAGTCACATGAGTCATAGATTATGTTAAACGTCAATGTGATGCCACTAGGGCTTGTGACGTATCAAATTAAAGGCCTCGATGAGGGTAAATCACGTGGGACAATTTAAAAATTGCTTCCTAGTTATATTCATGAGATGGTCACGTGAGTCACAAATTGGGTTAAAACTCAGTGATGCCACTAGGCTTTTTAGCTATCAAATTGAAGGTCACGATGAGGGGAAAGACTTAGAACACATAAAAAAGTGCTTCCTGGTTATGGTCGTGAGATAGTCACACGAATCATAAATTGGGTTAAATGTCAAAATGATGCCGCTAAGGCTTGTGCGGTATAAAATTTAATGTCTCTATGAGAGAATTGCGTGAGACAAACTAAATATTGCTTCCTGTTTAGGGATCAGATAGTCTCGTGAGTTATAGATTGGGTTAAATGTCAAAGTGATGCCTCAGAGCTCGTTATCGTCCGCCCGAATGTAAAAAGAAAGTTACATAAGCGAGAAAGAGGCTGATGGTGTGTTGAAAAATTGTTAATTGTATTTCTAATGATGTGGCGTGACTCCTACGGATGATTAATCAGTCACGTGACTTACCATGACGTTTATTTTTCACGAGTAAAAGCATCATCGGTATCAAATGATCGCCATTCATTTGCTTGTTTGCGGTATGTGCAAAACAATTTCTCTTTGCAAACATTATTCCCAAAGATGTCGCATGATTTTCATGCGTCATGATTTAGTCACGTGACTCACCATGAGGTTAATTACATCACGAGTATTGGCATCATGGGTATGAAAAGAACCGTGTTGAATTGCTTGTTTATGTGATGCGGAAAAACTTATTGTCATAGTGAACATGTCTCCTTTTGATTGCGCATGACTCCTATAAATGATGAATTGGTCACGTGACTTACTATGAGGTTTATTACACGACGAGTATTGGCATCTTGGGTGTCAAATAAACGCTGTTTTATTCCTTCTATTCGAGATGTGTATGAGAATCTTGACATAGTGAATATGATTCCTTATGATGACGTATGACTCCAATGGATCATGAATTAGTCACGTGACTTACTATGATGTGTATTACATCACCAGTACTGGCATAATGGGGGTCAAATAAACGCTGTTGAATTGCTTGCTTTCGTTATGTGAGGAAAAAGCCTGTTATTGTTAACATGCTACTTTAGAACTCGCATCACACCTATTGATCATGAAATATTTATGCGAGTTATAAGGTTTATTATGCCACGAGTAATCACATCATAGGTAAAAAATAAATGCCGTTGAATTGCTGCTTACATGATGTCAAAATGTTTTTCTTGTTTTGCACGTGATTACGGATGATATGACATCGTTCCTAATTATCATAAATATGTAATGTGAAATACCATGAGGCTTATGACGTCATGCGTACTCTCACCGTATATATCCAAGAAAACGCCATTACGTGATTTGTGAATACACGCGTTTTGCTATAGTGCCTGATTGCAGGCACTTCAATTTAAAAGCACAAAGAAAGGCCTGGTTTCGCGAAGGCTGAAAACACATCGGTGTAGTACTCTTCATGACAGTTCCGTCATGGCTTACTACACCTTACTATATATATATACACCTTACCATGGCTTACTATATATATATATATATATATATATATATATATATATATATATATATATATATATATATATATATATATATATATATATATATATATATATATATATATATATATATATATATATATATATATATATATATATATATATATATATATATATATATCCTAAATAATAACACATCGGTGTTTGTCATGACAGTGTATCATGAAGCGTACTACATTCGCGAAACCAGGCCCCTCTTTGTACTTTCAAATGGATGTGCCTGCAATAACCCACGTATTCACAAAAGCATGTATTCACAAATGACGTGAAGAACGATTCAATGGCGTTTTCTTGGATATATACGGTGACAGTATGCGTGACTTAGTAAGCCTCATGGTATGTCACATTACATATTTATGATAATTAGGAACCATGCCATATAATCCGTAATCACGTGCACCACAAGAAAAAAAAATTGACATCACGTAAGCAGCTGTCCAACTGTATTTATTTCATACCTATGATGTGATTAATCGTGGTATAATAAACCTTACCACTCGCATAAATAATTCATGATAAATAGGTGTGATACGAGTTCTAAGGTAACATGTTCACAATAAGAGGCTTTTTCTGCACATCAGTAAAGCAAGTAATACAACAGCGTTTATTTGACACCCATTATGCCAGTACTGGGGATGTAATACACTTCATCGTAAGTCCCGTGAATAATTCATGATCCATTGGAGTCATACGTCATCATAAGGAATCACATTCACCATGACAAGATTCTCGTACACATCTCAAATACAAGGAATTAAACAGCGTTTATTGACACCCATGATGCCAGTACTGGGGATGTAATACACTTCATCGTAAGTCACGTGAATAATTCATGATCCATTGGAGTCATACGTCATCATAAGGAATCACATTCACCATGACAAGATTCTCGTACACATCTCAAATACAAGGAATTAAACAGCGTTTATTGACACCCATGATGCCAATACTCGTCGTGTAATAAACCTCATAGTAAGTCACCTGACCAATTCATGATTTATAGGAATCATGCGCCATCAAAAGGAGGCATGTTCACTATTACAATAAGTTTTTCCGCATCACGTAAACAAGCAATTCAACAGTGTTTTTTTCATAACCATCATGCCAATTCTCGTGATGTAATTACCCTCATGGTGAGTCACGTCACTAAATCATGATGCATGGAAAACATGCGACATCTTTGGGAATAATGTTTGCTAAGACAAGTTTTTGCACATACCGCAAACAAGCAAATGAATGGCGATCATTTGATACCTAAGATGCTTTTGCTCGTGAAAAATAAACGTCATGGTAAGTCACGTGACTGATTAATCATCCGTAGGAGTCCCGCGACATCATTAAAATCCAATTAACAAGTTTTTCAACACACCATCAGCCTCTTTCTTGAGGCTGACGGTGTGTTGAAAGCAATTTTCCAGGAAGCAATTTTCATTTTGTCCCAGGTGACTCCCCTCATCGAGACC
Source organism: Haemaphysalis longicornis (assembly GCF_048455015.1). Classification (NCBI taxonomy): domain Eukaryota; kingdom Metazoa; phylum Arthropoda; class Arachnida; order Ixodida; family Ixodidae; genus Haemaphysalis; species Haemaphysalis longicornis. Next base: position 411,462,923 of record NW_027526203.1, read on the forward strand.
TTTATTTTGATACCCCAAAAGCCCTCGTCGCCAGATATTGACTTTTAACGTAATTTACGACTAATGTGACCATCTCATGACTATAACCAGGAAGCAAATTTTTAAATTGTTCCACGACATTCTCCTCATCGAGACCTTTAATTTGATACCGCACAAGCCGTAGCGACATCAAGTTGACTTTTAACCCAATCTGACTCACGTGACTATCTCATGACTATAACCAGGAAGCAATTTTTAATTTGTGTCACGTGAGTCCTCTCATCGAGACCTTTATTTTGACACCCCACACGCCCTAGTTGCCTCATATTGACTTTTAACGCAATTTATTACTCACGTGACTATCTCATGACTATAACCAGGACGAGATTTTTAATTTGTACTACGAGATTCCCCTCCTCGAGACCTTTAATTTGATACCTCACAAGCCCTAGCGGCGTCATATTGACATTTAACCCAATTTATGACTCACGTAACTATCTCATGACTACAAGCAGGAAGTAATTTTTAATTTGTACTACGTGAATCTGCTCATCGAGCTCTTTAATTTGATACCTCATAAGCCATCGTGACATATCTTTCACTTTTAACCCAATCTATGACTCACGTGACTATTATCATGACTTTAACCAGGAAGGTATTTTTAATTTCCTCACGGGATTCCTCTCATCGAGACCTTTATTTTGATACCTCACAAGCCCTCGTGGCATTATATTGACTTTTAACATTATCTATGACTCACGCGACTATCTCATGACTATAACCAGGAAGCAATTTTTATTTTTTCCCAGGTGACTCCCCTCATTCGAGACCTTTATTTTGATACCCCACAAGCCACATATTGACTTTTAACGTAATTTACGACTAACATGACCATGTCATGACTATAACCAGGAAGCAATTTTTAAATTCTCCCACGATATTCTCCTCACTGAGACCTTTAATTTGATACCTCACAAGCCCTAGCGACATCAAGTTGTCTTTTAACCCAATCTGACTCACGTGACTATCTCATGACTATAACCAGGAAGCAATTGTTAATTTGTGTCACGTGATTCCTGTAATCGAGACCTTTATTTTGACACCCCACTAGCCCTAGTTGCCTCACATTGACTTTTAACGCAATTTATGACTCGCGAGACTATCTCATGACTATAACCAGGACGAGATTTTTAATTTGTATTACGTCATTCCCCTCATCGAGACCTTTAATTTGATCCCCCACAAGCCCTACTGGCGTCAATTTGACTTTTAACCCATTTTGTGAATCACGTGACTATTATCATGACTATAACTAGGAAGACATTTTTAAATTGTCCCACGTGATTCCCCTCATCCAGACCTTTAATTTGGTACCTCACAAGCCACAGTGACGTCACATTGACTTTTAACCCAATTTGTGAGTCACTTAACTATCCCATGACTATAACCAGCAAGCAAATTTTAATTTGTACAACGTGATTCCGCTCATCGAGCCCTTTAATTTGATACCTTATAAGCCATAGTGACATATCTTTGACTTTTAACCCAATCTATGACTCACGTGACTGTTATCATGACTTTAACCTGGAAGGAATTTTTAATTTTCTCACAGAATTCCTCTCATCGAGACCTTTGATTTGATACCTCACAAGCCCTAGTGCCATCACTTTGAATTTTAACCCAATCTAGGGCTCACGTGACTCTCATGTCTACAACCGGGAAGCTATTTTTTATTTGTCTCACGTGATACCACTTATCGAGACGTTTAATTTGATACCTCACAAGCCCTAGTGGCATTACTCTGACACTTAATGCAATCTATGACTAACGTGACTATCTCATGACCATAAGCAGGAAGCAATTTTTTATTTCTCCCACGTGATTCCCCTTATGGAGACCATTATTTTGGTACTTCACAAGCCCTGGTTACATCAATTTGACTTTTATCCAAATCAATGACTAACGAATAATCAATTAAGTAGCTATATTGGGTAATTAATTAAACCGAACGTGCCCGTATTGGGTTTCGAGAGTTAGGCATTGTGGCAGTTTCCCCTAAAATTTCGAGTTAAGCGAGCAATTTAAATCCGATAATTCATACCCATAACACCATCCTCGTATTCACTATAGTAGTTAGGGAGAGTGCTGGATAGTCACGTGACTGTTTTATTGCGCAGTTCTTAGGTCGTCTGGTTAAACTGGTCACGAAACCTAGTTCATCTAACTTGGATGAAAATACACTGCGCCCGAATGGTATTGGTTGCCAACTAAATTACCAAGCGCTGTCATGTGTTGTGCACTGCGTGGGTCTTGGATTATATTGGTTGGCGCCTGGATTATATTGGTTGGCGCCTGGATTATATTCACTGGCGCTGGGATTATATTCACTGGCGTTTGGATTATATTGAGCGGGAAATCCTGTAGATCAGAGCCACTAGAGCCACTAAATAAGGGTAGCTTATTTAGTGGCTCTAGCGCACTCTCGCAGTTTGCCATGGAAGACAGCCGAATGTGATGAAATGATTGACAACAATCTCCGGTCGAGGCAGGCCCTCCGTAGAGGCAGGTCCCTCCGGTAGAGGGACCTGCCTCGACGGAGGGCCTAGGGAGCCTACATGCGCCGCGCCTTCGTCGTTTGACTAAGGCGCGGCGCATGTAGGCTGCCTAGGAGGGCCTTCCTCGACTGGAGGGAGCGGAGAGGCATGAGTCAGGACATAAATTGCCCTGCAGCATTCTCGAACGCACCAGCTTACTATGTCATATTGCGGAGTGCCAACGTCAGTTCTAAAATATGACGTGGGAGATCAATCTTCTTGAGTGAACACTTAGGGATGGATGTATCTCTAACCAAAAGACAGACGGGAATTTTTTATGTGGGTTGGTTACGGTTATTAATTACCTCTATTTTCCTGGCGGGAGATAATGAATTACTGCAACTAATCTCCCCAAAAGTTAATTTCTGAGTGTCTTGTAAGGCATCATTTCGGAAATGCGTTTTGTATAGCAAACAACGTTCTCCTAGTCTCAAAACCTACCTACAAACCAGGCAGTCGGGTAGCTGCTGTAGCTTTGATAATTTTGTGGCGGTTGGGAAATATGATTCGCCCTGCGTTTGTGTACGTGCATGCCAGCAGTCAAGGCCACAAGGAAACGTATTGGGGAAGAAAATATATTTTTCGTCTTAAAATAATAATTTTAAAATATTAGGCAAAGAAAAGGTAGAAAAATGGGCGCCTTGGATGACATCTCAACCCACAAGCTTCGCGTAACGCGTCCGATACACTACCAATTGAGCTATATATGCAGGCGGCAGTGTTCTCCACTTTCTGGTGTATTTGTGTGTGACTATATTGCAGCTCCCACAACCTCATACGAAGGAAAGCTTTTTTAACTCACAATCGTGAATCGAGTGTCTATGATCTGCCAGGAACATTCGACTGGCAGGGCAGCTTGTTACCCAAGGCAGCCGCGGTATGCCCTGTCGTGTGCCATGGTGGTTCAGTGGCTAAGGCATGCACGCTACTGAGTTCGGGATTGCGTGTTCGATTACCGGCAGCGGCGGCTGTTCCTCTGTAGGATGCAGGCGACAAACAAATGATTCCTCGGGGCACTTAAGTCAGCTTACGGGCTATGAAGGCAAAAGCCTGGTGATACAAAATACCTCGTTACTGCTACGTCGCATTTGCGCCTCTTTTTTCGCTTTTCGCCTTTTAGCGCGAATTACTTCGACCGGCAGACTGGTGACACTTCACACAGAATTCTCCGTGGCTGGCATGCACCTATTCTACTCACGCGCAATCACGTTCACTTGTCACGCGCGCGAACTTAGCTAAGCTCTATTTCGGCGCCGGAAATGTGCTGTGTTAGCGCAGCACGAGGATCCTCCTCTGAAGATACGGGTTGAAATTCCATACGAACTCAAATGTGTTTTATAATTTACTCCTTACAGCGGCAGCTATTTTCTATACCGTATAGAACAGCAACAACGACGACGGCTTTTCACCCAGTGGGGCTCTTAAGGCCCGCCTGTTCAGCGTCGCAGCCCACGCTAAGTATCCCCGGTTGGTCTGAATTAATCACTACTCCTCTAACACGGCATAGCTGAGTTTTAACTTCAGCCCTTAATATCCCGGTAGGAACTTTGTTGATATTGTTACAAGACGACGACGAGGATGCGATCAACGAGGAACAAGTAGCTGGGCAGAACCGGCGCTGGCTGCGCCGGTTGATCGCATTCTCGTCGTCGTCTTGTAACAATATGCACCGCATAAATAGGCAAAAAAATTGTGGCTGATTCCTCTGTCATAGGAATCGGTAAAAGACGAAAGTTAAATGGGCAGCGAAATCTGCAGCTGAGCATGATTTGTGGGTCGGCGGCTGTCTTGTGGGTGTGCTTGGCGAGCGACGTCCTGCTGGCGGGTCGCTTCGGCAAGGGTGTACTGGCGTCATTTTTGTGACGGATATGACGTCGGTGAAATCTTGGTGTATCCCGGCATAAAACACTTTCGGGTTGAAATATAAACTCGAAAAAAAAAAACTTTAAGTATAACGTACTCTTTGGTTCTAAAGGTTGCTTCCCCGCAAGAAGACCCTGTGTGCAGGGCTGCACCCTTTACAGGCCTCTTGCTTCGTAGTACTGGCGTCATTTCCGTGACGGATATGATGCAGTGATGGAATTGCTGCTCCAATTGTTCCAAATTGCTCCAAGACGAAACTGCTGCTCCATGCTGCTCCCAATTGTCATTTTAAGGGATTTTTGCTCCAAATGTGCGCCGAAGGGGCATAAGCGTGTGGTAGCCCTTCTAACTCTCTCGTGCAAAACCGAAACTGAAAATAAACTTGTCTTCAGTATCACCTTACTTTAAACATCCAAGTCAAACCCGCTTATAAACTGAGTTTGCTGCGATGTGTCTGCGCATCTATAGACATGGCCTTCTTTATCTGTGATCTTCCATGGCTTTTTTTTTATGGCTTTACGGCCGCCCTGGGGCATTGCCATGTTTGTCACAAAGAAGATATGAACGGCTCTTTGTGGCGTGTACTAGTGTTGTTAACATTGTAGAATTAGTATTATTCGGCTTTATATTTTTCAAGACGTTTTTCTGCAACCATTTTCTATTGCATGCTGCATTGGTGCAACTCCGTTGTTGTGGTATACCCGAACTACATATACAGACAAACCCGGAAGTTAAAATGTGCAATTTTTTTAAAACGTGACGTAAAGATGACTGTGGTCTTGTGGCTTTTGCTCTAATTGTGTTTACCCTGTTTTAGTTTTTGGCTGCAAGTGGAAATGTATGTCTTCAAACTAGGACAGTTTAGTGATGTACCTCAAGTATTTTTATCCGATAGTTGAAGGCAACAGAGATCCTGTTCGGAATTTTTGAAATGATGTGCCTACTGCATTTGATCGTTGGTTTTTACATGCAGTATGGTGCGTAATGAATATTGGAAACTTTAACGGTTTCCTTATGAATTATATCCACCCTTATAACTGTATTGAAGAGCGTATTTTGGCATCTGCTCCAAAGTGGCTTATGACTGCTCCAAACTGGAATTTTGCCCACTCCAACAGCTACTCCAAGAAGTAAAATGCCACTTCCATCACTGATGACGTCAGTGAAATGTTTGTGTATTCCGGAATAAAATACTTTAGTGTAAAAAAAAACCGCCTTCACCATCATTATTGTGGTTACCACACCAAATACTTTCCCTCCCTAACCAGCAATCGCTGGTTTTGGTGGTATGGTTGTGGGGGACCAATTACTGTCGACGGCACATGCGTTTGCCTGGACAGAATAATTATGGAACGACTCGTGCGTCGCATTGTATGATAAATGCGTATTGCTTGCAGTGGTAAGAGAAAGCGGCTGAATCTCCAACGGGCAATGACAGGGAACGTACCTCAGGTCCAGGAGGTTTCTCTGGCGCTTGGCCTTGGGGGTCGGCGCTGGCACGAAAGACACAGCGCAGATTACTCCCCGGACACATTTCACGGGAACATACAACTCAGTTAAGTGCTCGTAAGGAAAGCTGTCTTCCTTTGTTCGTTAAAGCCGTCATGCATGCCGGTTTAATTGTGCCAGGGAAATAGCCCGTGGGTACTAGCCTCAGCTCAGTCACTTGCGACTCTTCACGTCAGGTGTCATTTTACATACCTGCTTCGCAAAGCAGATAGTTATATTTGTAGAAAACACGTTCTCGAACACAAACTAATCACGTTTTGGTTGTACAGACCGCAACAGCCTTGTCTATAACACTCGAGCGGCGTGCCGCGGGCTGCACCGGCGACGCCTATCGGTGGCACCGATGCGACATCGGGTTCGAGATAGCGTGTCTGTGCGCGAGCGCGGCCACCCTGACATTATAGTGTGCTAGAATACTATATTGACATGATCAGCTTGTCTTTGTCGGCGGTTTTAGCCGCCGATGTTACAGAGGATGCTTTGGCCGCCCGGAGCGCTGTCGGCGGCACCGCTCGTGAGGCGCGCGTCGCTGCTGCGTCACTGTTGCTGTCGTGCGTCTCCGCTCGGAAGAAACTGCCGCGTCATGGTTCTGTAAAACTGCTGCGTGTAATGGCGCGTTGCGGGCTGCGAGTTTATGCGCCGGTTTGGTAGTTGGTCGACGGCGGCGACGGTTGGATTTCCTAGAGCGGCTTTTATCGTTCAACTGGTCATGCTTTGAGGTCAATGGGCGCAATGAACGGAGAGTGAGCGGAGTGTCGTGCGGGATGATGTTGCGTATCTCGCATAGACGGAAAAGAGCTGCTGGAGCACACCATTGTTATATTGATAACTTTATTATATGATAAAATGGATCAATGTGATCAACGTATTCGGTCGACCTTCACATTCGGTCGACCTTCACAGCCATTGAGCGAAAACCGCCAGTCATCAGGCGTCGTATAAAAAAGCCCCTGGACGACTCCAGCGAATTAGAGGACGTTAGACCGAACCCAAGAAAGATTTAGAATTAGGCGATGGCACTGCGAATTAAGGAGGATGAAAAAGCGAATTAAGAAAAATACTAGTGAATTAAGAGACATCAGAGTTAAATAACCGGAACAAAAGTTAATTAAGAAGACACGGGAAATAACAAGAATGAGTGCGAGTTAAAAACGGATAAAATTAGGTGGATTTCTGAGTGAATCAAGGTAACTTGAGTTAATAAACATTAATCAAACTTCACTGGGAGATGTCAACGTGTGCTAAGTTGAAACCAAGTGTATTAAAAATGAATACGAAGCGAATTAAATTGTGAGTATTCAACGCAAGTAATAGTGAATAAAGTAGTGAATTAGGTTACATAAAATAAATTAACATGAACCCAACTAAATTTAGAAGGACCGAAGTGAATTACGAAGACAAAGCAGCTAGGAATCAATGCGAATCAAGTGGAATCAGAGTCAAATACCTTGAATCAAAGTAACTTAGGTTGTGTCACTATCATGTCAGGGTGGCCGCGAATTATCATGTGTCACTATCATGTCAGGGTGGCCGCGCACGCGCACAGACACGCTATCTCGAACCCGATGTCGCATCGGTGCCACCGATAGGCGTCGCCGGTGCAGCCCGCGGCACGCCGCTCGAGCGTTATAGACAAGGCTGTTGCGGTCTGCACGAAGTTGCAGTTGACTACCAGTGTGAGCTCAATGAGCGTTGACACCCCTCATTGCAAGAGAGGCCCTCCCAACTTCAAACCAGCATTTACAGCTTACGCACTTGTAATAGGAATTCCCTCCTTTTCAGATGCTGACTGGAGAACGTTTTAACGGATTGTCATTTTTAAAACTAAGTTGATTTGCAGTGACCTGTCGTAAGCTCGTGCCAACACACTAACCGTGTCGAACGGTGGGTGCTCATGCCACAACAGGTTTACGCTACACACTCAACGTTCTTCCCCAAACTTTGAACAGTGAAAATCCACAAGGTAAAGAGAAGATGTCACGAAACCATCTCAGGTACAATGCATTTCCGTAACATCATTAAAAAGTCTGCGCAACTATAATTCATTAGGACTTCATAAAAGATAAAAGTGATAACTTAACATGGTTAACGAAACTAATCCATAATGTTGCTCACGTTTTGTCAGTAACAGCTGCTTTGACAACACAAGGAGTAACCAGTGCAGCAACTTAACGCACTTTAGAAGTAAGAAATGTCGAAAAGAATTGCCAGGAGTCACAGCTGCGGAATAAGAAAGAAACTAAAGTCAGGTTTACAACCGCTTCCAAAAGAAACGGCAAGGTGTAGTCGATGTGATCTCTTTTAATTCCACCCCCTGTCTCACGTTTCCATGGACCTACGCAAATAGCACCGTGGGGATACAAAAGAATGCGCAGTCAGAGACGCATGCTTTTTCATGAGGAAACATATCTTACCCTCAGAACACTTATAAGCATGCTTGCAAACACAGTGCGCCAGATATAACTCACTGAAAATAGCAGCCGCAAGATAAGAATTGCTTTTCGCAGTATTACACCTCGCATTTTAAGGCGATTTAAAACCACATAAAGCTTTTCCCATTTTAGTTGGTTTTTCCTCGCAGTGTATTCACTGACGCGTTTGGAGAAGCGAAGAAGAAACGCTGTGTCTAAAGGTACGTCGGACGTACCCGCAGCATTTCTTAAAGATACGTCGGACGTACCCGCAAAATTTCTTAAAGATACGTCGGACGTACCCGCAAGATTTTTTAAAGATACGTCGGATGTATCCGCGAAACTTTTTTAAGTACGTCGGTGTATTCGGTTTCACTCGGCTTAAACATGCAGCGTACGTTCAGCGTTTTCTCGCGTCGACGTCGCGTCGCCAGAAATGCATGGCGACGCGAGCTGAAACTCGAGCGACGCCGATGTCTACGCTCGCCAGATATCGGCGTCGACGCAGCGCGAGGGAGCATCGGAAAGCGAGCGGCAGCGTCCGTCTTCGCGTGGTTTGGGGTCGTTCTTTTCAGCAGAAAACAATCAATTTCTTTTTAACTTACGGTAATCGGTTGCCTTGCGACAAATTGCAAGCTATTTCTGTTCGCAAGCGCTCATCCATTTGTGGCTTGTTCGGCTTTCATCGGGGAGATCGGGGATCTGCGATAGCTTGTGTGAGTTAAATGAGGGAGCTCTGGTTACATCGCATCCAGTATTAGCATAATGTGGCTTGTCAGCAAGATCGGTGCGTGACGAGCAAGCGTTATCAACGCCAGAATTCTGGCGCATTCCATTCCATTCGTAGCTTCCGTGGCTTGCACAGGGGAGACCGGGGATGCGCGATAGCTTTTTTTGACTCAAATAAGGGAGCTGTGGTTACATCGCTTGTAGCACTAGCATTATTGTCCTCGGCTCCAAGATCGATGCGCAAGAAGTAAGCGTTACCACTGCTCAAATCTCTAAAATACGACCAAAAGAAAGCACACTCGACACTATTCGTGGGCAGCCTCAGTTGGTACACCGAATTCTTCACACCTGCTCGTCTCCTCGCGTGGTTGAGCGGTTGAGAGCCGGGCTTCTGTTTTGAAAGTCCGTGGTTCAAATCCTAGCAAAGACGGGTTTTTTTTATTATTATTATTTGGCGGCGAGGGTTTGATCAGTTTTTTTTTACACGGTACTGACAGGGTGCCAGAGTACCCTGCCTTTCAACCTACAAATGACGTTCGACGGTAACCTCAGTATCAAGGCAGCGCTGAAATTTGTTTTGCTTACAATTTGAATTCATGAACGTGCAGTCGGTACGCAACATGAAGGTTAAATCAAGTAGCAGCTAAAGTAGTTGTGCGAGGTGCGTCTTCGTTTATCATTATATCTTATTTTGTTCTGATTTGACCATGATGGCTCGAGATACATTTCGCAGCAATCCAATATATGCCCGCCAACAATAAATAAAGACGCCAAGTGATTTTTTTTTTGCTAAAGCTAAAGTTTTGATAATTGCAGTTTAAGAAGCAACAATAACTGCTCATAAATGACTTCAACAGGATGGCATACGTGTCCAGCAACGCCCGCTGACGCAGCGACTGGCGCGCGGCTCCGCCGGTCTCCTGCGGGCCTGCGCGTTGACGCCAAACGACGCCGACGCTCGCGCGACGCGTGATTTCGCGTCCATGTGGTTAGGGCTTTAAACAGAAACATATGAGGGGAAAAAAAGAAAGATACTCGCGTCGCACATGATTTTGTTTCCCTCTTGCGAGAACCCGTAGTGGTCCGCATTCCATCTCTGACCTCAGCGAAGGCTCTAACCGCCCTTTCAAATAAGGTCCAACTAGAGAACACGAGGAAAAAAAATACATTCTGCGTCAGGTTAGGCATCGTTAGATTCTTGGCTTATATACAGTAAACAAGTGATGGTTTTGCCGTCGATGGTTCGAGATAACCACGCTAGTTTCGAGCAACGCCGCTTTCGAGCCACTCTGGGCCCTGTACGTCCGACGTATCTTTAAGAAATTTTGCGGGTACGTCCGACGTATCTTTAAGAGATATTGCGGGTACGTCCGACGTATCTTTAAGAAATATTGCGGGTACGTCCGACGTATCTTTAGACACAGCGTTGGAGAAAACGTACATTTTACTTTACAAAGCATTTTTTCATTCACCTAGGAGTTTGCTCTTGATTTTTTGTCCGCTTTTGTCCTATTAGTTTGTGGCCCAGTCACAACCCGTTTCGGAAGTAGCATTGGCCGATTTGACAGTGCTGGGATTTATTTTACCGTTTGCCGTTTTGCCTCTCATGCTGGGTTAGTGAGATCTCCACGTAGGTTTTGCTGTGCCATTGCGTAAATATCAGGAGGGACACGTAATGATGTGGGCTGTACTGTACCGCAGTGTAGTGATAAAAAATGGGGTAATGAGACTCGACAAGCATCGATGAAAGCGCAAGGATACCAAGCCGATGGCGCATACCCACAGCGTGCGTAGTGCGAGGGGGCCACCCGCGCGCGCGAGCCATCGTCCGCCATGCGTCGGTCACTGCCACTGTGGCTGCTTCGCGGGTAGAACGAAACGGGGAGGACCGAGGAAAGGGCCGCTGTGGTGAGCACGAACGCATGTGTGGCATCGCCACAAGAGCTCCGAAGGAACAAGGGCCTACTGCCTAATGCCATAAATTAAAGCCTGAGGGATATCTGCCCAGTGTTACGATTCAGCGCGAGGTGCTTTGCCGTGACCCTGTGCGCGCGTGATACGGCGGCCAAGTTGCGTGCCTTGCGGGGAAGTTTTGTGTGTGACGGTGAAGCCAGCTCATCAGACAAGTTTCGACACGTCGGAGCTTGTCCAGCGCGCGGAGCCTTGAGGCGGTGGTTCACACCCGCGACGGTTGCGAGAACCGGCTGAATCCTGTCCTCAACTGCGGGATGCAACACAGGATCTGTAGAGAGCGTCGCGATCGACGGCGTTCGGTGAACTCCTCCTTTTCCGCCGTCTTCTCTCCGGCACAGCTTGCGCCGGTTCCTATCACGGGACCTGTGGAGGGTGTTGTGTGTTTGTACCTTTCAGTGCCGTGCGCAATACACGGAAAGCCTTTTGACCATTGGAACTTCTGGTTATAAATAAGCACTTTCCTCGAGCGCGCAGAGTGCGTCGTGGACTCGTGGGCCACCGCTGAGGACGTTGCTCTCCACGTTCGAGCTGTCATGCTCTAACCACGCCAGGGTGCTGCTCCTGTATCATAGCTCTCCTCTTTTCACCATGAAATAAACAAGTTAAGTTTTGTTCTTGGCCCTGCGTCGTCGAAACGGAGGCAACTCCCCTGGAAGTAGCTCATTCACCAGGCTGCCTCGACATGACGGAGGTCGGTTCTCGGAGGTCGATAAGTCACGCGGAGGCGATATCTGGGCATTTTCAGCGCAATTGTGCGTATGATCGACGTCCAGTTTAGCTGATTTTTTGGGGCGTGGAAATAGAAGGTAAGGTAACGCAGTTTTGCAGTGACAAATGCCTTTGGTGCGTTTTTTTTTTTAGAGAAAGAAAGGCATTCCCGTGAGCCTGCTTCATCACAGCGCCTTTCAACGACCAGCCCCCACGACGCACGTAGGATACCTTGCGAATTATGAGCCTGTACATAGTATTTTTATTCCTAACGTGAAATTTCCTGAGGTGTTGGGCAGCGCAAAGCTGGATTTCGCTTGACGTATTCCACAATACCAGAGTTTCTAAAGCTGTGTTCTAAAGGCACACCTAGAAGAAAAAGTTGAAGCCGTTCCACTCATTGTGAAAGCTGTCGGAAGCGCAGAGCAGTGATTTGCCATAATGGGCTGCAGCGCCGTTATCCGCTCACTACGCCACCCAATGCATTTCAAATTTCTCGCCTTCGCAGGGCTCGCGCGCCCCCTGCCTGACGTGCCAGCGTGAGTTCTGTTCTTTTTGTGCTTGCTTTAATTTCGTATGCTGGAGCTGTTTTGCATCATTTCGAACGCGTAATTTTTTTTTTGCGCGGCTGGAGCCTTATTTTTTTTTTGCGCGGCCGCTTTTCTCGCTTACTATCGTAAATACCAACCCAACGAGCGTTCCTAACTAATTGAACGCAGGAGCTGCCGGTTATATACGCCGAATTTGCCGGAAATGCACCTGCAGTTTTCTTTGCCCTAAACAACGGGTAGATGTACGACAAGAGCCAGCGGTTCACGAAGCTATTTAAACCACGTGGTTTTCGAAGCCTCAGCCTGACTCCCTGACGACGGTACATCAGGCTCTACTTGGGTCCGTTATCTCGCTGCTGCGGCACCTGATTCTGGCAGTCGCATCCACCGTTAGCGAGCTACGACGATAAGGCGAGCCCATAAAGTGCTCTGCACTTAAAAAATCCGCTGGTGTGTCTTGTGGTGAGCGTGGGTCATGAACATACAATGCAAGATTCTGCGGCATTGCTATTGCATAAACAGAGTATTGAAATTATAAATGCAGATTCCTCTCCACAGAAGAAAAAGAAAAGCAAGCTGAAAGATGCCGTAATACGCATTCCATCTTTCAAGGAGTCTCCAATAAATCACCATTTCTGCACGAACCCCGGTTTTTTATTGGCTGCGTGACAATATCGTGAACAGATTGCGCAATATGTAATTGAGACCATTATTCGGACCTTTCTACTCCGCCTATAGTACGTGTCACTCCTTTCAGTTTTTTCAATGGTAAACAAAATGTTTTTTTTTATAGAAAATAGGGTGCCTGCAGGCAGAACGTATCACTAACGAAGTTTTCTTGCGACTGGATTTAGCTGAAATTAAATCTTATTTCCTAAAAAAAATACATGGACAAGGGTTCATGCTTTCGGACCCTCAAAAGTTACTCCAACACTTTACAGCTAAAAAATTAAAGATACATAAAATCGACTGATAACACGTTTTGGGAAAACGGGAATACGTTTTTTTTTTTTTTTTTCATCAACAGCCAACATTACGCATGGAAGGCAGGACAATCTGAACGATGTAGCTACACTGTAAACGCAAACTAGCCGGAAATGGAGTTTTAATCAAGTAATGTGCCCTGAAAAGTACCTATAGCAAAAAATGTACTCCCTAGGCATGATCTAAAGAAGTGGACGAACCTCCACGGTAGTACCTTTGCCCATCCGGGTAGCAAAAGGGAGGATTTAGAACGACTTAACACCATTTGTGAGATGGCGTTCGGTTCCTTGTATACTACCACGTCCACAATAAACGCCCTATCTGAGGTAATCATCTCAAGCGGGCGGTCGCCATGTTAGTCTTCTGTTGTCTCCGTGCACCAGCACTTCAACCGTGGCCTAATGCTAATTAGAACGAGTAAGCAGGACGCAACGGTTGCACGCAGCTACAAAACCAATACCGTACGTATACCCGTATAGATGCTTCAACCAGCGCGATCACAGGCAGAGAGCGCGGCCGTGTTGTCTCAATCTGTTTATTTTGGCGATAGGTGGTGTCAAACTCAGCTGCTAACGAAGAGGCAGTTCTCGCCGTTGCAAACAATTGCAACGTTCATCTGCTTCGCTTGCTTGCGCATACATAGACGATTTAAATTCCCGTGCTAGCGCGCCAACGCACCCGACTGCAGCGACTCAACTTGCCCTGGCGGCACGACTGGCTGCCCGGATGTATACAACGACGCAGCACGGCCGGTGACTCGGCGCGGCCGGAGCTTCAAGCCTCGCCTTGGGCCGTCGTTTTTGCTTATTTGTGAAGGACTAGTAGTGCCATTTGGTGGAAAGATTTTCATGTGCCCCTGTCACACGAGGAACGGCCGCAAACAGCATTTGGATACGGCGACAGGTGTGGACAGCTCGCTGGTAAGTGGTCTTTCATCAGTCGATGCGTTTGTCAAACGTTTGGATAGGGTTAACAACGAAGTACCCAGGTACCCGTGCCGCTCACCGCTCGTACGCGCACGGGCAAAGAAAAAAGCGCACACTCGTATTATTTTACTTGTTTGTGGGTTTTGGGGTATGCGTTCGCATTCTTTTGTAGGCTGGTTTGTAAAATCGTTTGTCGCGCGCGGCGTCGTTTCAAAGCAACGTGACGGTTACTTCGTGCTGGCGAAAATCAGCGCAGTCAGACGGAAGCGGTAAGGAAGGTAGAGAGGTTGGGGAAGAGGGCGCTAATATATAAAAGAAAGCGTAATGCAAGACGAGAAATATAACACAACCCGCCTGCATTTCTCCGAACTTCAGGACAGAGCCGCACACGGGTACGTTGTCACAAACTCGAGCGTACGACGTCTAAAAGTACCGTATATTTTTTTTTTTTGCATTTTTCAACGTGACCTGAGCCACTTATCTTCTCATTGCCGCGCATGCAGACCTGATTGTGTCCCTGTGTTTGAGCGCACAGCCATCCTTTTGCGACATAAGAACCAGTAAACGCGAGAAATTGTAGAAGCCAGCCACATCACAAAAGCTGGTTCCGAATGTGTCAGTCATCCCTCTATCGCCCTGCTTAATCGAGAAGTCGCATATTTAGACGCACATTGAGCGCTATTTCGGTGCTTCTGGGAATGCGTGTTGGGGGTGGGAGGGGGGTCTTAATCCATGTATGATGCGGTTAGCTTTGCTGATTTTTCGCCTTTCGTGCGCCTCAAAGTTCGTTTTGTGGTTTTGTTGTTACGGTTTTTTAGTATTTTCGGCTGAGTGCGCCGAGAACTGTGACGCATTGGGGGCGCGGCAATTGGGCGCTTGGGCATATAAAGCTTTGAATTGTGCAATAATAAACTAGTTGCGAGTGTGCGCTTGTGCCGTCTTCATGTGTTCTTGTCCTCGTTAATTTGCGCGCAGTTTATTTTTCGCAATGCATAATTACCAACTCGCAACCCTTTTACAGATCCTATACTCCGTAAAAATGAGTTGCCTGTCCTTTTAGGTACGGCAAAATCTCGCGCAGCGCATCATTCTGCCAGGGGGCCGTATCCTAATGTCAATGCACACACTATGAAAGCAGCTTGCACTTAATGCGTCACATTGTCTGCTGATAAGCATTTTAGATTCGCCCCTCTCATCATCATTCACTTCGTGGAGATGGCGGGATATTCTTTCATAGCTTGTTGTCACTGCAGTAATTAATAGCAGAATCAGTCCTACAAATCACAGAAACGGTTCGTTTCACGTTACACACTAACACACTTTGCACCACACGGAGGAACAATCGGTTGCAGTGATGAGGCATAAGGGTAACTTGTTGTTAAAGGGTCATTGAAGACAACCAGCAAGTTGATTTCAAACGGAAGTCGGACCTCCGCATAGCCATTTCAGCATTGATTTAGTGCCAAGATGCCTTAAGTGTTGAGAAATCGCTGTTCAACTGCTCATCAAGCGTGACGCAAACAGTATACAAGCAACTGAATACAACATTACCACGTACCAAGCAGTTTGGTCAGTTCCGGTCAAATCGCTCATGCTTCCCCAAACTCCCCTGTCATTTGCCGTTCGAGACCACTAAGCAAAATGTTTCTCCATTGGACCTGTGATCAGTATTTACGCTTCACTGAAGAAGAACATTGGCCTTTTGAGGCCTCGCAAGTTTTGGCGTCGAACGATTTTCTCATGCGTAGCTCGCATGCTCCCTTGGAAAGCGGTACTGCCACCCCAAGTATGGACGAGTAGCACCATCCAGCGGCAGCCAAGAAAGAAGTTGTGCGCGTCAGGCCACTTAAGCCCTTCCGGTGAAAACGTGTTTTTGCTAGTTTCAACCTTATTTTAAAAAAAAATGCCAGGTGTAAGAGGGGTATAATAGTGTTCCCCGTGAGCTAATCTATCAACCTAGAGAGACTTGCATTTTAACTTCACTGTCATTTAAAGTTGTGCTCGAGTATATTGTGCGGAAGTAATATCTTTTTTATTGCTGCAAAAGCGACGATGGTTAATGTACTGGCACTTGGTTTTATGAAGCCTTTGCATTCCTAATTTAAGTGCTGAAATTCGCAGGGAACTTGGCATAACAATTTTATTACTGTACCGAATTATTAAGTTCATTTAACCATAGTGTCTGTTTTGAATTTTACATGTGGGGCATTTTTTTTTTCTTTTTTGCTTTTTCAGGTAGATGTTCCTTTGACTCCCTGCCTGCATTCCGCGAACGGGGAAATTAGCCTCCGCATCGATGGCCAGAATGTCTTGACTGCATCATCTTTACTGGGAGGACTGTGTAGTCTGTTTGCATCGTTCTGGGTTTTCAACATTCAATATCCCAAGAAGGCACACAGAGCTCTAACGTTTGTGGAACATGCCTTTTTGGACCTTGCCAGCACCAAACCACGTGTAAAGGATTTAGAACTAATTAACTTTTATCGCATCAATATCCCTCACCAATATTTTATTTGTTTTCAATCCTGTAATCATTGGATAGTAGTTTAAAGAATTTCGTATTATGTTTCTGACGTTTTCTTTTTTTTTTACTGAACAGGGGATATTTGATGGGCCCTTCTGTATGCTGATAATACAGCTATCTTTTAGTGAAGCAATAATATTAACCAACTAATATAACTTGAAACAATTATCTAAATAATGTTGGCAACTGGTGTCAAATGAATCAACTCAAAATTATCGGAATAACACGAATTACATGGCTTTTTCTTCTCACTCTGAAGAAGCTGTCGCGATACCACCCATTCTGTTCTATATCCTTGCAATTAACCCCTCAGACTGGGTCACTTTTCTTGGCGCATTTGTGTCTTTATCAAAACGCACTGGTATTTTCCGCAGCATATTTCTCGTTCTTTATATTACTCATTTAT
The DNA here is from genome assembly GCF_048455015.1 of Haemaphysalis longicornis. Taxonomy (NCBI): domain Eukaryota; kingdom Metazoa; phylum Arthropoda; class Arachnida; order Ixodida; family Ixodidae; genus Haemaphysalis; species Haemaphysalis longicornis. Next base: position 411,480,081 of record NW_027526203.1, read on the forward strand.
CCATAGCCATCTCATTGCTGTCTGTCTCCTACATCATTTATCTCTTGTGCCTTTACCATCTACAAAATGCTCGTTACCTTTCAATATCAAATCGTTACACAGCTCTCGCACATTTCACCACCAATTGAAAAAAAATTTTGTTGTAAACCACTGCAATCATTTTTTTCACTTTGTGTACTGAGTACTGATGCGTACTGATAAGTACTCACGCGTTCTCAATCCTCTAGTATTATATAATGATGTCACTTACCATGCCGTTGTGTTTGTGCCTATATGTTTTTCGCGTATTTCCAATTCTTGTAGTAATATTGTTTCTACAGTTTGTTCAACTAGCACACAGATCGCTCATTTCACCAACTGAAATTTTTTTGTTGTTGTAAACCACTGCAACCATTTTTTTCACTTTGTGTACTGAGTGCTGATGCGTTCTGATAAGTTCTGATAAGTACTGACGCGTTCTTGATCCGCTATTATTATATAATGATTTCACTTACCATGTGGTTGTGTTTGCGCCTATCTTTGTTTTTCGCGTATTTCCAGTTCTTGTAGTAATATTAATTCTACGGTTTGTTCAACTAGCATTCTATTGCTGTCTTCCATTCCTAACTGGCGTGTTTTTAGCAATTTACCATTTTTTCTTTCTTATAGGAGGTCGCCCTAAGTTTTTATTTCGGAGCCTCCTTGTGTACACCATATACCATGTAAACTTGTATGCGAAAGTTCGTTTGAAATAAACCTGAAACCGAGCAAAACCGTGTGAAATCAGTACTCCCGCAGGGAACTAGAAACTCTCCCTTGTGGCCTTGAAAAAACTCCTTTCGGAAGGCCTACAAAACCGCCCCAGCTTTGCAAAACTCCATTCAAAAGAAATATATGCTTCCCTTGAACCTCCTAAAAACTCCCCTCGCGAGGCCTACAAAACGTAAAACTCCATGCAAAAGAAGTAAATGCTTCCCTTGAACACCTCCTCAAAACGCCCCTAAAATAACATAAGTACTTCCCAAGGGAGCCATAATAAGCTCCTATTCAACCCCCTAAAAAGTCCATAAACATCACTTAAAAACGCCTTGAGGAAGTAAAGAATACTCCATTTTGATCTCCTTAAATTCTCCCTAACATTTCTTAACACTCCCTAACTACCTCCTTTCTATCACCTAAAAACACCCTGTTTTGAGGAGGTAAACAAAACCTCCCTGTTCCATGTAGTAAAAAAACTCCTACAAGGAGGATCACTAGAGGACAGGCGAAAAAGAACCTCTAGGGAGTATATGGGTGGAAAAAAAGTTTAGAGTGTACTGTCGCTGCATTGCCGGCTATGTTAACAGAGGAGGCACAGCTCGCGGAACCGCAGCCGCGTGCTTGCTCCCTTGAAAGCGCTGTATTCCAGTGCGTGCAAAGCCCGTCCATCGTGTGACTTTTGATCCGTGTCTAGGGCCACTTCTTTTAGGTATAGCGCCATCCTTTGAAGAGCGTCGCAACCGGTAGTTCCGCTTCCCCCATCGCCTATTCCGCCGGTTCAGGACTATCTGATTCCTTAGGTACCCACCGGCCATACTTTCGGGCTGTGTTAGGGCCCAACTAAAGCCCCTCCATCTCGTACACGGCCACATATAGCATTTCCTCGACTATATGACGCGTCGCACGCCAGCCCATGTCGCAAAATACATGTACATTCGTGCGTTTGCGTTTGGTATATCGATGCCTATTCTCTGCAGATATTGTAGGGAATTGTAGATGAGGCTCCGGACACATACCGCCACACTATCATCATCACTATACATTTCGTCTGTTATCGCCATTAAAGGGGTTCGGGGGTCCCAGGGCTCCGTTTCTTGGCGGCTCAACCGTAAAGAGGTGGTCCCTCCGCGACATTTGGTGCCGAAACTCAAGGATAACCAGCGGCTCACAACGACGTGGACAACGAGCGACGGCGACGACGAGTTTCTTCTGGAGACGGTCGCCAAAGCAACTTAGTCCTCCTCGGATCTAACGCGCCCAGGGAGACAACGCGCGGAACTGACTGCCTGCTGCGCGAGTAAGCCTGAAATTTTCATTCAACGTTGGACCGGCTGAAAGCGAAACGCGATTCCAGGCGAGCCCCAGCGACAAAGATTTTGAACGAGGCGACAGCGATCATCGAGAGCGGCTGATCTGACCGAACAGCGCTCAGAAAGGTGGTGGACAAAGTCATGGCCAGCCGCGAAAAGCTTCGGAAAATCGACGCCCAGGTCGAGGACGTGATTCCGGTCGAGGAAGCGATTCCGGTCGAGGAACTGGCAAAGGAATACGAGTCGGTAGCGCAGTATGACGAACAGACGCTCGAGGCTCTGACTCGCCTGAAGTGCCGGCTCGAGGACCTCAGCATCGGTAGCACGGCGCAAGCTATCGGCTGCGATTCCTATACGCCACTTGCCCCAACTACAGCTCCATCCCGTGTCCCTGGACCTCGTCTCCCAATGCACACCATCAAGCCTTTTCGTGAGGACGTGTGTAAATGGACGTCGTTTTGGGAGAAATTCAACTGCGCCGTCCACACCAACCAGGCTCTGACCACCACCGAGTTTCACTACCTCCGAAACGACCTGGAAGGTGAAGCAGCAGCTGCCATCGCCGGACTACCAACAACGGAGGCCTGCTATGAGAGTGCTGTCCAGCTGCTCAAGGACAGGTTCTGCGCCAAGAGCCATATTATACAGGGGAATTTTAGAAACCTCCGCGAGCTACAGCACGTGACGTCTCTCTCGGAGGAAAAGGAGCTGCGCAGGCTTTACGAATGCGTTCAGCTGAATGTCCGCTGCCTCAACGTTCTGGACGTCCCCACGAGCAGCTTCTCGGCAATGCTGTACGACGTTGTGTTGGAGGCGCTGCCGAATGAAATAGTCGTGGCATTCCACAGAAAAGAACGTCTTCAAGGTGATATACAGGGAGCGGCGCCTTCTGCTTCAGTGGAGGCAACCACAACGTGGAGGCAACCGCAGCCTCACAAGTTACTGCGCGTTCACGCCGAACATGTACCTTGAGTAAACCTCATACGCCGCATCTTTTCACCGCTACAGGGTACGGAATAGCTTGCCAAGCAAAAAAACAGTGCATCTCAATTCAAGGCGTGCTACAGCGGGCGCGATCGCGGAGTTGGAGGCGGAAACGCCCGCAACCAAAAAACATGGCGGAACTTCGGCTTCCGCAGCCTCGAGAAAAAGAGGGGAGAGAAGGTTGGCGCTACTTAACATGGGCGTCGTACGAGAGCGATATGGAGGGGCTTTAGGGCGCAGTGCACTCCAGTTCACGCACAACGCTAGTTATACATTACGAACGATATTCGTAAAAGCAGCGAATGCACTGAGCCACCAAGGTGTGGGTCTGAATCACGTTAAAATCCAACTGCATACTCGTTGCGGCATGAAGAGGCTGTTCCAACTTGATTCAATGATTCAAAGTAACCAGTAACAAAAAACACCGGCCTAACCTTATAAGACGCAGACATTGTCAATGCTTTAGGACGAGAACACGCTTTTGCGACCGGTAAATACACCCCAAACCACCGTAGACGCCTGCACCGGACGGCCGGGCGGAACGATTGCGTAGACTTTTGCATGCAATCATGGTGTGAATGATACTGCTGAAGTAACCTCCGTCGCATCTACTAAAATATTGATCTGACTCGCAACAATACCTTTCAAAGTGCCACACAAATAGCACGTATAGGATACGTAAGGTGCGACTCACTATTTCGTTACGACCTACTGCCGCTAGGAGCAGGATCTTCTCTGTGGTTCCTGGAGGCCGGCCGACTGCTTAGGCGCACCTCTCCTGGATCAAACATTGCCGATACATGAGCGTCACACAACTATTCACCACTAGGGGCAGCCGCTAAAGGCTCTGGATGAAACTTGACGACACCGGCAGCGGGAGCCAGGCGCTGCGTTCGCACTAGCACGCATGGCTAGCCCTTACACTCGCTTCTCAGGCCCGTAACAACATGCAGGCTAAGGAGCCGCCATGTTTTTGCCAGCTTTCTGTCTGCTGTGGCAGCGTTTTTGTTTGGGGTAGAGACGGCAGCCAACACTCCGATTCGCTGCTAGCAGTCCCTCGCTGCACCACGAGGATGGCGTGCAGCTCCAAGCTGCTGCTTATTAAACCTAGGCCGTAAGCCGAGGCAGCCAATCAAAAATTACGAAGGGAGAACCAGCGCTGGCTGTTCGACGCGCGTTGCCTTTCCCCAAAGATCTTTTCTGGTGCAGTCGAACAGTAAGAATGACGAACTCGGGAGGTTTTGGGTAATTGTTTTCGTCTGAAATGGTATGTTTTGGCCCGAAAGGCAATGGTTGCTGCATAACTTCTTCCCTCGCCTCCCTCGGTATACACGCATCCTCATGTAAGAAATATTTCTGGAAAGATGAGCAAGTATCGCGAGACTAGGAATACCCAAGGTGAGTAAACACGAGCGTTTCAAGCACGCTGCTTGCTGTAGCTGCGGTTGAGAGGATATTTCCATAGCGTCTGGGTGGTGCATTGTTGAACAAGCAGCTCACGTGTCACAAATTTATGGCTGCTGGCCAATAGTGAACACGTAAACTTGCACTCAACTAAAAGGTTGGTTAAAAAAAATATGGAAAGTAAGCTACTTTTCTGACTTAAACCAACCAATGCGCTCACCGATCTCAGTTTGAAACTGCCGAGTGAGTGTCATTTCAGACAGACCCCTTGAATACCCGCCTCGGTGGCTCAGTGGCTGCGCTGCTGAGCACAAGAACGCGGGTTCAGTCTCAGCCGTGGAGACCGTTATTCTGACGGGGGCTAAATGCGAAAACTCCCGCCTGTCGAGATGTGGGCGCATTTGAAGATCCTCAGGGGGTCTATATTAATCCGCAGCTCTCCACTTCGGCCCGCCTCACAGCCCAAGTGTAGTTTCGGCGCGTAAAACACCCGAAATTTGAATTTTGACTCCTTCGAGAAATGCAGAATTAAACTCGAGATACAACAGTAGCGAGTCCTCTTCTCCCGAGGCACTTAATGCAGTGTGCAGTCCCCATGGGCTACCTCGCAAAGCAGCCCTTGCAGCTTCAGCGTAGTTTCATCCAGAGACTTTAACGGCTACGAGCACGGCGCATTGAAATTGAGAAATGGCTGTGAAGTCTATTGCAATATATGCGAACGTATTTACCAGGAAGCACGTTATGTTGAAATGGCAGTAATAGAACCAATAACCAGTATTCCGCTTATTTGGCCAACCTATATAGTTATCGTTTTTCGAACCGGAAAGAAAAATACCGGTTCGGTTTGGGTTCGGGTTTAAGTGGCTTCATTTCGTTCCAGTTCAGTTCAAGCTCGACACATTCCTATCGCTATCCAGTTAAGTAAGCGATATTGATAACCAAGTGCAAAAGAGCAAACGAAATTGTGATGTTTGACGCTTCACGTCGAGCGGATAAGGAGTCGCCGCAGAGGAATAGGGCCGACCACGGACTTTGGCGCCTTCACCATCGAGCTGGCATTCACGCCCACCATGAGGGAGCACTGCTTGCACCCTTTAACACTAACAATCAACGATGAAGATTCTACATAAAGAAACACACATGAACTCTCTTAACAGGGCGTTTGCGGCGTCGGTGAACAACAGCTTTTCCGGTAAACGCTTACTCGCGTGTACTGCGATCGAGAAATGACACACATTGCGTTTCGATATGCGGCTCGCGAGCTGCTAACCTGCACAAAACTACAGCAGTCCCTATAGGAGACAACGGTGCTCACCTATCATCGTCCTCCAATCAATCGATTGGTAGAATTTGTGCTGCATCATCTCCTGGAAACCACTGCTACCGGGGGTGCCACCTGCTCGACATCCAAGCCGCATGGCGGGGTCCTGAGACACAGAATGACACTGCCGTTATATGCACCCGCAAAGGGTTTCAATAGCATCGCGCTCTAACTGGCGAAGAGAACTATAGAACTATCCTGCGTTCGGCGGAAAATTCTGGACACACACATCTCCGACTACAAGCTGCAGTTGTTGGAATGACTAAACTAGTGAGCCATAGCTGTGCGTTGACTCTGTCACCAGCTCTGTGCACGTGCATGGTGTGAAAACGTCGCTTTTCAAAGAGTACAAGTAAAAAGTCCGATGAGCCTGTACTTCTGCTATGGTGAACCCGATTAATGCGGACTACTGGATAAACCTAACAGGTTGGGCAGTGCTCTTCCGGCTCCCTTTGGACACTGCGACAAAGCAGAAAAGAAATTGGGCAGAAGCCGCCCTTTTGGAGATGAATATCTTCATTAATACGTTAGCATTCTGTTGGTGGTGTTGGGTATGCACTGGGCAGTGAATCTTTATGAGCAGGGGGGAGGTGCCCGCTCTTGTCGCGAACGAGCGGACCTAGTGTCGGGCGATCCTGCAGCACGTTGTTTGCGGTAGGTAGCGGGCTTTTGTGCCAAGGGAGCGATGTGCCCGTTGCCTTGCTTCGATACATAGCTACGGCGAGCACGGTGATGGCTCATGCTGTGGGGGTTTCCGCTAGCAGTGCGATCGCGTTTGTTTGAAAGACTTCTGCTGACGAACTGAATCCTCTACCCTCTCCTCCCTCTACCCTACTTCTAGACCATCTGCACCCTTCTCGCCATTCTGTCGTCCCAGCATCCCTCCCCCTCTTCGTCACACTGCCCTCCCCCAATCCTACCCCGTGTTTCCCTCCCTCCACTTCTCCAAACCTTCCACCCTGCTCGCTACACTGCCCTCCTGATAGCTTTCGCCGAGGCTACACACACAAATAGTTCAGCGTAACAGGCGAGACAGACACACACCGTAAAGTAAACTAGGCTAAGAATGCCAATGCGACACCTCATTAGAGGTGGGACAGAGTGCGGGGCGAGGGGAGAGGGAAGTGCGCTGCAGTCTGGGAAAGTCACTGAAGTGTACGTTCTTCCAGGGCTCCCGAAAACCTCCATTGGCGTTGCTTTTTGTGACCGTGCTCTCCACAAAAAAAGTAGTCTGTTTATTTTGATAAGGAAGTATTCAGCGACAGTTATTGATTTAAATGCAGGGGCACTGTTTAGGCATTTGAAGATGGCCTTTTGGCTAAACTCTGGATAGATCGTTGAAATTTCTGTGTAGTACCTTCCAGTTAACGGTTGACCTCAGGTTCTTGGGGGTTTATTATTTCGTCGCTAACATCCACACATCAGCTCTTGAGCACAGAGCCCGCTGGACCGAAGAACTTAACACAACAGCCGAACGTCTGTACATTCACACTAACGCATCCCCGCAGATCGGCTTTGCCACAGCGCTCGAGGATGAGCAATCGGTGCGACCAAGTGTGCCGATTCGGCGAATGATGAGCCCGAAAACACGAGCGAAAAATGGGGCCTGTGCAGAAATAAGGCCTTCTCGTCGCATGGATTTTTCGTTGATGAGAATTGTGACGAAGCCGACCTTTCTGTACTTCCCATAGTGTTCCATCGCTTTTCCTAACGTGGTTCGTTTAAAAAGCAGTGAAAATTTAAACCCGTGCCTGTTTTATCAAAATATCGTAACTAGCAGTTGTAATAACCTTCCACATCGCAGGTGAACGATCTCTGTTGTATGTGGATACACTCCAAGGATTAAATCAATGATAAAAAAAGTTATCGTCGGCAATGGTAACGCCAGACAAGCTGTATGCTGAAAACGCTCTTAGAATAAGACACAGCAAAAACTCCATAACATAAACTAACACGTGATACATGGTAACTACCCATAAAAGGAGACGTGTGTATAAGCATAAGCTTTGTAAGTGTTGGTACGCATCCACATGTGATCTGGTAATGCAGGCAGTGGTTTTACAAGAAATCCCAACCAACTTATTGTACATCGAACATCAGGGCTTTATTCCCGTAATTATAGCTTCCCTCGTATGTAGATGGGCCTGAAAAACTCAGAACATGGTTCATGCTTTCTAGAGCTTACTCTCGTCAAGTAATTAGACAGTGTTTACAATTCACTTCATTGTCTCTTTAAAACAGTGCCTTTTAGTATAGCCTAGAACGCGAACTTCATGATAGGCAAATTTACAGAGGAGACAGCGGTTTCTTTTTAGAAGCCGTCCCAACGAAAGGATAAGCAACTAGCTTACCTCACGGAGGATCTCCTGCAAGATGTTGTAAGCATCGTCAGTCAAGGACCGAGGAAACCGCAGGGGCGCTGCCAGAGCCACTGCAACGCATTACAACCGTTTTTACAGCGAAGCTGTCTATGGCTAGAGGTGCAACAGATCGCCCCCGACGACAGACTGAGCGCAGACCAACAATATCCAGCGTAAGAAAAAATATTAGCAGTGGCTTAGCTCGGCTATGCCAGGATATACGTAGCGTGAGCTAAGGTTCAGTTGGCTATTCTTAGATTTCCTGGTTGTCTAGGATTAGCTTCATGTTTACTGATGCTAAAAAGATTTCCAATCCAATCCAATCCAATTTAATCGTATCCAATTCAATCCAATCAAATCCAATTCAATCCAGTCGCGGCGGTGGCGGCGGGTCCGGCGCGCCAGCTGTGCGCGGTGAGACGTCACTGCTCCTCGCGCATGCGCAGCACGGCCCTCCAGGAGCCACGCGGAACTGCTCAACCTCGGCCAGTGTATCTCACGCTACAAAAAAAAAAAAAAACAACTCATAAAATATGAACAAAAGGTCCTAGGACCTCCATATTTTGATATAAGACGGCTTATATTGCCCCTGGAAGAATGTCTGCCCAGGAACGCATTTGTGTTTAGACGTGACACCGACTTTAGGGGATGATCGTAAGCTTGCTCTTTGTAAGCTGGCTTTCCCACGTTGTGTGTGGCACATAAAAGTGAAGCAAGGTCATTTACGGAGGGAGTGCGGCTACAGCCCCACTTTATACTCCTCTGCACCGCCGCCGTCTCTTTCCAGAGGGCGCGCTGCTCCGACATGACAGCGCCACCATCGGCCGCGCCGTCGTACCCTGGCGGGACAAGTGCGCGGCAGCCGCCTTGTAGCACGGCCTCTGCGATCGGCTGATCGCGGAGGCCACGCTTGTAGACACGCGTTCACCATGGCGAACAACGTAATCCAGCGAGCTGAATTTCACCATATTAACATCTCTGGATTTTTTATTGGTGTAAATGAGAGAAATGGCATGAAACGTCTCAAAAGCAAGCACGTTTTCTTCGCGTCTGATCAACGCGGCAACGCACAGAACTTCACTCTGCATCCATCAAGCAAACGTAAACCCTGCAAACAAGGAGTCTTACGCCGTTTCAGTTCAGGTTTTTAACCATTTTTATTTAACTTTAGCTCGGTCTACTTGTAGATGCTAATGCAACTGCTTGAAGCAATATCCTCGTCTGACGTTAAAAACTGGGCAGAAAGAATGCTTTGACGCACGCTGGTGTGTTCGTGTGCGCCTGCACATAATTATGAACCACACATGCTTACTTCAGAAAACAAAATGTGATTATGGTTTGAGATAACGATTGTAACAAATTGAGATCAACGAGAAAGGTGTTTACTAAGCGCGGAAGTAACCTTGAAAGAGGTGGCTGCTGTATTCTCTGTGCTACTATATCCGCCGCGTGCACTTTGCACTAAAAGGAAATCGGCGCTTGCTTACCGCCGTTCTGTATTTATTCAGGTGTGTGCTCAAGAGCTGTGTTTGCTGTTCTGCTTAGCGCATTGCCCATAGGCAACACAAAATGCCATAAACAGACGCCAGAACAGGTGGCAAGCGCTGTGTTTGATTGTTCTTTACCTCGTTTACATAAAGCACTTTAAGCGGCGACTTCGTTGGAGTGAGCTGTCAGTGTTGATGATCAACAAAGTGTTCCCATTCTGTTAGTTCGGTAGCTGAAGCGAGTAATGAAAAAAAAAAAAAAACGCGGCAGACAAAAAAAAAATCCGGAGTGCTGACCCAGCGTATTTATAATTAGAGTACAAGAAAACAAAGAAAACAGCTGAGGTAGCAGTTCGCAATGGTCAACAAAATACGCGCACATCAACACGTATGTGTTGGTCATAAAGTCGTTAACTTCAGTAAGTGACAGAAAGCCGCGCTTGCTCAAAGAAAAAAGAGAACCCGCAGTACACAACAAAGAAGGCGACATTAAAGGGACACTGCAACACTTTTTTCAACTGTTTTCGAAATCTTCTACGATTGCAGAATGTAGCCGACCAACACATGCAGTACTCAGATTAGGGGGTCGCAAATTACTTCAGCCAAAAATTACGGCTGTGTGCCCATCAGGTAACTTAGAAACATGCTCAAGAAAATTTTCCATCTTTCCCGAGTCTTGGCATTCTCCGACCACTGGAATTCCGCCATTACAGCGGTGTAGCGGCTATTGGCCGGCTTTACTTCAGTTGCAGCAATGAGTGCTTTCGATAGCCACTTTAAAAATAAAGCCACAAAAGCAAAGCGGAAACGGAAGGCGTATCTGCTGCGACGAGCAAATCACGCAGTGCCGCTTCGTGCTGGCGATAACTATAGCTTTCCCAGTGCTTCCAGACGCGAAGGAAAGGGGGAAATCGTTTATTGGAAGTGTTGCAGAGTACCTACTTTTCGTAGTCGCCAACAAACTGTTCTCTCATTGCTCCTGCTCTGAATGACTCGCACGATTGTGAGACCTGAAAAGGATTATCCGATAAACAGCAAATGCAGGGAACAGACTGGTAGTTTATAACCGAAGTCCCTGTATTCAGCTACCCCTTGTGTTTCGCGGTAGGTCACTGAAAATGTCCGATGTGCGTATGACAGAAATCTTGGATCCGTCGATTGTTTATCACCAATGAAATGGGCACTGCATATTCTTCTCCTCTTCGCCGGTTACCATTCGATTCCATCAGCCCTATGTTAAAAAAAAAACAAAGAAAAAAAAAACACCGACACCCGTCTTGCGCGCACGAACATACAACGAAATGTAAAAAAAAAAAAACATTTCTTTCACGCGTCGCACACTGTGTATCCGTCGTGTTCGCTGGTCGTGAAGGGATTAACATGTTAAGAATCGAAAGAACCTCGTTTTTGTAGGAATATTAGAATGGGTATTTGCACATTTCGCAGCGTAACACTTATTGCGCGCACGACGAGGTCACCGCCTAAACGTAACTACATTAGTGTTTGACTACCGGCCGCGGAGTTTGGGAAGCACCCACGAAACGGCGCAGCAGTCCTGTTGCACGTAAAGTTCCTGTAGAGTTCCTGTAGAGTTCCTGCACGTAGAGTTCCAACTCTGCTCCCCTGGGGAGCAGAGTTGCGCGCCCATCCGCCAGCTTGAGTTCCAGGTCGTGCGGGAAAGCCACCCGTCTCGCATGTACGAGCTGCCGCCGGGCCGCCGCGCCAGCGGCAATGGTGAAGAGGTGTGGCGAGGAGCTGCGCGGACAAAAACTGGCGCACGATATATTCGGCTGTTTATCAGCTGAGCGGCCGCGGCTGCCGCCGCTTCCGCAACCGCCGATGCTCAGTGGAGCAGAACTGACTGAATACAGGTCTTGTGCGCAGCACTGAAAGCGGGCTTTCCCATCGACCTGGAACCCACGGCATGTGGCAATCAGACGCGCAACTCTTGCGCTACGCGATGTACAGGAACTATAGTTACACGTAGAGTTCTATATAGCTGGAGCTATATAGAGGAACACTAGGTGAACGTAGAGTGTGTCTGATTTCCGCGAGCCGCCGTGCCGCCAGCTCCATATCGTGACAGGAAAGCCCATTTTTAGTGCTGTGCACTGAACTCCTTTTCTAGTTTTGCGCAGGTTAACGGCTGCGGCTGTGCCGCGCTGCGGCCGGCACAGCCGGCAGCACACGCTCGCGCCGACTTCCCCCACCCCCGTAACCGGCGCGGTGGCTCCGACATGCGTGACGGGTGGCTTTCCCTCATGACGTTTGAGCTCGAGATGCTCGCCCGTGTGTACGAGATTTCGGCGCACGTTAAAGATCCCCAGGTGGTTAAAATTAATCCGGAGCCCTCCACTACGGCGCGCCTCATCGCCTGCGTTGCGTCGGCGCGTTAAACCCTACGATCAATCAATCAAGCTCGAGATGCTAAATGGACGCGCAACTCTGCTCCCCTAGGGTAGCTATATACAGGAACCCTACCCGCTCCGTGTCAACGTTACCAGCAGCCTCTGACCTGCGCACAATTGGTAGAGGAGTTCGGTGCGCAGCGTTGAAAGCGGCCTTTCCTGTCACGGAAGAACCGGCGGCGCGGCGGCTCGTGGAAATCAGACGCGCAACTCTGGTGAAGCATGACTCTATCGCGGTGCCGCCGCTTCTGGAGAAACTTGGCCGGCGGCTGCGCGAGGCAGCGCCACCGCCCACCGCTGTCGGCTCGTCCCGACGTCCCCCCTCCCCCCAGAGGCCCTTTTGTTCTCAATCTTCTGGCCCTCTGTGTGCGCGGATCGAAGCTGCAATGTTTTCCAGATAATTATTACTGTTATCATCCTACTAATATTATTATCTCTATTATTATCGCTCATGAATAATTAGGAAAGCAGATGAAAAGAAAGTGGCGACTTTATGACGTCACAGGAACTAGTTTGTGTCATTGGTAGCGGCCTGCAGGAGCTACCGCCAGTATAAATGATTTTGTAATTATTGGGGTACGTGACTCTTGTTTTATTTGATTGCACCGTTCTAATGCTAGCACAGAGTTAACACGCTTATTACTCGGCTTTTGTTACCTCGTCTATGATGTCACAGTTGACGTTGTCCAGTGGGAAATTTGAGAGCTTGCCAATATTTTGTGATATTTCTATGCGCGCGTGTGTGAAAAGCGACGTCCTTCGGTGCTGGGATGGAGTTCGGCGAGTTGTCAAATGCTACTTCTTATAAATAAAAGCACCATGAATGTAGTATTAATGCTGCCTTTGAAGGATGATGTGTCGGACCTACGGCCGCTTTTGATAATATTTTAGCTGTTCCTTAAAGTGCACTCGATTTCATTCGGAGTGGTTCAATCAATGGTGATAATTTTGTTTTCATGTTGTTGTTTAGTCCCCTCTGGAGTAGTTAGTCAGAGGTTTAGCGCAGCACTTGGGACACCACATTGCATGTCGAGCACGAGGTCACGCGTTCGATTCCCGGCCGCGGCGGCCGCTTTTCTGATGGAGGCGCAAAGCAAAAACGCCCTCGTGTACGAGATTTCGGCGCACTTTAAAGATCTCCAGGTGGTCAAAATTAATCCGGAGCCCTCCACTTCGGCGCGCCTCATCGCCTGCGTTGCGTCGGTGCGTTAAACCCTACAATCAAAACATTGCATGTCAGGAGGTGCGCATTTTTAATACTTGGTAAGAACGATCATGTCTGAGTGCTTCCAGTCACTGGATGGAATTGGCATAAAACACGCCAACGCACTTACTGGAATACCGCAGCTCTCGTCGCGTCGTCTGGATGTTTATGTTCTGCTCAGCGGCGTATTGGGACAGAGGTGTTTTGCCGATTAACATTGTGTAGAGAACAATGCCAAAAGACCACCAGTCGGCCCCTACGCCTGTAAATTAAAGTATTTTATACATGTCAGAAAATTTTCAAATAAAAAAGCCGTCGATTTTCATTGATTCTGCGATGGTGACACCGCCCCTATAGCACAGGTTCCCACTTCTTATTATTTTTTTTTGCAGTAGGTTCGTGCATAAAAGGAGTGCTTTCGTGCTTTCCAGAATTAGATACGAATGGTGTTTCTCCTGCGCCTTAGCTAGCAGAAATCGGACATTTTTCTCAAGTGTTATAATTAATTGTATTACCTCTGTTGCGGCTAGGTCACATATGTGTGCCCATAAGCCCTAGGGGGTGTATTGACGATTTGGGGGTGACCGTTGTGGCCCTGCATTGGTAAGCTACTTCTGTCGGGGTGCAGGGGCAGATAGAATTCGTATCACGCCAATGGCAACAAGCTCACTGCTTTTTTTTTTTTTTACTTCTGAGCACGCGTTCTATTCAGAAACGTATTTTTCTCTAGTCTGTTCATCAGCGGTACTTCTCTAGTTCAGTTATAGCGCGAAGAATTGAGTTTCGAAACGATTCTCTAAAGCGCAAAAAAAAAAAAAACATTTACGGGCTGTTGTATTTTAAGTTTCTCGATATATTTTATCATTTTAAAATTAACAAAGCTCACCATTCAGATATTAAAACGCTAACAACCAATGTTAATTCATTAGCCGCACGCAAGCGAATACTCTGTACCCGAGAGAGATCGCGTCCAGAGAGATAGATCGGTTTTTTAGATGCAGGAGAATGAAAGCGTTGCCTCAAACCACTTACACAGAACGCATTATAGCCTGCGCTACAGTTGACGAGTGGCGCGAGAGTATGCTATGTTAAACACATTGCCAGCTGAGCACCTGACGTCTATTACCACGGTCGTAAGTGCCTGTTTTCTTCAAAAAAATCCGCATTTTAGGGAAAAAAAAAAAAACATTGCGGGAGCGAAAATCCTCAGTTACTTTGCCCTTGGAGAAGCTGAAGCTTGCTGAGGGCCAGGTTGTCGCTACATGTGAGGCACAGCAGCAAAGTGGGATATTTAACAACTGATGGCAGCGACTCGATGCGTAGATTGCATCGCCACAGGGCGCGCGCGCAGGGGAAGTGGCACACCTTTTTAGGTCCTTGCTGGCATTTTGCGAATGACACGAATTTGCCGTCTTGAAGACAGGACCCTGTTTTTTGGCACAGCTATAGGCGAACTGCATCGGAGGCGTAATCCGAAGGTTGTGGGTTCATGACTCCACCCGGGGCGTATGTTTTTAAAGCGAAGCTTTCTATGTCTCTTTCATGGCGTATGGTCGCGTTGAAAACGTACGGCAGGAAAGCCAACTTCCTCTGATGATGCTCGCGGGTGAAGTAAAAAAAAAAAAAGGGCCTCCAGTGGTTGAAATCGAACCTCGGCCCCTCCATTATGACGTCAAAGTCTATCCGGTTGCGTCATTCCGCAGGGTCAGAGCAGTTTGGATTTGGAGAGGTGTGAATAGACGTGCAAAATTAGGCAGAAAAATTATGTACCATTTCGTCTAACTCGAAGTCAAAGCCGGTGCGATCAAGAAGTCCAAGCTGCGGGCGTGTCAAAATCAAAATTCAGTGAGTAAAAGTCCGAACCGTCTGCGAGTCAAAGTCCAAACTCAGACGGCAACCAAGGGATCTCCCACGAGAAAGCTTTGCGTTAACAATCGTCGTCATTATACAGAGGGGTGCATGATTTTTTTCCACTCTTTCAAACATTTCGAAAATCCTTATCTTCATTCGAAAAAACGACAAACTATTTCCGCAATTCTTTCCTTAAATAACATGTATGGGAGACAACCTTCATGGCTGTAACCCCTGCTCTTGTGTCAAATGTTTAAACGTGGCCGTTTTGGCACGTCAGACGTCCATAAACGCAGGGCTTCCTAATACTCACCGTAGTGTTCTCTCCTCAGTACTTCGGGGGCCATGTAGGCTAGCGACCCACAACGGTTTCTGGCTTCCAGTCCCAACTAAAAAAAAAGAAAAAAAAAAGAAGCACGTGATGTTAGCCAGAATCATGTTTATAGTTTAACGTGTGGATGAAATACGTGACTTGTAGGACACTCTGAAGTGGAAGGCTCGGGATTAATTTAAACACCGAGATTTCTCGAACGTGCACTGTAGTTCTGTACAGTTGAGCGCAAAGAATATACAGGGAGTCTAAATGGACACGACACAAGGGACACGAATAGACAGCCCCTGTCTATTCTCTGCGCTCAACTGTACTGAACCATGGAATACCAACTCGGCCAATCGATCACGGTGCTAAATCATAATGGACTCTAGGTTGTACATATACACGGAAGCCACCGCGATGGAGATGAGAGCGTGTTACGTAATGAGCAGTATCAGAATGCCACAGTAGCAGTACATCTTAGCATTGCCGCTGTCAGAAAGAGACTAAGAGCCGATGCCAATAAAGGGGCCATGCAGACAAAACCCCAGCTCGGTTCATTCGAAAGATTGTCTTGTTAGAATCATACTGACACCACTTTCAACGTAAACTTCACTCAAATACGCTATATAATTAGGGAAAAAATGGAATGGCCGTGCGACCCACGAGCTCATTTCCCGCAACAGAACTTATGTTGTCTATTCCCAGCTGTACGATTGGCTGAGGCCGGCAGAAGCAAATGCAAATTAGGCAGGGCTTATAAGCTTGCCGAACGAGCTATTTGCGCTCAAATGTTGGGGCCCATTCTCTTTATGGCCGTAGGAATTGTTGGGTGAACAATTAAAGCTACGAACAAACACGTGAACACCGAAGCAGTTAGTGCGGCACTTTGCCTGCTGACACTGCCTAACACAGCCGTCAGACGCGTTGGGCTTCTCTGACGCAACACTGACACAGCTGACATAAGCGGCAAGCTCACTTACATGACCATTTTTAGCGAGTAATAGCTTAGGTTGTAGGAAACGATTAGTATGAACCACAAAAAAATAAGGCAGGTATAGCAGCCCGGCCAGAAGCAATTGTACGAACAGTGGCACTTCAGCGGTATTCCAGGGACATCTATGGAAGGGGGCGATAAACAACATAACCAAACGGCCTACTGTGAGATGGTAGCAGCTACAGTGAACTAGAATACTTTTCTAGTTCACTGTAGTAGCAGTGCTGGTCAGCAGGCTATCTTTAGTTTTAAAGCCTTTCTCTGGATACGTCATTGTCGGCGTCACGAAAACACACGATTTAGCGGCAGAATTGAAATCTTGTCTTAAAGTGTGTAAATTCTCACTGAATAGAGTATCGTTCGCTGCCGGACAACCGGTTTGGGCACTATGAACCATTATCTTCTGAATAAAAGTTATATTTTTTCCGCATCGTCCTTTTTAAAAGACAAAGTTCGAGAATACGGTTGCATTGTTTTAAACACTTCATCTTCCTTTTGTGTGTCCCAGAACCAAGCAGCTCAGCCACAGTGCATTGAACAGCTAAATAAAGCTTGCAAATTTTCGTGGCCTGAGGCCATCGTTCCTCATTACAATTTCAAAAAAAAAAAAAAAGAAAGCATTTCTCGCCGGCCTAAGGGTCCCTCTCCGATTTTTTTTGCCCTGTGTAACGATATACCTAGCTGCTAGGCAGGCAAATTTTATCGTTTCTTGAGCATCCCGATAGTCCAAGAAAGTTTAAGGGACCCGCCAACGGTACGAATAAACGTTTTCACTGCTTTTCTGGTTTTTTGAATCACTTCTGAAAGGCACAATTACCGCTAGTGCAGAGCTTCTTCGCGAATTGCTCGCCGCAGTAGATACCTCTTCTAGTACCCACTTCGCTTTTGTTACAATTCTTAAAGTAGCTATGAATCCATTTTTTGCTGCAAGTTCAAGAAAGCTGGCCAATGGCTGCATTATTGCTTGTGTGACCTCACTCAAGCACGCAAACAATGCCCAGACCGAGAGAAAGAAATTATTTTTAGTGGGTTTCCCAGTTACCTAATGTGCGTACAGAAGTAATATGTGGCTCGGCTATTTCATGGCCAGCTAATATGAACTGGATGCGATTATTAACCATGGTCCAAAAACCGTTTCACATGCTAAAAAAAACAACCGAAAAGGGTGTTCTAGGAGGAGCCCTCTAAGTATCCCTTGCAGGAGCAGCTGCTTCTTTGGGTAGATTAATGCCGCCCTCATGCTCCTCTCCCATATTCCGTCAAACATTCCCGCCAATGCCCCCCCCCCCCCCCCCCCCGCTCACTTCCTGTTATATTTTAACATTGTTCCCTTGGTAAAATACTGGCTGCGCAAGTGCAAAGGCCTAAACAGTTGGGACAACCGGCATATAATCACTAGGAACCTTATTGCTGGACATGTTCTGGTTTTGCTGCATTTTTGCTATTGATTCCCCTTAAAATTCTTAACTTTTCTTTTATAATGTGGAATACGGATGGGTTGGGGTGCAACAGCTTGGGAAGGCCACGACGCGAGGGATCTCACCTGGCAAAGGCCAAAATCAATGAGACGACTGTTGCCCCTGCTGTCCAAAAGAACGTTTGATGAACTTATATCCCGGTGTAGGTAGCCTGAGAAAAAAAAAAAAATAACCCGTGATTACGGACACTGGAACGGCCGCTTAGCGACCACGGACATGAATGGCTGTGAGTTAACTTTACTCAGGAGGTGTAGGCAACACATTATAGGCATAGCGTGTGGACGATACTGAATGCCGCAGATCAATTGGTTAAACTTGTTGGCATGACATAATGCAAATGCAATCTCTCAAACTGTTAAAGGTCATTTTTATGAAGTCGTAAGTCTTGTTCAGCTAATAAAAGTTGATGTTACTGCAAAAGCTGAAGTGTAGTTGTCCTATGTCGCACACTTGTTTGATGCCCCACTGGGAGGCCGTATTTATTCGGAAAATAATGCGAAACCACATTAGTATAGCATTACAAGTGCAGGCGATGTAATTTAACTGGTGCTCCTACAGTACGGTGCGCCTCATGTTACAGCCCTTGCAGTGCTGCAGCACCAACTTATTCGTAATGAATGGATAATAAATACAAAGTTTGGAGTACAGCGAGATGTATTCAGCGCAGAAGTGAGTGTATACCATTTCACCAAGTCAGAAACAATGTTTACAATGTACTACTCGTTGAACAGTTAAAACGTGCAAAACAACCAGCAAGCGCGGTATGTTGTGGTTGTTGACGAAGCGCCAATTTTGGGGATCAATGCGTACTGAGGTTTCTTTTTTTCTCATAATCTCGTGTGATCCAGCTGCAAGAAAAGCTGTAGGAAAATTGCGGACACAGTTGAAAAGTGGCGTATTCCTTATGCTATCGTCACCGTTCTTTGGTTCGTGCAATATGTAACCAATTTTATTTTTTTTTTCGGTTTTCTGAAAGTGTGATATTGCCGCTTTAAGCATCGCAAAGGGACGACCAAACGGCAGCTCACCCGCACTGTGAACGAAGTTGAGTGCGTGGGCTAGCTGAGCCGACACCATCTTGGCCTTGGTTTCTGGCAAGGGACCCGAGTTCCGAATTATTTGACTAAGAGTTCCCCGAGGCACGTACTCCATCACGAAACACCATCTGCAAGCAAGCAGGCCGTTTCGTGGGGTTAGCGCTCCTTTCAAAGAAGGCAGTTGGCATAACTGTCTTCGTTGACAACAGAAGAATTTACGACATTCATATTAAGTAAGCTGCGTTTTTTTTTTTTTGTGGCACCAGAAGACAGCCAGCATTAAAGTTACAACATACAGGAGGCCGATGCGTTTCAGTATCTGCACGATCATCACATATCTGTACCGTGGCTATTACTGTGCCCTTTGGCATTGCGATGTACTCACACGTACTTTCGAACGTGATGCTAAAACACTGATACGACTAAAGTTCCACTCGAGGTTTGACTCATGTCGTGTCTACCGGTTTGGATCCTCAGGGTTACTTTGAGAAGGCCGTAAATGCAAAATACAACCTTGTTTCAGTTGCTGTACTGACACTCGACTGAATTCCAGTTTCTTAAGGCGTTGTTTTCTCCCCCAAAAAGATAAATATTCAGAAACACAAATTTTCTGCTGCAAGCGTCGCCAGTGACATAATAAGGGAAATATTAATAACAGGAATTATCAGTGCGTTAGCTTGATGTTAGTATTGGAGTGGTGCGATCAAACGGAACTAGAGGCACACTCACTTGCGCTACGAAGATGAACCTTGACTACGACCACCCGGTCATGTTTCTCGGCGGTGGCTTTTGTTGGCGGCCATCAATCGCAAAATCAAGTCCCCGTGATGTCATAAGGACTGGGTGATAAAGTGGCTGCTAAATCGCCAGTTCTCGACATTATTCAGGTTAAGTGGTTGAAATTCGCTTAAAACGTGGCACAGTTGTTATGGCAAAACAGCCTTTTGAATGAACCTAACTAGCATTTTGCTTCATAGATCCTTTAACTACGACTTCTTTATATTTCCCCCACGGCCACAGCGGCCAGTGATACAATGTGTTGTCGCGCATTTTCAGAGAGGTCTAGCTTCGAGCGAGTGCGTCACTATACGTACGGGAGTAGCAGGTAATATGTAGACAGGACCGTCAATATTGACAAGATTGAAGTTGAACTAAGCAATGTACTCGGCTGGCCGGAGTTAAAATGTAGCTAACTTAGCTAAGAAGGGAGGCACAGCAAGAATACCCACTCTGTGTGTCTCATCCATCTGTTTGTGCGCTTAGGCATAGTGAAGAGCGGGTGGTCCTAACGCTACACTGTAAAAACACTCCCCAGAGTCTTCTCCGCAACCGTGCCTATGCATGGCGAATCTGTGTTCCCGCTGGACCAAATTTTGTGAATTGGGACGCCCGACGTATCTCGACTAAAAAAACGTGGTCTGCACTGTCACCTACCGCAATGGAAAATGTAATCTTTGCATTTATTAAGGTTGCAGGGCAGAAAACGTTTCTTTTTAGCCAAATGATGAGGCCGGCCTCATAAGGCTACTTGTCAGGTTACATTGGCCACTGTTCATCATGATGGTCATGTCCCGCTTCTGACGCCAGTACGGAGTGAGAGCAAGGAGCACCGTCCCACGTAATGCTGCTCGTCCGTCCGGTCTTCACGATGTTGAGCTCGTAGATAAAAGAGTAAACAGCCGATTTCATGAGGACGTTGAGCAAAACTCAAAAGTACAATTTTACTTGGCATTTTATTGGCATTAAGCTCCCACGATGCGGAACGACACCAACGTTCCTAGCCCCATTACGATTGGGATTAAACGGCAGCACACATCAGGAGATACTCGACCACGATCCCGCTCTCATATAACGTCAGTGAGGGGACTACACACTAAACTTTTTTACACCCTTTTGGCCAAAAAGGGCGTAAAATAATTGAAAAAAGGGTGTTGGGAGGCCCTTACGCCCTTTTTCTTGAATCTCAACACCCTTTTTTGTAGCTTTCCACCCTTTTTGCGTGAAAAAAAGGGTGTTGACCAACCTCAACGCCCCTTTTTTTTTAAGGGTGTTGAAAGGGTGGGGAAAAGGTGTTCAGATCATCATTGATTGAGGTCATGCATGCAATATAATTTCAAAAGACACCCTATTGCACCATCCTCCCAACCTCGTCAAAAATGTTTAAAAGCAAAAAAAAAAAAAAGCTGCCAAATTCAATAAAAAGCAGCGGCAGCACCGACGTTGAAACAGGAAAAATATCAGCCCTTGCTTATTACGACATCGACAGAATAACACTCCCCCTCCCACTTTTTGTTTCCTACAGCCTTGCATGGAGCACAGCACAGCCTTGAACTGTGACATCTGTATCATCATTCCGTCGTTCCCTGTTCCTCTCCTGCCCCACCAGCACAATCATAGCCCTCTCTGACAACAGTCATTCTCGTCACTCAGTGGAGTTATAACGTACTAGCAATCACAATTTTATTCCATTCTTATTGTTAGCGACCGTAAATATTGTGTACAAATGCAATAAACAGACCACCTAGTTTCTCCTGCAGAAACAACGTTGGAGAACAAGGCAGATATCAAAAGAAAACAAAAGTTGGGGAGGTAGGGGCATGAAATCGGGCGCTAAATAAACAGACGCCAAATACTAATACGATTACTTACACTAGAACACTGCCAAATTTCATTGCGCAGTGTTATCTTACTATCTGCTGCTTTTTTTAACGTTCAAATCGAGCGCCATAAGCTTCAGTTCGCGTTTTGTGTTTGTAAACTTTAAATATCTAAGCTTCTTTATTATAATACACACAGTAAATAATAAACCTAAAGATTATGTTATATTCAGTAAAAGAGGTAATTATTTATTGTTGTCGTTTTAATTTGTTTACGCAACTCCCTGCCAACGGCCGATATCTTGAGTACGGCGCACGGCGGCGTGGCCGGATTCCGGAACAGATACCCCGTGACCCGTCTTTCATCGGATTGTTTACGTGTTTACTGTGGTGTGCGGTTAAACAAGCGCAGTTATTATGATTAATTGGGCACCTCGTCGTCTTCGGTTGTGTCTGTCGTGTTCGACTTCGCGATGAAGTATTTGAGAACAACTTTGCCACCTGAAGACGGCGCTTGCCTCTGAACGTCGCTCGCTCTTCTACGTCGGCTCCTCTCGGTAAGCTGTCTCGTCACATTTGCCGCCTTTCTTGTCACTGGATGTCGTTTGTAGCTGTCATCGCTCGCCGCTTTAAGGATTCGTTAACAGGAGCACGCGTGTGTGAATTGTTTAACTGAACTGGCGAGGTTGAACCTAGAGGGCTCGTCTCTAGAAAGGCGATGTGCGAAAGATTGTGGTGCTTGCATTGAGCGCTAAACGCACTGGCGCTCAGTAACGCCGTGGCGCTCAGTAACTCAGTAACGTTTCCCATTCCGCAGCACTATATTGAACAGCTTCAGAGTTCGCCACTGCGAACCACGTCTTACGCGTAGTTTATCAGAACACGGGCGGCTACTCCTCTAAACTATGCTGCGCAGCGTTTTCGGCTTCGTTGATCACCGCAGTCGTTTGTGCCGTGTTGGGAATTGCGAGGGAGAATCGTTTGCGAGCGAATGTGCGCGCCTCGCAAGCTTCGTTGCGTTTGCGGCGAGCCACCTCACCATGTGTACGGTGCGGCGGTACGCGGGCAGTGATTTTGGCTGAATGTTGTGTTGCCCGAGACGTAACATTCGTGCACCTAATCATTTCCATTCTTGCATGTGTGGTAATCATGTGTCATCCCGTTTTAGACCTCTGGACGGTCTGAGCGCATCACGTCCTCCATTCAACGGACAAGAGCCACAAGCATTGTCAACAGTGTTTGGCTGCCAGAACGTAAGTTTTCAAACACAGTTTGGTAGCACAGTGGTCTATCATACTTGAATAAGGTTCGATCATTTGAATGTACAAGTTCTCTCCCCCGTAACAATTATTGGTGTTTCATGCATAACCTAAACATGTAGGCGCTCAATGGCAACCTTTATTGTTAATTTCGGAAAACTCAAAAGTTTCACCCTAAATCATAATGTGGGCGTAGCAGTTAATCACCATGTATACGAACTTCCTGGTGTTAGTCATGTTTACGGTGAAGCCATATTTCTTAGGTGGTGACACAAAAATGTTATTACCTTTGTAGTTTAGTCTTCGATAAAGCCTTACCAGTTCTGTTTTCAGCTATTTTTGGATGTTTATCATGTGAATTGACAGTCCTTGCAGTCCATTTTTTCAAATAGTTTATGTAACTGCCTGTACCATTTAAACCGGCCTGACTGGGGTTCTGAAGGCTGCGATTTACGCACGCTAGTGCTGTACCGCCAATAAAGAAACATCCTTCCACAAAGAAAAAGATTTGAAAATGTAAAGTATCAGCAGCATTATTCTTAACTGGAACATGCTAATTGCTAGGCCTGGGGCTTTTCCTGAAAGCACTGTGGATGTTATGAGAGAGGAAAAACCACTCAAACACATCTGCCAAGGCCGTTGCTGCTCCAAGATGCGTGCAAGCATGGAGTCTTCTGAGCAATACATTACACCCTTTTTTTTAAACAACCGACGTGCATGCTGAACGTCCTCCTGATTGGGCGTTTGCCAGGCGCGTAGCAAGGAATTTTTTTTCGGGGAGGGGGGGGGGGGGGTGGGGGGGGGGGGGGGGGGGGGGGGGGGGGGGGGGGGGGGGGGGGGGGGGGGAACCGTGGTCGACCAAAAGATGGGACGGGGAAATATGTAGGCAAGGCATCTTGCCGTTGTTTTGCAAACGAAGCTGGAAATAACTGACTTTAACATGCGATTTGTGTATGCTCAACGCTAACTGTAAAGCCCACCTTAAAGGAGCCATGAAGAGAAAATGCAAGTTGGTTTTATTCGAAAGATTTCGTGTTTATAGTGCCCCCAGCGCTTGTCCGGATACAAATGGTGCTTTATTCACTGAGAAATTAAACAATTTAGGTTAAAATTTGATTTTCCCGCTCAATCGTGCGTTTTTCGTGGTCCCAAATGACATCACAGGAACCGACCGCTCTGCAGCCTAGAGTACCTTCATTCACGCATCCGCCGTACAGGGCAGAGACACGTATACGCTGGCGGCGCCATTTCGGTTGCTCGCTCGCCGCCGAAGCAAGTCATTGTGTCAAAACCCGCGCTAAAATTATCGCCGCAACGCGGTTTACTGAAGAAGTTTGAATCATATTGTCTGTTTCGCGTTGCTAGGTCTCGTGGGAAACGAAAAGAATAACGCGTTGAGCCCGTTGGCCCAATTGCGGCGGCACGGGACCGTTCAAAGGTTGTCTCCACCCTGTACAGCGGTGTTGGTTTGTTCCCGCGTTTTTTTACGTTCTGTAACCTAGATGGCGCCACCATACCGTGGCAAGCGTTTGGTTTGTTTTTGCCCGCATTTAAATCTGGCTTGTTTTTGTTCTGGGAGAAAATATTCGTTCCCTGAAACAGTGCTCGCTCGACCAAATGGGGTCACGTAAGACACCGTTGCTTGCGTCAATCGGCCAGTGTCGTGTGAGACAACCCCAAGCCCCGCAGTGCTGTGCAGCTAAACCAAGCATGCTGTGCGCAGTACGAACAGCAGAACGCATCAGTACTTCTATGTTTACATGTGCTTTCGTAACTTCCACTGTTTGTCCCATCATTCTTATTGCTTTGTAAAGAATGTGCCCTAAATTTAAGCGCAAATCGCTCATTCGTCTAGTTTGTAGGCTCTACCTAATTGGCGTCTGCTTCTGCCAGCCTCCGCCAATCGCAGAGCTTAGCTCATGTGACATCATAGGTTCTGTTGCGGGAAATGAGCTGGTGGGTCGCATGACCATTCCCGTTTTTCCTAATTATGATGCTTATTTGAGCGAAGTTTACGTTAAAAGTGGTGTCAGTATGATTCTAACGAGACAATCTTTTGAATGAACCAAACTTGTGTTTTCTCTTCATGGCTCCTTTAAGGAGCTTAGATGGTGATTATAATTATGATCACCTAAATTCCCATTTGCTGGTCTATGGGCAGACCATGGGCGAATCATTCGTCCGCAGAGCAGGTGGTTAGGCGGACCCACGCTCGTGAGCGTGATCATGAGTGCGCTCGTGAGTGGCGCGCGGTCCCCGAAGTTCGTCGGGAGGAAGTGGAGGCCAACACTGAATGTTTGCTATCAAGATTCTCGTGTTTTAGATTTTCCTTTAGAAAAGGGACTATTAAGTTTTCTTGTCAGCGATGAAGTACAGTCGAGCACGATTTGAAGGTTATCGCGCCAGCATCGAGCGGCCAAGCGTGCCACCAGCCCACGGTTTCGTTTCGGAACCATGAAAATCGGGATTTCGCACTCTTTGCTCCCTTGTTGGCTGTTCCATGATACAACAATGGCCCGCACGACTGACTTGCCACCCTTTGGGTTTCAAGCTGTACATTCGTTGTTATCAAGCACAGACTTGGACTTGGTTGCCCTTTATTACGCCGACGATAACGAAACTTGCATGGAATATTTGCTAAAGCTGGTGTTCTTTCTGCTTCGTTTGAAAGAGTAGCTTTCCCGCGACAACCATCGAATCGCAGTGGACTGTACATGTGGCGCATTCGTATATTATGGCGGTGAAGCTAGCAAACGTGCGTCTTCGTCCTTAAGTAATCGCCTTTTGTTATTTTTTGTGCTAGTAACGTGAGTAGTAAACTTGCGCTAAGCAGAACACCTTATTGCACTGCTGTTGAATGCTGAGCTTGTTGCACGTTTCTTAAATTTCATTATATTTCTATCTGTTAAATCGAAACAGACATGGCTTCAGTAAAATTCCGGTTAAGCAAATACAGAATGCTGATTCTAACCAAGAGGGAGGTCAAGGAAACAGTGGAATAGTGCCAAAAAAACAAAGCTCCGCAATAAGGAGAATTGTGTAGTTTTGTTGATGTGGAGGAAATACAACATGGGCAGAGCAATGCTTTTTATGCAGCAGAAATTATGGATCTGCAATAGTCGATGAAATGCGATGTCGGTAGAAAAATAAACATATCAAGGATTGATAGTTGACTGAACAAAATACAGCGACATGCTCTGTCATGTGATTATACTTTGTACCAGTGTAAAGACAAGGAATGACACGCTCCCGACCACATGTAAGCCTATATGAGGCTTTTCCTGCTGTTCTGCCATTCCCCCGGCCGTGCTGTTCCGCCATTGAAACAGTAGGGCTGTTTTGATCGGCTTCGCCGGCAGGTTCCCGGTGCTTGTCGGTGTATCCGGCGCGAAATGCAGCCCGGGCTGTATATATTGACAGGTACAGCATCTGGAGCGGGCGCAGGGATCAGACGTTGACATAGCCCTTGTTTTCAGCTTTATGTGAGCAAGAATGTCCTTAAAACTGCAGGTGACTTCAGGCGGTTTTTCAGGCTGCCTAAACCGCACCCCAGCCTTGGCATAAAACATTATGAAGGGAATGGGGAGCACCCCCCCCCCCCCTTCCCCGGCTACGCCCTTGGCGTGTGCTTATTCTTTCTTGCATCCACCACATTCAAGTCGTCACGTTGAATTGGGAATGCTGGAATCCAGCATATGCTGGCAAGATACGAGAGCTTGAACACAACCCACTTGCCCGCAATGAGTTTTCAAAGATCTCCACCACCTGAAGGTACTGAAGTGAGATGTAAGCATTGCCTGAAAACCATTCCAGATAAGGGTACGAAATCATAGTTATGGGCCTTTCTCGCCCATTTACGTGTTTTGAACAAAAAAAGTGCCATTTAAAGGTAACACGTCATTCCCTGCCGATTTCTGATGCCTGATTAAGTTTGTGGGCATAAATTTAGCAGCTTTCTCACATGTCTAACGTGTATGCGGGCTTGTTAGGAGTGAAGTAGGTAAAAATTGAAAGGTTTGATTGTAGTTGTGTATAGATTACCTACATTGTTTTCATTCCTAGAAAAGAAAAATTGAGGTAACCCTGCCAATTGTTCTGCATTGCTGCATTTTATTATGCTTGTATGATTCGTAGAACCTGCAGGAGTTCAGCTGCTTGTTAAAGGAAAAATGAACAACGGTACAAAAAAAAAGAGCATCTACTAAATAAAAATCTTCACAATCGCAGGATGCCAACGGTCCACCTACCAACTTGCGTCCTGCATTGTTTCTGCTGGCTGGAGCGGCGCATGGAGCATTTTTCAGCTTCTCGAAGTTTGTGATCAAGCGCTGCCCCAAGTGAAGGATGCCGCAGACGGATCTTCTGTTTTAATGCCACAATTTCATGTGCTGAGCACTTACTCGTAAGGCATTTTAAATATTCATCATCCCAGAGGGTATGTTACCTTCGTCTTGGATGGAATGTGGCTGCAATCAGGTTATTTGTGACGGAAACAAGTGAACCACGTGGTGAGAGTCAGAGGCCTTGTTGATTGCGCATGCTTCTGAAATAACGTTTTCATTCAGCTGAATACTTTCTAAATATTACAATTTGTGAACAAAATATGATAAAAGTCATGATTAGTTGTACTACAGTGCAGGAAAGAAATGCCAGCACATATTTTAAGAGCCTCTTATATTTCAGGTCATTGGCTGGTGAGCAGTAAAACAGAACTCAAAATTGTTTAAAGTGAAATCAAATATTTGTTGTCACCAGTGCATGACCCGTAGTAAAAGCTATCTGGTCTCCCAATTTCAAATGAGACAGGAAATGCCAAAAAAATAAGGAAATAAACAAGACAGCTTGCTACAATAAACCAATTCAAAGAATTGCTCAATGTCTATGAAGTGGTGATTCAGGCGGGTTAGTTCGGTATTGATGAAATACAAGCAGGCACTCGCCTGGTCAAAAACAAATAAACAAATAAAGACGTTTTGGGGCCCCTACTGGTCCCTTGATCACAATGAAAGGGGGGTGAAAGGTCTCGATTATTTATAGGTTCGGTGGCGCAGAGTGCGCATGTGTATCTCGGGGAGATTACCCCGCGACCGGTTAATCGTGTTTTTAGTTGGTTGAATATGCACTGATTCTAAAAGTAGTCGTGTCGACAGGCGCTTCTCTGATGCAATTATGCTTGCGGAATCCCAATCGATGACGTGGTCAGTAGCCAGGTGATGATCCGCCAAGGCATTTCAGCTTACATTGCCCTTTTTGACATCATTCTGGTGCTGTTGAATTCTTCTTTTAAAAATTTCCAGTGAACTATGTAGGATGCATCGCTATCCTTGCATGGAATTTTGTAGGCAACTCCGGGGAATCTTGATTTTTCTAAAGCGTCCTTCATGCGTACCAGCTTCTGCTTAAGCCTGTTCGTTGGCACGTGTGCAGTTTTAACGCCATATGTGCCAAACACCCTTGCAAGAGCTTCACTGATTCCTTGCATGTAGGGGACGGCAGCGCGTTTTTGCCTGTCTTCTTCAGGAACCCTTTCGGAGGAGGCAACTGAAGCCCGCAATTGTTGCGTCCTCACAAGCTTTGAAGGGTAGCCGTTACTGCGAAGGTCCTTCCTTACCACGGCTAGCTCTTGCTTGCGCAGACCAGGCTCAGAGCAGATTCGTGATGCGCGTGAGAAGAGTGCAGCGGCGACGGAGCGTTTTTGGCCTATAGGATGCGCAGAGTCGAACCCCAGGTATCTACCCGTGTGGGTCGGCTTTCGATACACACTGGTTGTAAATCCTTTGGCCGACAGTCTCACAAGTACGTCGAGGAAGGCGATCTGTCCATTATTTTCCTGTTCCATGGTGAACTGGATGCTTGGAACAGAAGAGTTTAGATGCTCAATTAAAGGCATTACGTCTCGGCGGTGGATCACACAAAAACAGTCTACGTAGCAGACAAAGATCTTGGGGCCGTCTTGTACGAGCATAGCGCAGAATTTTCTAGAGACTCTAAGGCAATATTCGCACAGACTGCTGAAATGGAAGCTCCCATCGCTGTTCCAAATCGCTGCTTGTAACATTATACGTTACAAGCAAAACATACGTTACACGTTACAAGCAAAATACAGGCAAAACCGCGCTGCCGTCCTCTACACGCAAGGCATCAGTGAAGCTCTTGCAAGGGTGTTTGGGCACATATGGCGTTAAAATTGCACACGTGCCAACGAACAGGCTTAATCAGAAGCTGGTACGCGTGAAGGACCCTTTAGAAAAATCAAGATTCCCCGGTGTTGCCTACAAAATTCCATGCAAGGATTGCGACGCATCCTACATAGGTGAAATCGAGAGTATGATGGAATCCCGTCTGGCCGGGAGGGTACATTAGGAACGAAAAAGAGACGCCGACCAGTCCAAACAAAACGTACTGACGTTTGGGCTTCCAGCACCGAAGCCTTGTTCACAATAAATGCATCACCAGAAGTGGGTCGTTTAAGTGGGCTTAAATAATCGCTGCAAAGAGAGTGCGTAGATCGGGTTTAGATTTCCCTCGTTACGTTTGACTGTGTTAGATGTGGTCTGAATGATTAGTGATTCCAGATGTAGCCGTGATGCTGTCACTTTTTCTGTAGCGACGATTCTTGCATTGTCCCAATCAATCTTGTGGTCATTCACGACGGCGTGTTTGGCTAAAGCATTGTTGCGGACGCTTTTATTCTTTACTTCACGTGCGTGCTGCTGCAGATGATTCTTATAATTTCCTGATTCCCCAATATACACGCCACTGCAGTCTGCACAAGGTATCTCGTATACCACACCGGAGAAGCGCTCCTTGGGCAAGCGGTCCTCGACTCTCACGAGCTCATGGCGCATCTTTTGGTCTGGAATGTGGGCCACCTGCACGTCATATTCCCGTAGGATACGTGCCAAACATTCACTTGTTCCTGGAAGGTAATGCACAGGAGCTCGCTTCATCGGGGCAGGAGGCACGTCCAGTTGTCCCCGTCGGGTCAGTTGGCGTTCTGTTGCGTTTATAAAGTGCCTCGGGTAACCGCAGCTAGCCAGGTCGTCCCGTACCTTTGCCGTGTCCACCGCCGCATCCTCGGGCTTCGAGCACAATCTTTTCGCACGCTGCAGTAGCGTGCTAACAACAGCCGTCTTGCGGGAAGCGGGGTGCACGGAGTTGAAGTTCAGGTAGCGGTCTGTGTGCGTTTCCTTGCGGTACACGCTGAAACGTAGCCTCTGGCCCTGCCGAGACTCGAGGACGTCCAGGAAGGGAAGTTTGCCATCGGCCCCCTCTTCTGACGTGAACTGAATGGCACGTTCCATACTGTTGAGGTGGGCCAGCAAGCTGTTCGCCGCGTCTTTCTGAACGATGCCGAAACAATCGTCGACATAACGCAAGAACACTTTTGGTTGAGGGGCAAAGGAGGCTAGCGCGCGTGCTTCCAGCGCTTCCATGGTCAGGTTTGCCACCGTGACCGAAATAGCGGCACCCATTGGAGTTTCCTGCCTTTGCTTGTAAAAATGGCCTATAAAGACGAAGTACGTATTGTTCAGGCAAAAATCTAGAAGCCTGCGTTGTTCTGGCTCATCCATCGGTGATCTCTTGGGCAACGTCTGATCAGCCTCGAGAGCAGCGGTGCATAGGTTGACAGCCAGGTCAATCGGAATGCTCGTGAAAAGGGACTTCACGTCGAAGGACACCATCAAGTCGTCTTTCTCGATCACGGTGTTGCGAGTCTTCTCGACAAAATCGAAAGAATTACGAATGTGAGTGGTCCCTTTACCGACGAGCGGAGCCAGAACTTGGTGCAGGGCCACCTGTCGAAGTTCCTGCACCAAGTTCTGGCTCCGCTCGTCGGTAAAGGGACCACTCACATTCGTAATTCTTTCGATTTTGTCGAGAAGACTCGCAACACCGTGATCGAGAAAGACGACTTGATGGTGTCCTTCGACGTGAAGTCCCTTTTCACGAGCATTACGATTGACCTGGCTGTCAACCTATGCACCGCTGCTCTCGAGGCTGATCAGACGTTGCCCAAGAGATCACCGATGGATGTGCCAGAACTACGCAGGCTTGTAGATTTTTGCCTCAACAATACGTACTTCGTCTTTATAAGCCATTTTTACAAGCAAAGGCAGGAGACTCCAATGGGTGCCGCTATTTCGGTCACGGCGGCGAACCTGACTATGGAAGCGCTGGAAGCGCTGGAAGCACGCGCGCTAGCCCCCCTTTGCCCCTCAACCAAAAGTGTTCTTGCGTTATGTCGACGATTGTTTTGGCGTCGTTCAGAAAGACGCGGCGAAAGCTTGCTGGAGTCAGTTCACGTCAGAAGAGGGGGCCGTTGGCAAACTTCCCTTCCTGGACGTCCTCGTGTCTCGGCAGGGCCAGAGGCTACGTTTCAGCGTGTACCGCAAGGAAACGCACACAGGCCGCTACCTGAACTTCAACTCCGTGCACCCCGCTTCCCGCAAGACAGCTGTTGTTAGCACGCTACTGCAGCGTGCGAAAAGATTGTGCTCGAAGCCCGAGGATGCGGCGGTGGACACGGCAAAAGTACGGGACGACCTGGCTAGCTGCGGTTACCCTAGGCACTTTAAAAACGCAACGGAACGCCAACTGACCCGACGGGGACAACTGGACGTGCCTCCTGCCCCGATGAAGCGAGCTCCTGTGCCCTACCTTCCAGGAACAAGTGAATGTTTGGCACGTATCCTACGGGAATATGACGTGCAGGTGGCCCACGTTCCAGCCAAAAAGATGCGCCATGAGCTCGTGAGAGTCGAGGACCGCTTGCCCGAGGAGCGCTTCTCCGGTGTGGTATACGAGATACCTTGTGCAGACTGCAGTGGCGTGTATATCGGGGAATCAGGAAATTATAAGAATCGTCTGCAGCAGTACGCACGTGACGTAAAGAATAAAAGCGTCCGCAACAATGCTTTAGCCGAACACGCCGTCGTGAATGACCACAAGATTGATTGGGACAATGCAAGAATCGTCGCTACAGAAAAAGTGACAGCATCACGGCTACATCTGGAATCACTAATCATTCAGACCACATCTAACACAGTCAAACGTAACGACGGAAATCTAAACCCGATCTACGCACTCTCTTTGCAGCGATTATTTAAGCCCACTTAAACGACCCACTTCTGGTGATGCATTTATTGTGAACAAGGCTTCCGTGCTGGAAGCCCAAACGTCAGTACGTTTTGTTTGGACTGGTCGGTGTCTCTTTTTCGTTCCTAATCCTACATAGGTGAAACTGGAAATTTTTAAAAGAATTCAATAGCACCAGAACGATGTCAAAAAAGGCAATGCAAGTTGAATTGCCTTGGCGGATCATCACCTGGCTACTGACCACCCCATCGATTAGGATTCCGCAAGCATAATCGCATCAGAGAAGCGCCTGTCGACACAACTACTTTTAGAATCAGAGCATATTCAACCAACTAAAAACACGATTAACCGGTAGCGGGGTAATCTCCCCGAGATATACATGCGCAATCTGCGCCACCGAACCTATAGATAGTCGCGACCTTTCACCCCCTCTTCATTGTGAACAAGGGGCCAGTAGGGGCCCCAAGGCATCTTTATTTATTTGTTTTTGACCAGGTGAGTGCCTGCTTGTATTTCATCAATGAATCACCCTCCCCTGACGTGTTTTCGTCGAACCTTGGACTCTGTTAGGTGTCAGTGGGTTTACACAGCCAACTTGTGGGGACGCACATAAGCTCTTAACAAATGAGCTGCATAGTGGCTATGCACTAGCCATGGTTTTTATTAGTTGCCTTGATGTATATGATCGTCTGTCGCAGTGTTTTAGGTAGCTCACTCGCACATTATTCCTTTGTTTTTGGACATTGTGGAGTGTCCAATGATTATTCGTTCTATTTCTGATTTTTATTGCAACTGTAAATATGTCAGGAGTCCCGTAATGAGTTTCTGGCAGTAATAGAGCACTACTGTGTGCATGAAGGCAGTCTAAACAGAAAAATTGGCTGCCTTGCCTTTGCTTAGAGCGGCCATGCAGACAACCCACAAGTTCGGTTCATTCGACAGATTGCCTCGTTAGAATCATACTGACACCATTTTTAACGCGCACTTCCCTCGAATAAGCTATAGAATTAGGAAAAAGGGAATGGCCATGCGACCCACTAGCTCATTTCCCACAGCAGTACCTATGATGTCATATGTCCCCAGCTGTGCGATTGGCTGAGGCCGGCAAAAGCAAACGCAAATTGGGCAGGCCTTATAAGCATGCCGAACGAGCTATTTGCGCTTAAATGTAATGCATATTCATTTTACAGCAGTAAAAATGGGGCAGTAAACAATGAAAGTTACGAAAATACGCGTACACATACAAGTACCGATGCGCACTGCTGTTGGTACGGCGTGCACTATGCTTGTTTTAGCTGCACAGCACTCCGCCGCTTTGGAGTTGGCTTGCACGGCCCTGGCCGATTGGCATAGGCGATGTTGTCTTACGTGACCCTGTTTGTCGAGGATACCTCATGTTTCACAAAACCATTACTTTCTACAGTAACGAAAACAAGCCAGGTGCAGATGCGGTCAAAAACAAAGCAATGGCGAACAACGGTTTGTGGATGAGTATGGTAGCTCCACCTGGGAGGACTGATGGCTAGCAAGGCTGCAGACCCGAGTGACGCAGTAGTTTGTTTGATTACATGCACTTATGGCTTCATTGCTGACATCCCAAAAACACACGATATGGTGGGAGAATCAGACTTTTAACCTAAATTAATTTCTCAGTGAATGAAGCGGTGGGGCACTATAAAACAGGAAATATTTCGAACGAAGCGAACTTCTATGTTGTCCGAATGGCCCCTTTAATGCACTGTATTGTATTTTTGGTTCCTGTAGTGATGTCACCATGAAGGAACCGCAGTAGACAAAGTTAATGTTAGCGCTTTACCATGCATTTTTTTTGTGTGTTTGATGGAAACGAATATAATACTCTAACCAAGGACTTTATCCGAAGCGTTCCCAACGTTTCGGAACCTACTTGGCTCCTTCATTAGAACTGTCTATGTTTGACCAAGAGCAATAGTTCTACATATAAACAATTTTTTTGTTTGCTGCAGCGAATCAGAGGCTAGGGCACAAATAGGGGGTAGGACAGCTAGATATCTGTTCATCTTTCGCCGGCTTGCTTGGGTGTGACAACTGTATCTAGTTGTCAATTCCAATTTGTTGTGGTCAGTTTTTCTCAACTAAATTGTAGCTTTTTTAAAGATTATATTGTTTTTGTGGGCCTAAAGGGTTGCCTCATTGCGTGTTTCGCCTATGTAGCGTTGAAAGCGGATATTTTGCTTCAAAGTGGAATGTCGGCCTAGCATCATGGTCCTGTGGTTGCTGCTCACTTTCATTCATGCCATTATTTTTTATATTATCACTTAAAATTAAAAGTTAACCAATCTGCTGTCATTTTAATTTTGTCACCTGCTTTATACTTTCTTTTTTTTCAACTGTCTGTAAGGAGTGACAATTCGTCTTTTTATGATACCATGGCATCGGACTGTGCTAGTTGGTACATGTTTGAATGGATGAAAAAACCAGCGGAAAACACAGGGTACGGAAGAGAATGACAGGATAAGCTTGTCCCGTTGTTCTCTTTTAACTGTGTCCTGTGTTTACCGCTGGTTTTTCATCCATTCAATTTTCATGAATTTGTTGAACAGTGATTAGTTTAAGTGCTCAAGCAATTTTTGGCTTGAAGGTTCCCTGTAGCATTTATATAAGTGCTCTCTGCTCTTTTTTTACCCAAGACCCCATTACCAGCCTTAATGAGATTGTCTTTTGTAGACATGAAGTTGAAATAAATATTTGTTTGCATTGCTTTGCATATTTTGAAAGAACTGCTTGCTCACTTTCTTTAAACCCTGTTTCTTAATCCTGCTTAAAGCATTTTTCCATGTTTATTTTTTTTCAGAACCAGGAAGGGTGCTCATCCTCGGTTCTTGCTGAAGCACCAGTATCTGTACTTCACACGTGAGCTTTGAACACGCAGTAATTATGGTATGAAACATTTTACCAGTATTAGCTTGCTTTGTAGATGTCAAAGCTCTCGACAGTGTAGTACATTGTCTGGTGTAGTGCACAATCTCTCTATAACAGCACCCGCTGGGTGCTGTTGTAGAGAATAATTTTGTGGCTATAATACTTGAGATTATTCTAAAATGTACATCAAATACTAGTAAGAATAGCTCTCTAAATTGGTGGCCATTTTCCTGGTGGAGGCAGAAACTGAAAATGCCCATGTGTGGAGATTTAAGTCCACAATAAATATCCCAAAGTTGCCAAAGCTAATCCAGAGCCCTCCTCGCGGTGCACTTAATATCCCATGTGCAGCTTTGTGTAAAAACAGCCAGAAATGTATGATCAATTTAAATTGATTTTAATGTTTCTAAATGCAAGTATTCTAAGTTTAAGCTGCCTTATTTAGTAAAATATTTTCTAACAATTGCATAGCTACCAAAGGTTTACAGAAAAGCTTTCATTGGTTATGCACCTCCTCAGCGAAACAAAAATGTCATTAAGAAAAGCAGAAAAAACCTAAATATGGAAAGTAGCAACACTAAAGCTGCTAATAAAAAAGATGCTAAACGTTTTATCGATAATGTTGGTGATTTTATTTCTAGTCAACTCTAAAAAGGGCTATAGACGGGTTTGATGGTTCCCATGACGCACCTCGTAATACTAGACGAAACTAATGGGCACTGGCTGTTGGCTTTTCATTTGCAACATCGAAAAATGACCCCACATCCACCAGCAGGGACATAATGCAAGGCACCATGCACAAGCTAGACTCATGATAAAATACTGCTATAACAACAATGTCATCACATTTCAACCAGGGAACTCATATGCATTGTTCTGTGATGTTTACAGTTCTTGGTATTGCTATGTGGGGTCATTTTTCATGAAGCAAAAAGAATAATGTAAAATAAAATAAGTGGCAGTGGCGACCCAACTTTTATGGGTAGAATAAAGCCACAGTACGTAGGGAAGTATAAATATTGTATTTGGTCTGCCTTAATATTGAGCTTTTCTGCTGAGCTCAAGAATAAGGCACTAAACATTGCGAGTAGCTACCGTGATAGGAAGTTTGATGAAATGCTGAGAAGCCAAGGGTTTTAAGGTTCGAAGAACTTTTGTGCAGTTGATCTGTTGCACGCCTACTTGCTTTCACTGCATAACACGTTTATGCTGTGCAGTGAAGCTCGAAGGATGTGCGCTGCAGTTTAGCAAAATGAACATAAAATTGCATTTTTAACACCGTTTCAAATAATCAACATCCTCTAATGATACAACTTCTGTACTGCGATTT
The DNA here is from genome assembly GCF_048455015.1 of Haemaphysalis longicornis. Taxonomy (NCBI): domain Eukaryota; kingdom Metazoa; phylum Arthropoda; class Arachnida; order Ixodida; family Ixodidae; genus Haemaphysalis; species Haemaphysalis longicornis. Next base: position 411,516,159 of record NW_027526203.1, read on the forward strand.
GGCTGTAATATTATACTTTATAAATGGATGTTTCAAAAATCGGTGGGTCAAAAAGTTCAAGTAAATTATCAGCTGACATTGAGCTTTAATGGAATGTCTCATAGAACGGAGCTTGGAAAGCACGAATGTTTCATACCGTAATTGTGTGTCATACTGTGCCATATGTGGCTGCACACCTGCAGCGCCATTTGTGAACCGAGGATGATGCACCCTTTGTGTACCCCTTTAGGTGGGTGCTTTTGCAGGAAAAGCTCCTACCTATGATATTTTGGGCAGAAAAGGGTGCTCCTGCGGCGAAAGAATCCAAGCACCCTAAAGGGTGTGCTTGGATTCTGGCGGTACTTGTCCGTGCTAAGCGCATGATATGGTTTGGACATTCCAAGCTCTAGCCCGCCGAACGCAAAGTAATGCCTTGACTCCAACGCGAGTGCTTTTAATAACAACTTTGATGACACCACTGTTGAGAATCGGTTGAAACGGAGCAGGCGACGCACGTCGGTGTTATATTTTTCTTCGGCGTGCGGCCGCAGTGGCACGAGCCGCGCGATCAGCCATGTTCGTGGCTATTTCAGTGTTGCCAACCGAAGAAATTGACAGCTAAACTTTTCAATGAATACCGGCTATAGGATGGGTCAAAGATAAATGTTCTTTATAGTTCAGACTGCTGTGTCCACCTCATTGCATTCGGAGGGAAGGAAGTTCATAATTGCTTGTATCTTAATATTTGGTATGTGCTTGGCTGTAAAGTTTTAAGGGAAGTTGCCAAAATGTTTATTAATAGACACCTCAATCATAGTTTATGGTTGTGAATTAGTTTTAGTCTCAGGATTCATGCACAGAATTTTGCAAACATTCTTGTTTCTTTTTTTGTGTTGCAACATTTACTGTCGATTGTAAAAGTTTGTTCGGGAAACGTGGTTTCATTCGGCTTGAGTCTCAAGATTTTTGACACAAAAGAAATTTTGCAATTTATGGTCAATAGAACTTATAAATGTGATTGTCTGCCTTTTAAAAAAGTTGTGACGAGAAATACCAATACAAGTTCTCTACGGGTGCACATCACATGGGATATTGTTTTTGGAAGCTACCACCAGAAAACATGAATTGCAATTGTAGTGGGGGTCCAGTTCTGTCTAGTTGTATCACTTGAATGCTAATGTGTAGTGAGCACACTGATAACGGTTTTCAGTGGTCCCTCTAGTGCACCAATGTTGTGATCGTCACGTGCATGAAATTGTGAAGTTCTATTATTTCTTCTTTTTTGGTTCAGACTACTACGTTTTTTTTTTGTGTGTGTCATGTCAAGTTAACCGATATTTCAAGATATCCGAGTTTGATGCCACGAGGGATCACTGTATATATAACTTAAAATTGTGGCATTAGTCATAAATTGTTGCATTTCATTTACTTACAGAGCCTCCAGACATACACCTGTCGCCATGAATTGCATTAGGACACCTTGGTGATAGGTCGCAAGCCTCCAAGGCTATGGTGATGACATGCGCAACACCATGGTACTGCGCATGCCATCACCTTTAAATAACGGTGTGAGGATGCTCAACACCCTTTATTTAGGGTGTTGAGCGTCCTCACCACCCTTTAAGGGTGTTGAGCGTCCTCACCACCCTTTAAAGGTGTTGAGCATCCTCAACACCTTTTTTTTGTTCTTACACCCTTTTTTCGTCCGTACACCCTTTTTTTGCGAAAACACCTTTTAAAGGTGTTAGCCATGGGACAAGGTTTTTACACCCTTTTCGGCCAAAAAGGGTGTAAAAAAGTTTAGTGTGTATTATACGCAATAAACATGATTCTGCTATCATTCTGCTCATCACGTAAGCAATGAGCGGGATGGCACGCCGCTCACCCTCGTGAAGGGCGAGGTCGTGTTCCGCATCGTCGTAACGCTTTTCACGTAGGGGAGGAACGCGATAAAGCCTCACTGCCTTGCTCTACAGAAGACATCATTCCGTCTCCAACCGAAAACTGCTGTCTATAGTGCTTCCGGCATTGCACCCGCCATCTCTTCAAAAACAAGGTGAAGGCTTTCGGACTTATTTTAACTAAGCTGCAGCCTCAATCCGGGGAGGGGCTGATGAAGGTTTCAGGGACGCGTAAGCTTTCTCCGCGTGAGAATCATTTCTCACGAGCATTACTTCTCGTGGAGTTGTGAAAGTATATGTGTGGGTAGGCTTCCTTGACGTCGCTGCCAATGGGAATTGGTGAATCGGCCATGAGCCTCTCATGGCTGCTGTGCCATCGACAATGGCAAATCACCTTGAATAGGTATGGGAGAATTGTGGGTGGATAGGTCGACGGCGCAGCCAAATTGGTAGTGGGGAATTGGCCGGGAGCTTCTGACGACAGCTGTCGTCGTCACTGCTCAATTTCCTTGAGTGAGTACGTGAGAATTGTGGGTGGGAATGTTGACGCCATGGTCAAGTGGTTATTAAAGTAACTTTCTTCGCTGGGGCTGAAACGCGGCCACTGTAACTGAAGTAGTCGAGAGAGACCGCGAGAAGGCTGCTTGATAAAGTCCCAATTCCCATTTGGTTTTGAAAAAGTCGAACGGCAATTGGTGAATCGGCATTGAGCTTCTGACGGCTGCTGTCATGGCCACTGGCAGACCTAGCTGAGGGGGTATATTGTTAAGTCTATATTAATCCTGAGTCTTAGTGACCTTAACGTTTACCAAGCCTAACGACGTCCCAGGCAGCGTCAAGCTCATTGCACGTCAGGCTGTGAGTATCGCTTGACGACGATAGAACTAAAAGCATTATGTTAAAGCTATCGCCGGTCTTTCGAATACATGGTAGCGATGTCAGGCTGCCACATACCCCCTTTCACATAAATACCCCGTTTGCATCCACACAACGTGTAACAGCCAACAGAGACGTCAGGTCGGCGCATACCCCCGTTCGCAGTCGATGGGAAAGTTAGGCCGGAACGTACCCGCAGTCTCTGCAAAGCAGAATTATGATGAGAAGTTTCTGGATACACGCAGCCAATGGGAGTTCTGAGGACCGGTTCCGACCGCCAATTGGAATTTTTATGACAACATCTGATCACGAGGATTTAGGGGAGCCCCTTTTGTCGTCAATCGACCCAAGTAATGCACGAGTGATGCTCACACATTGAAAACTAGCGACTGAAGAGGAACACGTAAACTCATGCGCTAGTCATACGGTCCCTCCAAACGGAAGTTCACGAAACGTAACGGACATTGTTTGCTGAGACCTGTGGCCTTGAGAAGTGCCAGTGCCTTGAACAAGTTGAGCTGCGGCACAAACGTTTCCAGGCCACGTTGTGTCCTCCATATGCAGCACAGGGTTGCTCCGGGGATTCAGGGACTTGCGAGATGATTTCCACCACTGTGCCTGGACCTTAAAAATACGCCGCTGTCTACTGCTGTTCACATCTGCAACCCGGACGGCGTCCATGGACTTGGTGCGCCTTTATTGCCATTTCTCACGCCGATGAATCAACTGGAGGTGTTAGACTTGCATTTCAAATTCCATGACGCTTGGAAATATTGTGCTGAAATGCGTGAAGCCTCGATGCACTACCGACAGCCGCCTAGGCTTGCCGAAAGGCTCTATCCGCAGGCGTTCTCCCCCAGTCTTCGGATATCGGCCAGCCAGTGTGCTTATGTACGGTGGACGATAAGGATAGACGAATTATTTGATATATATGTATGTTGGGTATGGTCGCTGCCGTGAATTGTAATCTCTCTAAACCATTGAAGACGGCTTGCAAAATGCCGCGAAATCAAGGTCAGGTCCAGGCAGCTGGATACACCGAATAGTGGCGAACTTGGACGTCATCATTAAGAATGCGAAATTCGTATTCTGTCAAACGATGACGCAGCCCTCCCAGATCGTGTAGATGACCTTAGAGTGTCCGGTAAGGATCCAAGGGCCTGGTTCTGTCCTTTAAATAACTCCCGTCTCTTTTGGTAGATGAATTGATGGGATACGTCAGTACCGAAAAACGTGAAACAGGTCTTATGTTTTTTACACTTATCTATATTGGTTGTTACCATGCGGTGATGATGAATGAACAGTTAGGCGAGTTCGCGCGAACGAATATTATTATTTTACTGCATTTCCCTCTTAGACATGACCCAAAGCCTTCATAACTGCACCGTGTAATTTCAGCAAAAAAGTTTGGTTCAAAGGTAATAAAATCAGGAACAGAGTGATGAACAAACTGGCGAAGATCGTACGCACAGTATTCGAGACTTCTGGCAACCGGCTGAACCGTGGATGCTCCGAGCACTTGTGACAAAAAGGTGGAGTAAGCTGCGCCATTTTACTCGAGGCTGGAAAGTAGTGGACCCGAAACATCCTGAACCTGAAGAGCGCTTGAGGTCGTCGACGTAAGTCAGTGTTTCAGACCCACGAATCGCGTTGATGAACACCCTCAGTACGGCGATGATTTGTAGATACTCCTTCATCAATGCGGAATCACGAGTTTGCGGAGGCTTAGCGTCTGCCTTCGTGGCTCGCCGGTGAGAGTTGGCAGCCCGGGTCACGCTTCTGCTTGCGGTGATTTGCTTTCTTTGCTTTCATTTACTTCCTTTTTATTTGTTTTTTCTCTCTCTTTTTTTTCTCTCTCTCCATCTCTCTTTTATATCACTCTTTTTCTATCTCTCCACATGATGCAGCATTGTGCTAGCAGTAAGAGAAGCAGACCAGTCAAGCCGCGTATCGCGGGCTTATTGTCTGCCACCTGACACCTGTATGAATTGCAGTTGTCAAATAGAATTGATTGATTGATTGATTGATTGATTGATTTATTGATTGGTTGATTGATTGATTGATTGATTGATTGATTGATTGATTGATTGATTGATTGATTGATTGATTGATTGATTGATTGATAATTTTCACGTTTTGTGGTTGGCCGCTACCATTACCACTCTGGCTAACCGCACGCGTATTTGCCACACCTTCTTCTAGGTGACGTGGTGGAAGCTCACAAACCCGGTCGAGTTGCCTGCGATCATGTGGTACTCGTTAGGCGCTGTCGGCCCAATATGTGACATGCTATTTTACGGTGCGAAAAAATCGGAGGGAAACAAGAGAGAAGAAATCAACTGTACTTATAAACTGGCCTACTTATTCATTTCTAGATAAACAAGCATTGCTTGTCATCGAACAAAAGCAGTAAAAGCTGAGAAAATTGTTATCTGTAAGTTAAAATAATTATAACCTTTAGTACATCCGCGAAGGTGCTCGATGAAAGTATATCGCTTCTTTTATTCTAAAAGTCAGACGCAATTACCTGGTAATGTTCTGTTGGCCGATTTGGGTAGCCTTTTTATGCTCAGTACTTGTATTTCAACATTCATCATCATCATCATCATCATAATCAAGAGCCTACCAAGAGTATCCTTCGTTTTCGCAGTGAAACTAAGCCCACTGCAAGACGAAGGCCCCTCCCTCGTGCTGCTTCTGTCACGCGCCGCTCGAGCGCATTCTTTGCCCGCGAAGTGTCGTATTTTATGCCTCCATCGAGTTATTGGCCTTCCCCATCTTCTAGACTCATCTCTCGGTATCCACTCTGTTACCCTAATTGCCCACCAGTTGCCATTTGTTCGCACTACATGGTCAGCCCAAGACCATTTCTTTTTCTTTATTTGAACTATGACAACTTCCACCCGAGTTAGTTCCCTGATCCAGGAAGCTCGTTTTCTGTCCCTGAGTGTTATTCCTAACATTATTCGTTCCATGGCTCATTTAGCCGGCCTAAGTTTGCTTTCCAGTTGCGTAGTAAGGCGCCAAGTTTCCGCTCCAAATGTCATCACCTGCAGGATGCATTGGTTGTATAGTCTTATTTTGAGTCATAGGAGCAGCTTACCCTTCAATATTTGGGAGTGCTTGCCCAGTGTGCACCCTAGCTCATACCTATTCTGCGCCGGATTTCTTTCTCGTGGTTGGGATCAGCACAGAAAACGTGCCCGAGGTTGTTATACTCTTCTACTTGCTCCGGCGTTTCGTAACATATGCTGAACAGGGCGCTTTCGGCATGTTTATTCATCATTACTTTAGATTTACTTATTTATTTTTAACCCCACGCTCACGCGTTCATTGTAGTTCCTGGAGAATTTTTGAAAATGTTCTGCGGGCTCAGTCAGCAAGACGACTGAGTGGAGGATACCGCAATTCTTTTCCTCGCGAAACTCCCTTTCAAGGATCTCCTTCGCTGGAGGCTCGAGTGGGGGAGGTATGCAGAATACGGGGATATGTCGTCTGCAAAGTTCAAAGGACTCAAGTATCCTTTCATACAAATCGTTTGCTGAGCGTCCTTTGCATTCAAGAGCCTTCTCCATCATCGTGTTGCCACGGCCAAAAATGCGAAAGTGTAGACGCCAGGAAACGCAAGGAAAGGGTTGCTAAGAGTATATGAAATATACCCAGTAGTGTTGAACTTTTCATTGTACATCAGTTTAACCAAACAACTGCAAGGAAATCGTTAAACTTGCTTTGTAGAAAGCAGCAGGTAAAAGAGTCATATTACTTTACCCCATTTGAGGGAGCTTCATAATGGCTGTGGCCCATGAAGAAGCAGCACTTCCGCTTTCCAGCCCATCTCACAAGCTCGCAGCAATGTAGGGGCTACGCGACACTTACGTGTTCAGTGGCCCGGATATGTTTGAAAATTATTATTCAGCTGCTTTTTCTGTCACCACAACGTTTAAATGGGTCCCTATCCGCCCAATGAGCGGATCCAATATGACCCCGACATTCTGCGTAGGCGTGTGGGAAGAAGCGACAATTGGCCTTGGGGAGGACGCTTCAGGTCCTTCTTCCGCTCCAGGTGGAACACGCGTGTCCTGCCAAGTTTTAACCATGCTCTACAGAGAACGCGAAATTCACGTGTCAATTGACTGGCATTTACATGTGCGGGTCAGTGTAATGTGCAAATACGGCTCCGGCCGCTACATGCCCGGTTTACGAGCGCTGTGTTTGCACTCGCAGGAAGGAAAAAAACCGCAGACTTACTGTGCCAACATGCTGCAAATTCTGATAAATGCACAAAAAGTTTTGGTACAATGTCAGTTTTAGACTTCCTGCCGACTGGTTGTACAAAAACAAATATCCGGGTGGGAGAAAGGGTGCACCACCGAAAAACGAGTGTTAAATGACCCCCTCTACCCTCCCAGTGTCTCGACAACGCCATGGGCCGTTTAAAATGGACGTTCAAAGCCGTAACGATGCGGGTGAGTACAAATGCGCGCGCCTCCGTCGCGCTCACTCCACAATCTTCCGCACGTACCGCTTGCCCTCACTGCAGCACACGAGGGAGGGAGGCGCACGTTGCGTCAAAACAACATATGTAGATACAAATGCTGCCTGAAAGTGACTGATTCCTTATTCCAAAAATGCTGTTATTAGTACTTTCGATAATTAGAAAACTTCAATTTCAGTGAAATTTCCGGCAGACAATTATTGACATTGATCGTGCTGACAATCATGTGTCTAGAGTTCACTGCGACAACTCGCGGACTGTCAGGTCGCGATCGGACCTCGTTCGATAACGGTAAGAATAAAGCGGAACAATACGACGCCATGTAGATGACCCTGCGGCATGAAATACCATTAAAATCAAGATGCGGCTTCCCACTTACGCTTTCGTGGTCTCGTAATAGGCCCTCAACGTGGCCACGAATGGGTGATGGGACACTGCTTGCCACGCTGAACGCTCAGCCTCCACGCGACGAGCTTCCTGGACCAAGCAAGCAGGTATCAGTTCGCGTAGAACCAGCGTCGTCGGCGAGATGCGGGTGGGTGAACCGAGTGAATTCAGCTGTGATCGAACAAGGCTTACTTTGTTCTGTTCGCGATGGTGCTTCTCGATGCACTTAAGCGCTGCGAGCTCCCGGGTGCTCGTATGGCGCACGAGGTAGACCACGCCGAAGCTACCCCTCCCGAGAACATTCAGCTGCTGCAGCGCACCAAGCCGCCAGTCGCAGGTCTCTTCCGGGTTCACCCAGATCGTCACGTCATCCACGTCACCGAGAGAGATCTGCTGTCAAACCGACAAGGAAGAACAACAAGAAACGCTAGGTCCACGCCTGTGTGAACAGTTCGAGTTCATGGTGGACGACGGAGCAGACTCTGCGTGTCACAACGCGATACAGAGCAGAAATAATGACTCTTCGTGGCTGTCTGGCTGCGAGTAGGACACTATTCACGAGCTCAGAGTGGACACACATTCCTGGCGCTTTTTCTGTAGCGAGACAAAGTAGCCCCAGTCCCTCGTTCCGCCCCCTTTATAGGAGCGGGGCGTTCCGTACCGATTTGAGCTTAAACCGCCCGAGAATTCCCGAGAGGATTCCGCACAGCTCGGAGCGCGAGCCGCCCGAGGACTTCCTGGTGACGGTCTCTGGCCCCGTGTAGGTAGCCCGCTGCTTGCGTTTCTTGGGCGCCGCGGCGGGACTAGCGGCGGGAGACGGCAGCTGCACGTGCGACGGGCCAGCGGACGATTCTTCTTCGTCGCGCCGCGGCTTCCCCTTCGCGCCAGGCTCTTTGGTCGACATCCATTTCAACGAATTCTGCGCACAAGGGTAGAGCTGGTTAGGCCTCAGCAGGGCTCTTGCTCAGGGGCACAAGTTTTGGGTTTCTTTTAAGCAGTGACCGTGAAGTGAATGTCGCCATGTATACTGGCCGCTTAAAGCCACTACGAGCCAGGCGCGAAGGCGCTTCTTTCCCTCACCGTCGCCGTGCTTCGAGGCTTCTGCTCGAAGAATTCTTCTTTCGACTGCTTCGCGCACCGCCGCTGTTCCCGACGCGAGAACGCCAACGTGGCTGGAGGCGCTGTTGCGGGAAGCAGGTGCTCGCCTTTCAAAGGGCGCTGATATTTCCGACCAGGGTGAGAACCACGGGTTCCACACCACTGATGTCTCCGAATAAGCAGTTTCCCGAGGACGGTGAGAAGGTATGGCCTGTGTGCGCCTGCCTCGATGATTGGTCGGCCCAAGCGCCCTGCTCTCCCCGGCACACAGCAGCACTTGTAGGCTTTTTTTTTACGTGTGGTTGGTCCTCGGTCTCCGTCTCCAACCCTGTTTCGTTCTTACTCTGTGGAGAACATTCCTATAGACGTAGAGCACTGCGAGCATTCGGACGATGGTCTACCTGATTTTGTACGTGTACCCACAGCAATCGTTGTGTGAATGCATACTCCTCCGAACCCTCCGAAGTTTGCATTTCTCACTTTGCCTATGGTATGCAGCAATGTTTTATTTTGATTCTTACGCTAGCAAATTAACTTTATAGAAACTTTGACCGTTTTTGTATAATTAATAATCAAACGGTCATGCCCGTGGAGTTCCGCCTGATGGCTTTCAACTGTAAGGATCGTGGTACAACTTTAAACGTGATATTGATCAACTTTAAGCAATGCTTTGTATTCTGTTCTGTCTTCAGAGTACTTCACTTAACAATCGAGAACTTTTGAGCAATTGATCATGGAAGCCATGCGATTATGAAAAGCTGGACATGAACCTTGGAGGTTGCATACTAATACTGGACAGAAAATCAGCTCAAATCTCGCGGCTAGCGACGCCCGCTATACCGACATGGGGTTCCCCTGAGATGGTGGCCTATTGCGAGACACAACCCAAACACTTCGCGCTGTATATTTTTCTGTGCTGAGTGTTTTTCCGCTCCTGTTTGCGCTGTAAACCACGAATAAAGCTTCCGCGTCGTGGTTTCGTCTCACGATCCCAAGGCGGCCTAAACTAATCTGTAGCCGTGTACTACGGCGCACCTCATAGGCCAAATGTGCTTTGGTGCGTGAAAGTCAGATAAGGAAGCAAAACAAATGCAAGTGCGAACTGATGTTTATTATTGGGTGCTACAGGAGACGTTTACGCGTCGGGCATCCATGGTCAACGAATCAGACCAAAGTGCTGAAACACGCCGTGCCGGTCTCGGTGGTCCGAAGGGCACCGTGAGTTATGCACGCGCGAATTGGGTTTGTATGCAGGTTTTCGTTTTGTGTTTATCTAGCGGCTGCCACCGGTGCTCCTTCATGGCTTCGCTAAGCGGGACTCAGACGCGCAGCAGGTTGCTGTTTAACTTTTATTGGCGCCGGCCAGCGGTAGGGAAAGGCAGGGATCCGTCGGCGTGCGTTCTATTGATATCGGCACACAAAGCAGTTTTAAAGACGACAGTCTTTCTTGGGCTACTTAAACGCAGAAATTTTGCTCTGTCTGTCTGTCTGTGACTCGATTCAGCCACCCGGCCAAAGGGAACCACAAACTGCGCAATAGTCTTATATACCCGCAGCCAAATCTAAACGTCTAAGTCCGGTGTTAATGTTCATACTTGTCAGGATTGTTGAACAAGAACAAAACATTACGCAAATATACGGCCGAAAATAAATACATGAGTGATATTTGCAGTGTTCCTTTATCGAAAAATTCACGGGTGCTTGGTTTTTGCAATAGCAAATAAAATACTACCTAAACTGCAGAAAACCGTCGCCTGCTGTTTACCGCGTTACCTGGCGGCATTTAAAAAAAAATCAAATGGCAACAGCAACGAAAGCTTATATTAGATAGGTTCCACATTCCGCTTGACACGCTCGTGGAGTAGGGCAACGAGATTTTATAAACGTTGTAGTATAGGCTCCTCGATTTACGCGCGTCTACGCCGTACGGCAGCGCTGGCATCGAGGCACCCGACTTGGCGCAGTGGAACGCGGTAAATTTAAATTGACTTGAGCAAGCCTCCAGCGTGTTATCATGGGAGGAGCGAGACGGGAGAGGAACAGCATGAGAGGTGAGCGGGAAAGAGAAGGGCGGCATTTACTTGCCAGGGGCGCCAGTCGACTATTATCATTCGTCGGCATTTTTTACGCGGCCATTTTTTTCTTCTTTGCTTGATTCATTGGTGGGTTGCGTACGAGCCTTCCCAATAGACTCGCTGGATATATGGATGCGGCAATCTCCCACGCACGCCACCGCATGGTTGGCACGGTGGCACAAAAACCGGGGGCGCGTGCGATTAAAAGCTGCCACTCTATACTCAGTTTATTTCCTCTAATCATCTTTGCCGGTTACACCAAAATGGCCAATAGCAACGTCCATGGGGATCAACATGACCAGTTAATGGTTGCGAATATGGCTCAAAAACAGGTTATGAGCTGCGATATCACTCAGTGCAAACCGACGCTTACATTCGTGATGTCACAGTAGGAATTACATGGCCTAGGCTCGTTGGTATGCCTAGTCATAATGCCTTACTTTGCTGCTCATTTAGATGCGTTGTGGTACGCATACCCACAGGCCTTTCAAAAGCATGAAACACTAAGGACAAACAAAGTTGGCATGTGAATGCAGGATTACATTTCGAAAAGCCTTTTAGCGGTTATTCAAGATTATCAACGTTTTCTATCCCAGCAGAAAATGACCCAGGCGATGCCTCGCCCATCACCAGATAATTTAGATGGGAGGGCGCGTCATCGCCATCGTCAGCCCGCTGATGTCTACAGCAGAAGAAAAGTCTCCCCACCTGACTTTCAACCGCTCTTATTCTGTACACCCCGAATCCCTCCTTTACTTCCGAACTTTTTAACCTCATTTTTCAATTAAGTTTTTCGTCTTCTCAGGCTCACTATAATGTTACTTTGGCGTTGCTTGCTGCACCCTTTAAAGGGACCCTGCAACACTTTTTCAACTGTTTTCAAAATATTAAATGCTTGCAGAATGTAGTCAACCAACACATCCAGTACTCAGATTAGGGTGTCGCAAAGTACCACAGCAAGAAATTACGGCTCAATGCCCATCAGATAACTAAGAAACTTGCTCAAAAGAATTTTCTCTCTTTCCCGGTCGGGGCGTTCATTGATCGCTGGAATTCCCTCATTACAGCGGTGTAGCGGCTATTGGCCGGATTTCCTTCAGTTGCAGCTATGAACGCCTAAAATAGCCACTTAAAAAAAAAAGACACGAAACTAAAGCGGAAACGGAAGGCGTATCTGCTGCGACGAGCAAATGACGGAGTGCCGTTCCTTGCTGGTGGTAACTAGCTTTCGCAGCGCTTGCAGAAGCGAAGGAAAGGGTATCGACGATGAGTATAATTGTGATCGGTAGTTGAACCACAGTGAACCGCCAGATTTCTTCTTTTTATACTTTTTTGACAGCAGATGGCGACACTTTTCCACTGTGCGTCTTTTCTCTGGGCTGCTGTGGCTACAGCACAGGCTACAGACTCTACTCTGGCACTGATGCCTGCGCGGGAAAATGGCCCCATGCTTGGCACAAGTAAAATTGTTCGGGCATCTAATGATAAAAGGCTGCTCTCTAGAGCTTGGCTTTGTAACGGGGAGTAATGTGTTCGCTTCTGATGGCTCTGACAACGATGACTCCGTGGATGAATCAGAGCTCTTCGACAGTGCACATGAGAAGTTTCCCATTGATATGTCAAATCAGCCTACGACACTTCAATGTAAGCCATGACCCATTAAAGAGAATTAGTAGGTGTGTCTTCTTGGCAGCAGAACAACAATGTCCGCTCTTGATAAGCGTGTATCGCGCATCTTTCAGCACACTCTTCTTGTAATTTTGTTTCATAGTGTATCGAGCCTCGGAAAGTACTCTACCGCGAAGCCTCAATGCCATGCAGAAAAGCAAACAACTTGCAATGATATAATCAATGCCGTTTGAACAGTAAATAAAGCTTTTCGATATTTAAAATAATAGTTTTATTCCAAAAAGGAGTACTCCACGAGTTGGGCAAAAATAATTAGGAAAAGATTGTTTACAATTTTGTCACTTCACCTGCACGGAAAAGGCTACAATGGTAAATAACCGGCGAACTGTTTCACCCTCAATGAGCCAAATAAGTAGAGCTGTCCACCGCCACTGCTTAACGCTTTATATTCCCTCACGGAATCACATGCTCTCCATTTAACACGACCCACATGCACAACTTCAAAGGCAGTGGTAGAACGTTGCGGAAAGATCAGTTGGGAGAGCTGGTAGTGTACCACGCAGTTTGGAATGTTCTTCATATTTTTCCACGTTTATCTTTCGCGAATAGAACATCATTAGTAGCGCTAAAAAACTACGCACGTTAAAAGAGGACACAAACAGGCGCTACTCTCTTTTCACGCGTGTTCTCTTTTCACGTGCGTCTTCTCTTCACGTGTGCCGTTTTTCTTTCGCTACCAATCGTGTTCTTAGACCGTAACCAACAAGCCCAGCAACAAGTGCTCCTGAAACATCTTTTGGGAAGCTTGTTGGAAGACCGCCAGAATCCGTCAGAGCCTCTAGACTGTAGGTTGTCGAATCAGAGACTAAGTATTTTGCGAATTAGTGCCGTCCATGTAATTTTTCTCACATTTTAAAGTCCTAAAGCTTCAACTCATCCGCACATTTTCACCGTTACTACCTCACAGAGGCTGCAGGGGAAATCTGTGAGATATTAGCGAATAGTTGTTCTGCAATGTCGAAGATGGCGTATGAAGCCTTCAGCTGCTGGCTCATTGAAACTGTGTTGTTGAAGCGCGAACACAGTCGGCCCCTGGCGGCGGCGGGACGAACCGCTCCTATGGATGGCGCTCTCGCGTCGTCTGCTTTTTCACGTTGCGTGCGGCGCAAGACGCGTGCTACACACGACAAAACAACCAATATGTGTGCTCGTTTGGCAGTAAGGAATGACATAGTTACCTCTGCTAGCGCGTTTCCTCTAGAAACGCAATAATCAGCGGCCGTTGCGGGTTAATGCGCTGGTTTAATTCCACGAAACATCTTCGCCCTGGTCACCGCTTGAGTGTGAAACGTGTTATAAACATTGCTTCCACACATTGCACTTTTCTTATTGTTGAGTGCAGTCGTCTGGCGTTTCGGGAACGTAAAAGGGTTCTTTTTGAAGGTGGCGTGGTGATTATTTAAAGGATAAAGTTTAGTACGTGAAACGGGTAAGAAGCGACAAGACCTGTGCATACGCGTGCAAATTCCACACCCTTGTAAAATTGCGATATGTCCTTATAGAAAGAAGAAACAAACAAAAACATTTACACTGCACACGACCTGTGCGCTATCGCCCATACATTACCGGACACGTATTTTACACCAGCAAGCGCCTGTGTGATCGTGTCCTTCCCGTACCTTTTCTAAAATAAATACCATTTTTGGACAGTCGTTGTTTATACTGAGGAGGAGGAATAAACATTTATTCAACTGTATCGAGTTGCTAATTTTACGTATTATTTAAAATACGTTTCTATGGATGCGCAAGAGTATCTAGGGGGGATTTTTCGGTAAAATTAAGCAGTTGTGAGTTTGCGTCTGTCATGTGGCATTTCGTGCGTCATTTTCATGTATATCATTTTCAAATCCGACATGAATCACCTTGTCCAGAAACGTGTCTCACTCAGCTTAACCAAATGCCTAATATGGTCACGTCTTAACCTCTTAAGGTGGACCTAAGTTTAAAGAAAGAGGAGAAAACACGTAATATAATGCACGTTGTTGCCCACATGTGTGAGGGGTGTGTGCCATGACTCGCTGTTTTTTTTTAATTTTTTCCCACAATGCAATTTTGAAAAAGGCGAGCCACAATTCCTGGACAATCCCGGACCAAAGGGGGTTAATCAGTTTTGAAAATACGTACTGCTTTTTCACCGCTACAGAACACGACGCCTAGTGTAGTTTCGATTGTAAGTAATACTGATAACCATAGTTTGGCTTTTCGCGTTACCTGCGTTCTCTTCTCGCTGCTCTTGCAACGTTGGCAGGACCCCCCCCCCCCCCGCCCCCCTCCCCCACCCCCTTCCCAAAAAAAAAACTAAATGCACAGAATTTCATTTTTTAACCAATCCTTAATAATTAAATTCCAAGACAAAGGCGATATTCAGTTTACAAAACAAAGTAGTTACCGGGAACCCGTTGCGCTGATTCGCAACGAGAAATAAAAAGGAAATGTTTTACTACATCTGCAACAGCGCAACTTCATTTATTGCCATCTTTAGGGTTCGTAAGCGACCTTATAGGCAAGAATGCAAACACATCTCGCTGTTGCAGGCACCTGTTAGATTCTAAAAGGAACGCAAATGGTCAACAGAGCAGCCGTAACAGAAAATTTGTGCTCACTGTGAGGTCCCAGAAGCTTGGTTTGCACACTGTAAACCTGCTTGTCACTTTGCGAAAACCTAGCTAAACATGAGATGTTGATTGTACTGCGTGCGTTGACAATTCAATTCGCAAGTTCACTTGCGACGAAAGCCGTAAATAAGTGATCCGAAACCGTTATTCATCAAACCTTCCTTCAGAGTCGTTAAGATTTCATTAAAAGACCCGTTAGAGCGGTTACATTTATATCTCTGCGCTGATCAAAATTCAGTAATTTTATGTTGCCTTTTGAACACACAAAAAATATCGTAAGCACTTAGAAAGAATTTCGGGCAGTTAAGTAGTGTTACCATTTCAGGGCATCCCACAAATGCAAGAATGCGTCATGCTACCAGTGAAAGCGATTGAGATTGCCTTTGTAAACTGAATTTCAGAGATCGAGGCTTCCTGATTTGTTTCTATTTATGCTTTTATTGAAGGCTCAAAGCCATAGTCTGGAAAGATCGAGCTTGCTACGAGCCACAGCGTACAAGTTCATTGTCACAATTACGGCCATTCTGAAATTCCCGATGAGTCGTCGCTTTTTTTAAGTGCGAATGCACTTTATAAGCGACCCCAAACCTTCCACCGCCGGCGGCGGCGGCGGCGGCGGCGGTGGCGTCCGCAGTCCTCCTCTCCCTAGCAACGGCGTGGAGCGGAGAGGAGCGTCGGTAGCAACGGCGCGGTGACGTCACTTCACCACGTGACCGCGCTCGCTCCGCCTCCTCGCCGTGGCTCCGCGGGTGCGCGCCGCTCCCCGCACCGCTCCTCGCGCCGTGACGTCATGGTATGACGTCACAGCGCGCCTCCTCTCCCCAGCAGCTGCCGCGCGCCTCTCTCTCCACCGTGACGTCACACTCTCTCCTCTCCCCCTCGCTCGGCTGCAGCTGCCGTGCGCCGCTGTCCCTCTCCCCTTGCGCTCGCCTCCTCTCTCAGCCACCTGGCTCTGCGCGCTCGGCGCGGCGTACCCCCCTATATATGCAGCGATAAACTGCCAGACCTCCGTGGGTCGGCTCGCGCGCGCTCACGGGCGAATGCCAACGGATTTTAACTTTACTCTCCCTCATAGCATCACCCCGTGCATTCGCACTTAACCATGTTCACCCTCGGGGAAATGCTTGGGAGTTTTTTTGGCGTAGTAATGAAAACTGACTGCCGCTTCCATGCTATACATTGAACGTTGAGGAACCGAACTACAGCATACCACTCTTGTTGGCACCTTTCGTGCGCACATACGGCGGGAAAAAGGCACGAAGCGCGCCCACAGTGTGCATTCTTACGGGCCGCTCAGCGGAGCATCCACACTAGCAGCGCGACGCTGTCGCCACCTACATGTCGAGCTCGCGGCGAATAGAGAAACTTTTCTCCCGTAGTCCGAAGCGCCCGAATGGAGGGAAAAGGGAGCGCCGGAGTCCGAAAGCACGAGCAGGGAGTCAGGAGAGATCCGAATGAGATTCCTCGGCCACTCTTCCCGGTTCTAGCACCCGGCAGTACGAGCCCCATTTTTAAGACCCATCAGTTCAAATTTGCTTTTCTTGCGTAATGCTCCATGAAGCGTAAAAGTGACTTGCCAGTCTTGGCTAGATACGAACAAAGTGTACGTCTTTTTCGTTTGCAAATTGACGTATCCGTATAGAAGTTACTTATTTCTCGATCGTCTTTTCTTGGTTAGAGACCATTCGGCTTAACATAAATGAAGACAAAGTTTTGGGCCAGTTGGTACTTTCTTCCACAACGTGACACGAACACAGTCTTCCCACAGTGCTATAGCAAGAGGAAAAGCAAAACTGAATGTCGACGGCCAGCTAAGCTGAGCTGAGCTTATCAGCTGTGAGCTGAAACCCTCGTGTATTCCTTTTTTGTTTTGTTTCGCCAGTTATCCTCGTCGCCATTTTCGTTGTCCACGGCACAGGAAGCTCACCTATGAATTCCTTATCTTTCGTGCGCCTGCATTCAGTGGAACCGTGGAACCGCTGAGCTGGTGGTTAAATTAGCCCGCACTTAGTTATCGCTTCATAAGACACGCCAAAAAGATAAAAATTGAATCGCTGCGTCAGTATCTCCTTTACTTTTTTTAAATTTTTGACCTCACTAGCCGGTAGCAAAATAGGCCACTGACGTTTTGTGATCTTCGCCGCTTACTAAAACCACTATTTTTTCGCCATGTTTGTTATTACGGCGTTACCCTAGGTGCCTTCTTTTTTGTGTATAGGTGGCTTGACACGTTTATTAAAGTGGCTGTTGATAATACTAGCATGGCGGCAGCGCTTACGCAGACAATTTCGTGAACAGTGGCATCGACGGGCACGCGATCTTTCATACAAAAGGTTACCTTCACACCACCATGGTGCGTGAAACGGGGCTGCTGCTAGGGCGGCAAATATCACTGCAGCGTGCCTGAATGGTGTGTTCAAATCAGTTTTGTTGCGGTTCGACAACGCTGAATAATTCTCGTTCGCTGCTTTGACGCTTGAGTGAAAGGAACGTCCAGATTACTATTCCAGAAACCCAAGCAAGCCGGCTCTGAGCAAAGAATGTCCCAGTTTATTGAGCGGTCGTACTTCATACATCGCAAAAGGGAGAGTGCGACAGAAAACGAGAGCATTAGACAATCATCGCACAAATTAGATGGCACCCGTTCGCTTAGCCATGCGTAAACGGGATTCAAACGTGCTTCAAAATCTTGGCACCTCGGCCTTGCTGGTTTTTTTTTTTTTTTTTTTTGCTTCTACCAGAAAAACGGCTGCCACGGCTGGGGTTTAAAATCTCGTGTTTGGGCTTAGCAGCACAATACCCTAACGACTGAACCGCCACAGCGGGTACCTTGCACCGTAGAGCATGGGTATGATCGCTTTTAAGGTGCTGAAAATCGTTTTTATGCCCCAGCAGGAGTGTTTCATCTCAACTTGCAACTGCGCTTCTTTCAAAACTAGCACAAATAGTCAGGGCGTGGGGTGGGTGAAATTAACAGGATAAACAGGCGACCCTAACACTTTTATTCGCATAATCTCTGCGATTTCAGATACAAAAGCAGACACGCAAAACATTTAAGGTTTGGGGCACGTGAGTCATCCAATGGCTTCTAAAAAGCAACGTTCGTTCCCGTGAAACAAAGGGGGCCACGCAAACGCATTGCCAGCCCCTTCCGTTGCGCGGATAGCTCCATTTCCTTACGAAGTTAGTAACTGATTGATTGCAGTGTAATGATATATTTTGAGGTTGCGAAGTGAAGGAAGCTTGATGAACATTCAGTATGAATGTTCCCTCTCAACAAAATGTGTTGCTTTTTAGAAGTTACTGGACGAATCTGCCGGACCAAACCTCATACGTTTTGCTCGTCTGCGGTTGTGATTGATGGATTGCGTTTAACGCGGCGGTGCTACACCTCGGCTATCCGGCGCGCCGTAGTGGAGTGCTCCGGATTAATTTAGACCACCTGGGGATCTTTAACGTGCGTGGAAATGTCCATACACGGGCGTTTTTGCTTTTCGCCTCCATCAGGAAAGCGGCCACCGAGACCGGGATCGAACCCTCATCCTTGGACTCAGCAGCACAACGCCTTAGCCACCGAACCACCGCGGCGGGTGCGTCTGCAGTTGTATTTGAAACCATGCAGGTTAACAACCTAATGAAATAGTCGGCAGTTAGTGCCTCACATTTTACTGTCCTGTAATTGTTTGCGCTAGCGGCTAGTATCAAAGTTGAAATAGACCACGTAGCCCAGCGGACTGTCTTAAATGTTTGGCTTACAGTCACTCCTTTTTATTATTGTTTGTACAATATATGTTCCGTAGTATTTGCTATAAATTCCTTGCATTGCGTCAGGGTTTTGCTTTTAAGGGGCATACAAACATGTTCTGGGGTCTGCTCCAAAAACGTCCCATAGCTGCCGCGAACTAACAATTTTTCTGCTCCGGAACTTGCGCCAACATATGAAACGCCGCTTACATCACTGCACCAAGCACAGCTGCACATAAAAAATTTGTTTACTTACATTCCCCCCCCCCCCCCCCCAACTCCGACCTTTTCTTTAGCCTATTAGGAAGTCAACAGCAAATGACACCAAGGAAGGTGCTTTTCGCAATGGAACCACGGGTTGTCACTCCTACTTACCACAAGTCCGGCCCAATTACACATTCTAAATGCAGAAGCATTTTTATCTGAACTGCCAGCCTGTCTGTAATGCTTCCTGTCTCACACTTTGGTCGTATAATAAAATGCTCTTAAATAAAGCGCCACAGGGTCTTCATGTTTTCATACAAGGCCGCTTATATGGCCCCTGAAAAGATATCTTACTGGCTGTGCACAAGTGCTTAACAGTGAAGCCAGTTTTAAAGGACCTCGCCGTACACCGTTTAATGGGGACACATGAGGTCTTATGGAAGTGTTTAATAAAGAGCCCTAGGTGCTTCATACTTTTTAAAGACGATAGTCTTTCTTGGGCTACTTAAACCCAGAAACTTTGGTCTGTCTGTATGTCTGTATGTCTGCCTGTCCATCTGTCTGTCTGTGACTCGGTTCAGCCACCCGGCCAAAGCAAAACAATGCCTGCGCAATAGTCTTATATAGTCACAGCTAAATCTACTCGTCTATGTCCGGTGTAATGTTCATACTTGTCAACGTTGTTGAAGAAGAACAAGACATTACGCAAATATGAGACAATAAATCAATACAGAAGTGATATTTGCAGTGTTCTTTTATAAAAAAAATCAAATATGCTTGACTTTTGCGAAATTAAATACTTCATCAACTGCAGAAAAAGAATTCACTCCGCCGTCACCTGCTGTCGCCCGCGCCACTATAGCTTCTGGCGCCATTTTAAGAAATCAACCGGCAACAGTTACGCAAGGTTCCACTAGATAGGTTTCACGTTCTGCTTGCAACGCACGTGGAGTAGGGAAACGCGGTTCTATAAACGTTAAAGTAGGGCGTCTCGATTAACGCGCGTCTTCGCCGTACGGCAGCGTTCGCATCGAGACACCCGGTTTGGAGCAGTGGAGCGCGGGAAATTTAAAATGATTTAGGCAAACCTTTGGCGTCTTTACCATGGGAGGAGCGCGACGCAAGAGGAACAACATGAGAGGTGAGCGGGAAAGCGAAGGGAGGCATTTACATCGCAAAAGCCGATGAAGACTATCGTCTTTTGACGGCATTTGCAACGAAAGGAGCAGATACGCGGCCATTTTTTTTATCACACTGTAGCCGGCTGTACAGGGCTGTCTCGGTATATAGAAACGCCTTGTATGGTTACACATTGTTGGACAGTTCCCTTTTGGGGTTTCGGGACAATTTTTTTTTGTTTTAATGCGAAACTATTATTGAATGCTCCACTGAGCGACAATGCGTCGCCTGGCGTGACTAAAAATGGTCCCGAAAATTGCCGACCGCTCAAACACACTAAACCAATGGAAGCAACAAAATAAAACTAGCTCGGTGTGCGATTCGAACGTGGGTCTTACAAGGGTCGAATACGCGTCCCCCGTCCCATCGCCGAGCTTTGGCTTTCAAAAACACAAGGTGGACGTGGTGAATTCATCGTGGCCTTCGACTTAGAAACGCGTGTTAGAGGCATGTGTTGATGCCTACAGTAGTGAGCATGCTAATTACAGAAGTACCAAAGCATGCTTGCATTAATAGCGAATATGTACGGTATACAAGAGCAGAGGAGGGGGAAATAAAAGGGAACTATTTGACTGTAGGGTTTAACGCGCCGACGCAACGCAGGCGATGAGGCGCGCTGTATTGGAGGGCTCCGGATTAATTTTGACCACCTGGGGATCTTTAACGTGCGCCGAAATCTCGAAGAAGGGCTTGCATTCGGGCTAGTTGGTATTCCATAACGTTCATCTGAAGCGCACAAAAAAACACACGGACACAGAAGACAAGGACAAGCGGTTGTCCTTGTCTTCTGTGTCCGTGCGTTTTTTGTGCGCTTAAGATGAACGTTATGGTGCCGAAATCTCGTACACACGGGCGTTTTTGCTTTTCGCCTCCATCAGAAAAGCGGGTGCCGCGGCCGAGAATCGAACCCGCGACTTCGTGCTCAGCAGCGCAACGCCTTAGCCACTGAGCCACCACGGCAGGTAAAGGGAACTATCCCTTTTCCTGAGCACGCGCTACTACCCAAAAAGGGGAGACGAAAATGAAAGAGGAAATGAAAACGACGCCAAAGGAAAAGCCTCGTGACGATGGAAGGGAGAGGACACAATCGCACCACTGGAGATCCCTGCAGGAGTATTTCCAGCATAATTATACGGCAGTATCAAAGCGTGTTTACGCCAGGAGCGTATATGCAGGGCCTAACCATGACGACTGGCCAAGACTTTCGTTCATAGCAACAGAAAGACAGAAACGACGCCGAGAGAAACGGATGGTAATACTAGGACACAACCCCAGCAATCTAGGCTTTCATGAGAAATTTGAGCATGAAAAGTATAGAAGCACGTGTGCCCTAATAGCGTATAGGTGTTGCAGAAAACGGTGACTGGCCAAGCCACTGTGTCATACTGACACAGAGAAGAAAACGACGCAATGGGAAAAGCATAATGACGATCGCAAGGAAAAAATAAACGCACAACTGGACGCGTTTCTTCATGTATTGGCTGTCTCCACTGCGGTGCACTCTGCACCGTCTACCCCAGCGTCCAATGTGAAACGCAGTAGTCTACGAGAGTGCCCCTCAGAAGAAAGGGTATTCCGCACGGCGGGCAAAGAGGCAGGACTCGCTGCATATGAAACCGCCACCAGCCGACACCACCGCGACCGTTGCGACGCCAATATTACACGCAGGCACGAATACGTTGGTGCAACAAGGAAGACATAATCATGACATGCCTACCATGAGACACAAAGGATCGGACGGTTTGAAATGAAATTTCATGCTTTCGAAATTCCACACCTAAGCGTTCTTAAGTATTCCCGTGAATGTTTTTTTAAGAACGTGATTTATTATGTGCATGAAGCGAAAGTTATGTAAATAACCGTTACGAACGCTCACTCACTACATGTGTTACACACGCGCTCAGTGCACGTGCGCGCGTGGGCCCGCGGGCGTGGATCTGTTGTATGAGTCCGCCTGTGTGCGTGCGTGTCTGTGTGTAAATCGGATAAATTCTCCTAAAGGACAACGCGTACTGCGTCATTCTGACTGATGCTATCGCTTTTAAAGCTACTCCGGGACGTCCGGGCAGTACCTAGAGTCGTTTCATGCGTTCTGCTGCTGTTTACAAGGGTGTCGGGCCGGTGCAGAAGGGAAGCGACGCGAGCGATTACAGTGTCCTCTCGACGACCTACCGATTCCTCAGCCTCCTGGCCCCTCAGGGCCGGTGGCTCGTCGGGCTGCGGAGATATCGGGCTCGCGGCAACAGCGACGCCCGTCGGCGACTGTCTTCGCATGGGCGTGACGACCTTGGAGCTGGCGCCACCGGGGCTGACCACGGAGCTGCTCGGCGGCTTGGGAGTGCGCTCTCCATCGGCTTCGGTTGTGTCCCGGAACGGCGTCGTAGCTCCAGGCTGGCCGGCCGGCAGCAGCCGCTCGGCGTCGTTTTTGGGAGTTTTCGGCACTGATTCAGGACTCTTCGCGGCGACGCTCGACGGTGAGACCTGCGATTGGCCTACGTCTGAGACACGCGCGGCGCCCTGCACACACGACGCTCTCCAAAGACTATCCTGCAGTCCTCTGCCTCGCGCAAAGGCCCACAGCAGTAAACTCTCATGAAATCCCCTCAGACAGACTGCTACACGAAACATCCCCACTAGGTTAAACTTAAAACCGAAAGTCTGGGGTTCCCCTGCCGAACAAACACTTGAGCTATGATCCGCGCCCGAGTGTAAAGCTCAAGATTAGTTAATACAACCTGGAGTTCTTGAACCGTGCTTAACCTTCACGGTGTTTTTGTATGTGCACTTTACCCGAAACATAAACACTGTGCACGAAAATAAAATCCATAATCTCACGCTTAGCGCCAACACTTCTGGAAATTTGAGCCCGCGCAACCAACATGGAGGCGCGGTGGTTCCCGCCTAGTTTAGCCTACTTCTGTTTACACATGTCCAA
This sequence comes from Haemaphysalis longicornis, assembly GCF_048455015.1. Taxonomy (NCBI): domain Eukaryota; kingdom Metazoa; phylum Arthropoda; class Arachnida; order Ixodida; family Ixodidae; genus Haemaphysalis; species Haemaphysalis longicornis. Next base: position 411,539,336 of record NW_027526203.1, read on the forward strand.
TTCTCCTAGTCGGATCTTGGTAAAATGATGACGGGATAAAATTGGACCTATAAGCGTCACACACACGCATACGCACACGCGCGCGCACGCACGCACGCACACGCACGCACGCACACACACACACACACACACACACACACACACACACACACACACACACACACACACACACACACACACACACACACACACACACACAGCACGCACGCACGCACGCACGCACGCACGCACGCACGCACGCACGCACGCACGCACACACACACACACACACACACACACACACACACACACACACACACACACACACACACACACACACACACACACGCACGCACGCACGCACGCACGCACACACGTACGTACCGTAATTACCCGATTCTAACGCGCACCTTTTTTCCGGGAAAATATGTTGAAAAATCGCATGCGCGTTAGAATCGGATACGAAACCGAAACTGCCGAAACAACGGAAATTTCATCTCGCCCATCGCCATCTCAAGATGGCGCCAAAGCTTTTATCCACAATTTTTCGGACGCAGGAAGCATAGGCGCCCAGGCTTTTCTATCGGCGTTCACACAAATCGTCAAATCGTTCCACTTGCGCACTTGATAACATCAATGGCAGCAGCGGCTCTCGCGCGTTCAAAACGAGTGGTCGGCTGAAGCGTGCGCCTCTGGAGAAGTTCGCTGGATGGGCGTGCGAGGCGTGGGCCACGATCCCATCGAC
>NW_027526203.1:411542659-411588083 GCF_048455015.1 Haemaphysalis longicornis
ATATCGTAGCCGTTTCGAAAATGAGCCAGATCCTGCGGTTTCACGGATCAAAATGAGCCAAATCCATTTTTCCAGTGGGAGTTTGCTTTTGGCTTGACTGTTTAGACTGTTTCGCGGGTGTTTCCGGAAGTTTTCCTTTTTTTTTTTGCTTTTCGGAGCTAGCTTATGAGTTTAGACGGCCATTACGAGATCGGCGAAATATCTGACCCCAGATGTCAACGAAGAAGTGAACGGAAGAAAAAGTGAAATAAATGAAACTGAGAGATGTCAAATAATGAGCTGATTTCGTCTCACCCGTCCCTACGAAATACATATCGCTGTATTTATTTCTTTACTCCCATATTTACCATATTGGTACTTAACTAAATAGCCGCTCAGACGTGCCAAAAAGAATTATCCTAGGGAAAAATTCGAAAAGAGCTGCTAATGGTTGCAAGACGACTCACCTGCTCTCCTGGTATAGCTCTATGGTTCTTGAAGCCATGTTGCATATTTTTAGTGCCTTTTCCACCAACACTGAATCGCACCATGCTTTAGTCAATTTAAATGAAGTTTTCATAAGAATGACGCATCAATTTGAGTTTTTCGATTTAATATGAGCCAAACTCAAACTTATCACCCCTACATTGCTCAAATTCACGGTATAGTTTTTAATTACTTGTGGCCATAAACTTCCCCTAGCTGATATGTAAAATATATCATATAATAGCTTTGACGGCGTTGCATCTAGGTCCGGTAACAAAGTTCCGCTTCTTTCTCAATCAAATTCGCGTTAGGTGGATCTGGCTCAATTCGAAAAAATCCTCAGTATACATTATGAGGATGAGGACAATGTATATATATATATATATATATATATATATATATATATATATATATATATATATATATATATGGTATCCTAGCTATCATGCACCAAGATTTAAAAAAACAAAACAATGGCGCTGCTCGAACAAAACCAAGCGCATAATGTTTCCAGTACAGTGGAGTAGTGGCCAGTAATTTTTTATTAGTTATTTAACTCGAGAAGTACTGCCCTAATTACTGAAGGGTCAATGAGGCACTTGTAGGCCCCCACGAGAGGCGTCTAACTGCGGTATTTGCAGCGACCAACTAATTGCGAACTTTATTATTCTGACTGATAAAGACACCCCGCGAAATATGGAAGATACCACGTGATAGCGCTCCCGCGCGCATCATAAAGCAATGCCCTCGGACAGGCTGCGTCTGAGTTAGCCGGAATGAAATAAAGAAAAGAAAGAAAGAAGAAATTGTGACCGAGTTTGTCCCTTAGGCTGTGTTCAGATTACCGACGCAAAAGCCATATCGTGATCTGTGGATGAAAAAAAAAAAAAACGGCATGTCACGCAATTCGGTTGGCTGAGACATGAAATGAAGTCATTCCTTAAAGTTATCACAGCAGTTGCGGCAACATTCTGAACCCGGCCTTATCTGCCACACTTGCCCCGCGAAACTTGCTGTTGCTGCTCCTTCCAAGCACACCCCTATCAAGGTGATGCGCAGCCTTTTCGGACGCGTGACGAGCAAAGCAGTTGGTTTTAATCAGCTTATTTGAGGGCGATGGTTTACGGTGCGCGTGGGAGTGCCGTCTCGTGGTATTTTTCATATTTCGCCGGGTTTTTTTTATTGGTCAGAATAAATGAGTAGGCAATTAGTTCGTCGCTGAAAATAACGCAGTTAGATTCCTCTGGTGGGTACCTACAAGTGTCTCATTGACCCTTCCGTGATTAGTGAAGTACATCTCGAGTTGGATCATTAAAATTAATTATTAAATATCGTTAACGAAAAAATTACTGGCCGCTACTCCACTGTACTGGAAACTTTATGCGCTAGGTTTTGTTCGAGTAACACCGTTGCTTTTTTTTTATAATCTTGGTGCATGATACCTGGGACACCCTGTATAATGTGCGTGTGTGTGTGTGCCCGCGCGCCACCTTCGACTGGCCGACGCCTGAGACACGCGCGGCGCCCTGTTCAACGAAGCTCTCCCAAGCCTACCCAGCAATCCTCTGCCTCGCGTCAAGGCCCACAGCACCTAACTGTCACGAAATCCTCCGAGACGAACTTCTGCAGGAAACATTGATTAATTAACACGAATATATATATATATATATATATATATATATATATATATATATATATATATATATATATATATATATATATATATATATATATATATATATATATATATATATATATATATATATATATATATATATATATATATATATATATATATATATGTGTGTGTGTGTGTGTGGGTGGGTGTGAGTGTGTGTGTGTAGAGATGTAGAGAGAGAGAGAGAGAGACTGATTGTAGCATGAATAATTAGCCAACACTACGCTCCATCAAGCCACCGGAGTATGCGCGCCGTATCAGTACAAAACATCTGGAATGGTGCCATGCGGTTATGTCCAATTTGGACATGGGGTATGTGCACAAGCTGCTGTCAGAGAAAGAAGACGCGCAGAAGGTGCTTGGCACGTGAGATCGGCCACCACCTGAACGCCTACGCCGGGCGCTGCTCTACACCTGCGAACAAACCTGCGCAACCTGCTATCGGTGATATATATATATATATATATATATATATATATATATATATATATATATAGCGAATCAGAATAGGAAGTGAGGGGCTCGTTGAAATAAGACAGAAATAAGGGTTGGCAGTCAAGAAAACCTCGGCAAGCAAAGGGGAGGATGTGGTAGGTCATTGAAACAGATAAGGAATTTGGAAAGAAAGAAAGAAAGTGAAGAAAAAATGCCCGCCGGGTGGGATCCGAAGCCACAACCTCCACCACCACCCCCAAGTGCAGGAAACCAAAGTGCCACAACATAAATACCCCAGTAAGTGGAGGGAAAATAGTCCCGCCGGTAGCGTAGTGGTCATCGCACCAGACCGGTATTCTGGAGGCTGTGGGTTCGGTTCCCACCCGGAGGGCATTTTTTCTCCACTTTCTTTCTTTTCAAATTCTTTAACCGTTTCAATGACCTACCACATCCTCTCCTTTGCTTTCCGAGGTTTTCTGGACTGCCAACCCTATATATATATATATATATATATATATATATATATATATATATATATATATATATATATATATATATATATATATATATATATATATATATATTCGGTTCTGTCCCGCCAACTCATCCTCCACGTTAGGACTAACGACTAACGACGTAGACAACACAAACGGCTAAGTCGCCAAGGAGAGATACTCGAACCTTCTCGACCATGTTCACAAAGAAAGACCTGATATTCAGGCAACCTTTGTAACTCTGCTGCTCCCATGGTCGCCAAACCGTCGACGGAACTCCCAGATTGGCGTGCAGCATCCAGGTTCAACAGGGAAGCCTACGCCTTCACCGAGCAGACGTCTTTTTCTTGGACCACTGCTTGCATCAATTCCCCCCAAGGCCTATGTTTGGAGACTGGCAGGAGTATGCGCAACAGGGGCCTACGTTCTCACACGCCGTGCATTGAGCTTGCGAGACACGGCGCGAGGCCATGTACAGAGGGAGGCGAAAGCGGGGAAGTGGCCGCCTCAAATAGGCAACCCCATGAGCTTTTGTAGGACCCCCCAAAGTCGCGGAAGCAGCCTGGGCTCCCAATACCGTAAAGGGCACCGCTTGCATTCTTCACCTTGCCCCTGAAGACGCTCGGTAGTCTTTTATCGGCGGCTCACTGCTCGTGGCGGCATGTGCTTTGTTGTTTTTTCCCTCTTGGAGACACGAGATGTTTTTGGGTCTTTCGCCACCCATGAACTTGTCGCATTTACTCCTCTTTCGTATCATCCCCACTAATCCCGTTTATGCAGGATGTTCTGTATAATAGTGTTCCTCCTCGCACCCTCCCCCCCTTTTTTTTTCCGAAATGTTTTTTGGGGGCCTTTTTCGCTAGCCTTTAGCAGGATAAGCTCTGTATTTTGTGCGCGGTAGTTTGTCTGTTTGTTTCCCATGTGGCTTTTATTTCGGGGTGCCGGCCCCACCCTGAGTCCGTATGCTTTCCCTCCTGAAGAAGACCTGCCTCAGGTCGAAACGTTGAAATAAAGTCTCCGAAGAGCGTACTTTTATTTTGTACCATACACGCACGCCTCACTGAGAACATGCACGGGAAAACTAAAATTCCGCATGTCTAACAAAGGGACAGGCGCTCTTTGCAGCTGAAACCAACACCAGCCCACACCACCGCAAGCGTTATGACGTGAAATTTACCCGTGAGACATATATGCCACTCGGGACGAAAATATAGTCGCAGCAAATAATCACATCCTCACAGCAGATCTACGAATACACCTAGACGAGGGCACAGCCTGAAATAAGATTTAATGCTTTTGCAATCCCACAGGTCAGCATTATCAAGTATCTCCCTGAATTTTAAACACCCAGCTACAACTAGAAACCTTTCGTCACGTCATCCCCGTGACAGGCACAGACTAGGACTCGGAACCTACCTAAAACTTGACATGCACGTGACATCGCTTAGAAAAAAATAGCTTTGGCATACGCGTATACTAATCAGATCTTGATGCTATTTTCAGAATCATATCATTCGATCCCTGTATACTTACGTTCACCGCCATATTTCTCATTGCATATCATCACAATGAACCACGTACTCTAATCATCGTTCTTGGCTGCACCATTTACAAAATCTAGTTGTTCGCCTAATCCCGTTTAGCACAGGGCTATGAAGCATGACCATTTGGGGTTTACAACAGTCTGGACATCCTTAGGCTAAAACGTTCTTTTCGGCTAAATCTGGGCGCAGTCATTATTTGAGCTCGTAGCAGTGACATTAACACATGCAGCGTTTAAGAGTCCACTCGACAAACAATGAATTAACTATATTCGCACGAGGGTATAATTTATTTCTACCTGAGGTCAACACTAATTACGAGATACAGCCATTTTTGCAAAAATACCGCTTTAGAATAGTAAATCAATGATCGTTATAATCTCTTATCGCCAGTGCTCATTCAACAAGAATCTAATATCATTCTTGGTGAGCAATTTTTTTACTGAAAATTTTGCTTTTTTGCTGTGTACATACATAGTACTTGTACCCACTGGTTCGGAGAGGCTAATATTGTATCACTCTTTGCTCTCGTTCTTACACATTTTACTGTTGCTGTTAGTCTGAACTGTACCTTGTCTAAATTGTTTGAAATAAATAGTATCAGATTCCCCCCCCCCCCCCTAAAAGTTTCGTGTTCGATAATTTCGAACTTCTCGCAAGACTTTTGAATGTCAACTTTACAATGTAGCGATAGTTATTCAATGTGGGGCGAAATTTGTTTCATTGGAGCTCGATAAATGATGCTAGTGCCCAAGGGGAAGGTGCGCCTGGCTGCGGCGAAGAGTATGGGCCTGCATGATTTACCAGTCCTAGACGGTCCGCAGGCAGTCCGAGGACTGCCCTCGGACCGGAAGCCCCATAGGAATACATTGGAAAATCGAGCGCCGGATCGCGTCTAGGGCAGTCCGCGGACGATCCGGGACTGGTAATCGAGGAGGCCCTATAAGGCCCCTAGCACCGCATCGGATGGCAGGAAACCCCCTTTGCAGGCTTACGAGCGAGGGCACACCTGGGCTGACCCCTGGATCACGTGGTAGGCGGAGAGAAGACCCGGAGCCAGCGTGTGCAGGCACGGTGATCGGGTTGTCAGAACTGATCAGCATGCCAACCCGCGGCCCGAGGCCTGCATCTCACGGACGCCGCCGGACCTGCACCAAAGGCCTCGTCGCGGTCACAGCATAGAAACCCTCCACACACGCCTCGACAGCGGACCATCGGCTGCATGGTCGATGGTGCGCGCAGGGGTATACCCCTGCGCGCGCTATAGTTGTATAGTTCATACAGAGAAGAACGCGCAGAACAAGGGGGTATCACTAGGCTTGGTCAAGAGGGTTTTGGAGGCCCGCCCACAACCCTAGAATCCGCCACTGGGTGCACCACGCGCACACACGAGTGGTAGTCAAATAAAACGGTCGTGACGGTTCGCCGTTGCCGTAAACAGAGCATCCCTACATGGGGAACGCGTATAAATCATACCAAGCCGGACAAAACTTTGCCGAATATTTAGACTTCCAGCTATATACACAATTATAGACTCCGTAGTCTAGACTCCGTAGTCTAGACTCCGTAGTCTAGACACAATTCTAGACTCCGTAGACTCCCTAGACTCCATAAAGGGTTGTCCCTTTCCGTACCCACCTTTCTTTCTTTTCCTTTATAGAGCCGAAGGGGCCTTCCTTTTAGCAATAAAGGCAGTTTATCATCATCTTCTTATTTCAGAACAGCTATAATTAAAACGAAATATTTAAAGGCAGAACATTTCCGAACTACTACCATAGTGGCATGGCTCAGAGATTGCAACATTGCTTAACCCACAGTTAGCCGGCACATTTTAAAGCCCTACTCACGTACACAACCGAGCATCGCATTTAATTGGCATTGAAAAAGAGACATTTAATTGTCAAAAAAATGGGCCAGAAAAAGTGGCGCTGGGAAAAGATGAGGTAATTACGCAATGTGTCTCAAAGCCCTCGAAACGCTCGTCGTTGATAAAACAGCAGATCACTCACCCAGAGCGATGCCTTGGAACCACGAAGGAGCGCAGGCAAGCGTGTAGGCGGGAGAATCGTCGTATAAAGAAAACCCCCCAGAAGCTTATTTGGAATGCTAGCCGCTATATGACCCCTCCTGAATAGGGAGTTTTTCGCCCAATATTTACCTTGATTTGTTAGCGTCGAAAGCTATATCGTGAGCAATTTTTTTAATGGAACAGAGGGATTCGTATAAATGAGGCATGATTTCCAAGTAATGAAAGACAGCGGCACAAGTCCTGGCGAATGATCGAGCAGGTCAGACCCGATCCAAAGGCAAGGTAAAAAAAAAACAAGCTGCAGCACTCATGCAACAGCTTACTTTGTGACGCCTCTTTCTTATGTACAGGCATGGTATACAACATTCAGAACATGATTATTGTTCGCTGATATGGTGACTAAGATACAATTCCGATTGGCTTCCAGGGAAAATGCTATGCAATCGCATTCACAGCACACATCTCGTAATCGTCCTGCGTCTTCAAACTTTATGAACGTTTTCTACCACGAATGGAAACGAAGTGTGGCAGGTTTTCTCTCAACATTGCGCTCCTACACGTTCCTAGCGATCAAAAGTGATCTAGATTTTACGGGAAACAGATCTTGGTGATACCCGCCACTTAGTCATCCCCTTGTGTGGTTTTCTTGTGCTGGGTTTTGAGAAGTCGGTTTGCGAAACCACTAGCAACCCTGCTTCGGAAGAAGCGCACGCACACGTTAAAAAGAATTACACCACGTTTTGCCACTAAGCCAAGTCTACAGCGACACTTTCACATCTTTTCGATCAATATCTGTGTAGCAAAGCGGTGACGATTTTCGTGCACATTTCTTATACGCCGGTTTCTATGGCATCAGTCTTCATCCGGACCTCGCGTTCCATATATGCTTCATAAAACAAATTAGAACAGATTTTTTCACTTCACTGAAGTTGCAGGCGGATCGAGACTGGCCTCTACGAGAGAGAGAGGGGGGGGGTGTAATTCATTCCCCTCATTCTCGTCGCACCTCTTATTTCGAATTTCGCGTTATAGCTCTATTTGTGAATGTCATTCAGTGAGATAATTAGAGCAGGTAAGCTCGGATGACGAGCACGCTGTGGTCAAGTGCGTACACATGGCGAACACACAACTTGAGAGAGAGAGAGAGAGAGAGAGAGAGAGAGAGAGAGAGAGAGAGAGAGCAATTTTTAATGAAGCTGGTGATGTCACCCGAACTGAGCTGTGCGGCTTGCTACGCCAGATGAATGTAGTGACGACGATTATTATAATGATGACGAGGTGCACATATGCTTTTAACTATTTACAAGTCTGAGCAAGACTTGGGGTTTTAGGTAAGCCAATAAGGCTTTTATAGCACACGAGGGGCACGTTTGGAAACACTCCGAAGACCTCTGCGACACAGGCTACGAGAGAAAAGCTCCGCGGACACGCCCGAGGAATCGCGATGAAGTTACCTGTATGGCATGTGATGAAGTGGTTGTGTGGTCTTCTCGTAAAGGCGAAACAGGGGGCCCCGCGGACTCGCAGTGGTCGTCGGCTCAGCAAACTTGCGCGCTGGTCAGCAGGCGAGGTGGTCGCGAGCCGCGTGTTGTGAGCACGGAGGGCCACAAGGCCGTAGCGGGGGAGGAAGAGCTTCGCCGAGTACACCGGCGAGGCTCACCTAGTGCGCGTAATTTGGTAGGGGCAGAGTTAGCGGCCGTCCGTCGGCACCAGCCCCGCCGGGGGCATCGCGTGAAAGGGCGCGCGGTTCAACGCTTGCTACCAATGGCGATGCCGGGACGCGTGTGGAAAAAAAGAGAAGAAACCGCGCCTCCCTCTTCCTGCTAAACCTCTCACTGCCTACAACACCGATTTTATCATTCGGGGCTAAAGTACCGGTATTCTGCCACGGGGATCTTTGCCGTGCGTTACACTCATTCATTCTAGAATCAGGCCGCCTGCCATGTTAGCTATCATTTGGCCCTGTTGGGTTCCCCCGTCAAACCTACGCGCGCCTTGCTCACTGCTTCGTCTGTACCACATTCTCTGTTCGTTATACTTCTTAATTTTCGTGTTTTTTATTTCTTTTTTAACTTCTGTCTATAATCTCCTAATTTTTATTTCTCTAGTCATCCACTGCTAATCCATCCTAATATTTAAATATCTGTCTTTCCCCCCCAAAATTACATAGTTTCTTTCGTTAAAGCATTTCCTGACCAATCCCTCTGAGTGGGTATGAGCCATCTGTCTGGTACCACCACCTCCACTCCTTTAACCCGGGCCCTTGGTGTTCACGTTTCGCCAGTGCTCGCCCCATGCAGTAGCCGGGGCCATCCTGACAAAATGATTTTTTTTTGTAGCGTGAGCTACACTGGCCGAGGTTGAGCAGTTTCGCGTGGCTCCTGGAGAGCCATGCTGCGCATGCTCGAGGAGCAGTGGCGTCTCAGGGCGCACAGCTAGCGCGCCGGAGCCGCCGCCGCCGCCGCGACTGGACTAGACTGGACTGGTATGGATTGGATTGGATTGGAAATCGTTCTAGCAGCAGTAAGCATGATAATAAGCTAATCCTAGAAAACCAGGAAACCTAAGAATAACCAGCTGAACCTTAGCTCACGCCACGTATATCCGGCATAGCCGAGCTAAGCCACTTCTACTTTTTTTTGTCTCCGAGACTCAGCCAGGAGGCGGTCTCTTAGCCTTCAACGCAGCGTCCGGGCTAATTGTGGAACGAGCGCCATATTCTCCCCTGGTGAGCCTGGGGAAACATTATTGCGTTGTTATTGCCTTAGCAACGCCACCCCCATGTTGGCCTTGAAGGCGTTATAATTGTCATGGCAACAATGCGAGTGGGTGCAGCTTGCGTGGGGGAGAGGTGATGCTCTCCCCCCTCATGTCGGTTGATGGTGATGATGATGATTGCTATTGGTTTCCCCTTTGTAGCGGGGTGATTACATGTCATCTTACCAAAAAGGACTAATATACCTATGTTTTATAATCTTGGTTTAATGCTAGCGCTGCTTAGGGCAGGCACAAAAAGCGTATTAGGCACAAAATACTTTTTTCTGTTACAGGTGGTAACTGTACCAGGCAATATTCCCCTCTCTGCTTTTCGTCCACCACCATTCTAATCTTCTTTTCGTCCCCTCGACAGCCTTGAAGTCAACTTCCTCTGTGCTACCCTTAAATCCTAGGGCTTCTGGAAGCCGAATATTTCCCTCATGTAGATTTGGATGGATACCCTCACATTCTAACACTACGTGCCGCATAGTTTCTGTTTCTTTTCCGCAGACCACGCATACCCCATCATTTTGTGAATACTTCCCGACAAAACTCTTAGTTCGCAGGCAACCTGCTCTAGCCTCAAAAAGCAAAGCACTGCCCTTGGAATTATCATAGAAATTTTCCTTTCTGATGTTCAATTTCTCAGCCCTGTACCTCTCTAACCAAGTTTTACCTTACATTTTTCTCTCTCTCTCCATTTATTCGTTTCAATCTGCCTTGCCTCTTTTTTGGTTACCTTGGCTGTTTTGGATTCTCCACGGTTCTATCCGTATTTCATCGTTAGCCTTCTAGTCTTCCTTAACCACTGCGTGTCCACGCTTTTCAAGTATTGGTACCTAAAAACCTTAGCTGCCCACCTTCATTGATTCCGCCGCCCCCTCCCCCCTCCCCCCCTCCCCCCCATTCCCACCCGGCAACCACCTCCCCGCTGCCTCCCCCGCGCCAGCCCCGCTCCGATCGGCACGCAGCCACCACAGCTACGCTGCCCGGGGTACGCCGCTTTGGAACATTGGTTTGGAACAAATTAGTAACTTTTAACAGGAGAATTACTTTACTTAGGCAAAGTTGTGACCCCCGATCCCAACCATGAGGCAGAGATAATTAGAAGGATCAGAATGGGGTGGGGTGCATATGGCAGACATTCTCAGATAATGAATAGCAGCCTACCATTGTCGCTGAAGAAGAAAGTGTATGACAGCTGCATCTTACCGGTACTCACCTACGGGGCAGAAACTTGGAGGCTCACTAAGAGGGTTCAACTTAAATTGAGAACGACTCAGCGGGCAATGGAGCGGAAAATGATAGGTGTAACATTAAGGGACAAGAAGAGAGCGAAGTGGGTCAGGGAGCAAACTGGTGTTAAAGACATATTAGTAGAAATTAAGAAGAAGAAATGGACGTGGGCAGGGCATGTAATGCGAAGGCAAGATAACCGCTGGTCATTAAGGGTAACAGAGTGGATCCCTAGAGAAGGCAAGCGTTGCAGGGGGCGGCAGAAAGTTAGATGGGCAGATGAGATCAAGAAGTTTGCGGGGATAAATTGGTCACAGTTGGCACAGGACCGAGGTAATTGGAGAATAATGGGAGAGGCCTTTGCCCTGCAGTGGGCGTAGATAGGCTGGTGATGATGATGATGATGATGATGAACAGGAGAATACTAAATAGTCATTACTTACTACAACGGTACCATACTATCCCACCTTTCCTGCTTGTCCTAGAACTGCTCTGATAGAAGCTCTCCAGCCACTACCCCTCCCCTCGTAACCTCTGCCCATGCCACCCATCACCCTTGCATTGGGAATGCGTTCGACCAGCTTTGACCTGCAAGACTAGGGAAGCCTGATTCAGCGGGTTACCCGAGTAAGAAAAAAAAAACGCAGCTACCTGGACTGAGGGGGCCGCTCAGCTGCTCTTAACCTAAAACCTATTTAATAAATGCTTATACCTCCTCCCCGTCAACGGGAGAATCAACGCGAAAATTTTCGATTACAATATTTCAAACGCAGCTATTTCCCGTGAAAATTTTAGTAGTTTTTGAAGTCGCTAAACCAAACGCGGGAAATTCAAACGACCAATTAATGGAGTGTATCATTCAAACATCGCGCGCCTCACCATGTTCTAGTAATGAATGGCGCAGTAGTGGGTCACTTTTTTTTTTTACTTCTAGTTTTTGCCGCGCGGCATATGAGAGGCGGTTTAAGGATGGGAGGAGAGAAGAAAGTAGGAAAGCAAGAGAAAGAGAAGAAAGTAGGGAGAGAGGGGCTGCCAAGAGCACAGATGGTCACGAAACCGACAGGTTTTCGAGTCTGCAGGTATGCATGCAGTACAGTGGCGTGCAGAAAGTCCATCAGCGACCTGCAGTATTTATCTTCCTGCACCCAGCGGTTGTAGTCATCCGGTTTATCCCACCGGAGACCAACCTTTCTGAGCGCATCGTCTCGAGCTGTCCTTGTTCCCGCGAACGCCCACAAAAGATGCTTGGCATCAACTTCAACCGCCGGAGACGCGCACTTGGGACACGATCCTGGGTCGTCTTGTGAGTGCCCCCAAGTCCAAGTGACGGAAGGTAAGAGGGCCACCCCAGCCTGAAGCCTCCTGAAAGAAACTTCCCTGGAAAGATTAGGGGCAGGGAGCAGACACACTGGGGAATTAGGGCACGTGTGTCCCTTCTCAGGAGAGATTTCCGGGCTAAAAGACGGGAGCGCGGATCACCAGGAAGGGGGCTAGGGGAGGATTCAGGGGGGGAAGAAGATTGGGAAATATGGTCCGCTAATTGATTCAGAATATTCTGACCTTGCCCCTGTACCCAATGTGCACGGATCACGTATACCGGATGCTATTGTTATCAGCGGGTGGGTGCGAACGAAATTTCGCGCCGCACTAAAATTTTTCAACATCGCAACATCGCATTTCCTCCTTATAAGAGAATTGTTGCAACTTTTATATTTGACGCTCTGCGAAACTCAAGGAGAAAATTTTCCGCTCGTTAAGGGGAAAGAGCCTAACTATATGAACGAGCGGCTGGCTGTACATGGTGCAGTTTGAAACGATAATTTACAGCTGTAAAAAGGTACGCCATTTGAATAAGGTTTTAAATGTGCTTTTTGCCGTAGTATTTCGCAATTTCCGAGAGTTAATTTATAGCTGCAATTAGTTCTGACTTTCGAGTAATGTTCGAAATAGCCCTTTAACCTGATATTTCGCTCTTTAGGACGCTAATTTATAACTGCAAATGAATGCGTTGTGCATATACGGCTTAAGTTAAGCTCTTTATCGTTGCATTGCGCGCTTTTCCAACCCTAATTTACTACTGGAATCGAGTATACGACGTTCCAGTAAGGCTAATAATAGGTTTTTATTTTAACTATTCGCGCTTATATTTTTCGCCGGGGTCGCTCTATCGCCGGGAGCTGTTTTTCTACCAATAATTACCATGCAGTACTCAAGAAGAAGACAAGGGGCACTGAGGGTTGTCATCATTTCCCCAGGTTTCGAGTGTTACCTGGTCGTCCGCTGTATATGAAATGTCATTTAGGATTGTAACAAGGTAGCAAATTGGGCGAGTTCGATAGCATTCATGGTGGTCAGCGCGAACGGTCATTTCGGACACCAGAGTGGCTGCGCTGTTGCGGAAGAGGACGAAGGCGGCGTGTCAAAGGAGGAACCGCTCCTCACTTTTATTTCTTTAGGCATCCCAACATCTAAATGTTTATTTTTATTTACCGGCAAGTACGTCCGGCAAGTACCGGCAAGAGTGACCGGCAAGTACGACAGGGCTCCAATCAAAACGCAAGAAACGTACGAGACTTTTCCGCAGCCAAGGTACACCATCTTCACAAGTTGGTTTTCGCAAAATGGTTTCCACAAAAGGCGAGCCAAAATTGGAGCAGTCAAGTGTTCCGACTGCGCAATTAACCTTCCATGTCGCAAAGCGAAACGAAACGAGTTACAAAGAAGCGACATTCGGTCCTCTCACATCACAGGTCAGATTACGGTTCATCACCTGAAAGCTTTTATTCTCAAGCTGCAGAAAACAAAGGGGACTATACTGTGCACGTCACTGAGTACGGAAAGGGGACCCTGGAACATTCACCCGAAGACAGAGTTGAGTGCAACTAATCGATTGTTTCTGGGGTGACGATGTACCTCTCCGGTCATAACCTTCCAGAGATGATCAGCTCCCAGCAGCAGGTTAATCCCAGGCACCGGTGCCATGCCTGACTGAAGAAGCTTGTCCGCAATAGGCTTACCGGTAGCTTCGAGAGACAAAACAAAGTCACTTTCCATTCGCACTTGCACTTGAGGCTATTCGCGCGCGCCATCGCCACCAAGTTCCGACGTACCAGTACTGGATCTCGCCACCACAGCACACGCACGCAGCCCGAGTCCTGCGTTCCCTCTGGGACTTCGCACGCGAGGCTGACATTCTGAGCCGGACTTAATTTTACCCCCTCCTTGTCCCCCCTACCATTCTTATAGGCCTCTGAGCCAGCCCTTTCCCTAATAAAGTTACATCATCATCATCATTTACCGCTGCAACCTCGGCTACGGTTTACCTCGTCCCATTCGCAAGTTGCAATTCCGACCCAGTAGAGGCCAAAGCCGCAGCCTAGGAAGCATCCAAGAGAGTACTGTGGAGTGTGATACAGCGCGATCCTGCTGCATATCCGGCAGGACTGCCGCGTGGCGCTGAAGTGTTCCTGCACAAAGTACGGGCGGGAGCAGCACTCACCTAGGATGTGCTGTCAAAGTGGTGGGCCTACGTGCCGAAGCGCCGTCAGCCTTGACCAGGACCCACCGCCTGCAACAGCCGTTAGCTGCACCTTCTGCTCCACAGGGGCCAAACCCACGGTGCATCATACGCTGTGGCAGTGCCAGGCCCTACAAATGCAACGGCTCAAGCACCTCCCGCCAAATGTACGGCGTCTTTCCGAGTGGTCGAACCCGGGGCAGGTCGTCAATACACGGTGGAGGCTGCTCTCTCTTTGGGACTTTTCTCACTCCACAGGCTTTGACCATCGTCGCATGTAACTTACCCCCTCACCCCTCTTACCTTTTCCCACGCATGCCAGCGTGTCATCCTTGTCCTTATAAAGCTCTTGATTTGGTTTGATGTTTCCTCTAAACCGATATAGTTTCTCTCGGTAAAGCACTCAGTTCCTGCCAACCCCCCTCAGTAGGCAGCCGCCATTCGACTGGTACCACCACCACCATCATAGGGTGGAGAAAGAAGAGCGTTATTCTCAGTAGAGCCATGGACCCGGGACCTGTTACTCAACAATTTGGTGCCGTGAAACCCGGGAGGAACGGCCTAGTGTACTCCGTAATGACGGCGCAGCGAAACCTCGAGGCACGCGAAGCCTGGGAAACTCCTTGATCCCCTGATCCTGTACCCGGCGGCCTTGTTCTCGAACGGTGACCGCCATGGCTCTACGCATCGCACCGACCACCCGGAACCCGGAGGTTTCCAACAGCAGCGCCGCGGCCAGAACATCCTTCCCGTAGAAATTAACCGTACCGAGGACAGCGAGGTCGTGGGCCAACCGAAAAAGCTGAGACACGCTCTCTGGGTAGATATATCTGAACTTGCCAAAACAACATACCGCATTATGGAATTACCAACTTCGAGAATAAGTACACTTAAAATCCTTCTTGCACCTCTTACTCAAGTACTAAGCGACATAAATGAGCTTGAGTGACAGATACGGCATTTCCTATACTTCGGAGACTGAAAAAGATTATTAACAGTCAGCAAAGTACATGCACCTGATTTTTCGCACGAAGTGGCTGCTCCGTGAAAATATATCTAAAATGAGCTTGCTATGTACAGAGGTTATCACGCAGCTAGTGACGAAGGACAATCTTTCACGGAGACCAGCAACTTCTGTTATAATGCGTCTGATCACGAACAGTGATGCCATGAACACTGAGAAAGAGAGAAAGACCTCGCGGTAAGCCCAGTAAACAGAACAAGACTGCCAAGCCAAAGACGAGTACCGGACTTTCGGACGTTCGCCCCAAATACGAACCCATTCCGTTTGGCGAAAGGAAACTGGGTCTTCCGCTGTTAGAAGGCCAGTTCAGCCACGGAAGAGGCAGTCGAGGCACGAGAAAACCCGGTCACACAAATATACCTAGTGAAGCACCTCGACTTGGAACTGCCCACCGTTTCACAGTACCCTAACCAACACAATAATTAAGAAGAGAGATCGGTTCTCGAAGCATCGTTGGAGAAAAACACGGCTGGTTATCTGCGACTGACCGGCATAACAAAATTCAACCAGACTGTGGAAATAATTGTTATTTTGCTCCTTTTAACTGTTCCCCGCCCAAGCATTCGCTGGTATTTGCATCCGCATCATTGTCGCGGGCGGAAGGATGTTGCGGAAGAGGACGAAGACGGCGTGCCAAGGGAGGAACCGCCATTAATAGGTGGGCAAAGAAGAGAATAAATGAGCGTTCTCAGTAAAGCCATGATCCCGGGTCCTGTTCCTCAACATACACTATATACGTAGGTGCAGCCGTATTAGGAAGACGAAACTGTTTTGAATGAACACAGAAATGAAAGCCAGCAGTCAGGAGCGCAAAGAGGGAATCGGGTACCAGCCCGGGGGGCGTGTGTTTAGGTAGTTCTTTTTATGAACCTTTTCGAAATTTTTATGTTCGCGCGCAAAAATGACGACCTACAGTAATCCCTCGTTAACTCGAACTCGCATATCTCGAAATATCGGTTAAGTCAACTTTGCGGTTAAGTCGATCGGTTTAAGTCAACTTTTTTTTTGCCGTGCATTTACCCCCCATAGGCGCGATGTAGTGACCCCCTCTTTCTCGAAACGTTTTCCCGGGAGACCACGGATGTCTCGAGATGTTGACATAGATGACACAGGGGAAAGTCCACTGCAGGCAGCTGATAAGGTCTCCGTTCAAATATTTAGCTCCCACTACGGGCCGAACGCGGTCGTGAACGGCAAATTTACGCGGAATACGGGCTGTAGGAGGCCGATGTCCCGGTTATTGCTGTCCGACGCCTACATTGTTGAGATAGCTGTGGTCGACGCAGCTGACCACGCGGACGCCGAGGAGCCTCGAGAAGCGACTACAAAGGCAGAAACAAAACCATACCGCACCAGCTTCGCAACAATTACGCGATGCACTGAGCCGCTCGAAAACGTTATTCTTGAACCAGAACGCGAAATGGTAGGCGAGCATCACCAGTTCTTTCTTCCGCAACATAAAAATCATTTTTCGAGCGAACCCTTTTGCCTTTATTAAGAAAGTGTCCATGTGCAGTGTAACTTTTGTTACCGGCACTAGCTCTTACCTCAGTGATTTGGCCACAAATTTTCGGCATATCGTTTAGGTTGAAACTTCGCTTATCGCAATATTTTCAGCGGAATTTTCCGACTTCTAGTTAACGAGGGATTACTCTACTTCTCCTATGCCCTTCTTCGCGATCTTGACTACGAGCTTTCATTTGTGTGTCCATTCAACAAGCCCCTCATTTTCAACTCTGATTCGCTACTCACATAGCAAGAGCCTAAGTTCTGGCAGTCCTAGTGTACCTTCCCGCCACATGTCCTTGACGCTAGTCACGGCTCGAGGTATGAAGAAAGGTCCGCTTCACCCCGATTAGTAGGAGCCGTGCTGGCTGTCACCCCAAGGCGCATAGAATACAAATACATGCACAGAAATATGCAAGAAAGGGAGAAAATTAGCCCCCCCCCCCCCCCCCGAACGCCGTTGGTATGGCATCGGAGGCTAAGTCCGAAGGTTGTGGGTTCGAATCCCTCCCAGGGATCTCATTTTTCTCCAGTTTTCGCTTTCAAACAGTTCAACATTTACATTTAAACACGAACTGATAAACAAGACGTGATGATTTATGCCCTCGGCATATATCATCATCAACAGCCGGAGCATCATCATCATCACCATGCACAGACTATTCGCGTCCACTGGAGGACGGCTGCCTCTCAGAGGTTTCCTATCCCTCATGTAGCGGGCTTTCCGAGTCCATTTTTTGACCCCAAATATTCATATTTTATCTTTACATCGGGTGGGTAGTTTCGCCCTATTCCGTATTCCGTTCTATGGTAGTCATTTCGTTAGACGAATGGCCAACAGGTTGTCTGTAATCATGATCCATCCAATCTTACTTCCTACGTCAAATTCGAGCTAGAACCCGCCGTGGTGCCTCAGTGGCTAAGGCGTTGTGCTGCTGAGCACGAGGTCGCTGGTTCGATTCCCGGCCGCGGCGGCCGCTTTTCTGATGGAGGCGAAAAGCAAAAATGCCCGTGTACGAGATTTCGGCGCACGTTAAAGATCCCCAGGTGGTCAAAATTAATCCGGAGCCCTCCACTACGTCGCGCCGCATCGCCTGCGTTGCGTCGGCGCGTTAAACCCTACAATCAATCAATCAATCAATCAATCAATCAATCAATCAATCAATCAATCAATCAATCAATCAATCAATCAATCAATCAATCAATCAATCAAATTCGAGCTAGAATGTATTTGACCCGAGTGTTTTTTTTCTTCTGGTTCATAGAGCAATTTTCTTATGCATAAGTGTAAGCTCAAGCAGCCTTTTCTCCGTGGCTGGTTGCGCCGACCTAAAGTTTCTTTCAATGTACCTAGTAAGACCCCATGCTTCCGCCCGGAATGTCACCACCAAAAGCGAAAAAGAGAAACGAATGAATAAAGCAATCTGCTACCTTTACGGTAGAATAATACGCTAGGGCTGCTCCTCATCTAATAAAGAAGGCTTGTGGCTACGATTTTAAATTGGCTTACGGGGACGCAACTATTCACGCCACCAGTTTTCACCTTGACACACACACCACATGCACATGCGCACGCGCGCGCACTCACACGCAGTGCTATCTAAAGACCACGCCGTTAACACTGTTTCTTTTGTTCCTGAATTTGTATTTCATTCACAAAATGTTCCACCATCCATCTCTCGGGCTCCTCCATGCCTCTCCCGTCTCCATGGATCTGGGCGGCGCTCTGTAAGTAGGACAAAAGAAAACACGGTTGTGACATAAGTGGAAACGAAAGTATAGCAACTAGAACTATCGCTGTGTTACAAAAACAGGGTTCAATATTGGTAATAATATTTTAAAGTATTAATTCACCTAAATAACATTAGTATCTGTATGAGCGACGTGACACCTCTCGCATAAGCACCGGGTGCCCTCTCACAGCATCGCTACGGACAGAGTAGAAGGAGAGTTACTGTCATGTGAATCGTAGGTGAGGCCAGCACGTTTGTCCGTACAAAGCAGAAAATATAATTTTTTTTCGGGACTGTGAGTAAGAAACCTAGACGAAGGAGCGGTGTTTATTTAGATCCTTCTTCGCACGCAGTTCGACGTGAGCGGTCAGGATGTTTACTATGCCGCGGCGGCCATTCAGGTGATTAAAACACATTTTGCAAAAAACTCAGGCACTTAGAGGCAAAATATATAGACAACAAAAAATTAAACCCAGTTACACCCAGGCTGAAACCTACTCCTCGAACGTCAACGGCGCTCGCCCGAGAACGGCAACGCCGTCGCAGCACAAACTAAGGTTCGCTAAAAAAACCGGCCGCCAAACGCCAGCGCCTGGAGGCTCGCTCCCCTCTTCCTCCCCTAGCGGAATGGAGAGGAGCCCGCCCTTGCGAGGCCACTGCGACCTCTTCGGTGCGTCTGTGAACCTGACAGTGTTTAATGCGAGTGTATCCATCCAAATATATGGGAAGGAAACTACACCTAGGTGCCATTAATACATTCGGATATATGGGAGTGAACAAAATGGCGGTGACTGGGAGCATAATCGGAAAAAGGGAAAAAGAGATGGGGCCAATCCACTCTCTGAGGATGGAATGCCAGCGAACTGCTGTTCTGTGCCCAAAATCGCCCCAATCTATCTGAAAGTGGTTGCACATAACAGCCAACAGAATGCCCGAAACAAAACGCGATTGACCGTGGCACAGTCCAAAGGAGTGCACGAAGCAAAGCACGCTCGTTTGTACCTTTCGGTTGAGCATACTTATCTGTTTAGAAAAACTAGAGTTTTACCCAGCAAGCAAAACATGATGTTGTCCGTTTCTCTCCCCTTGAAGCTTATGTAGTGATAGAAGAAAGAAATACTCTACAACATTCATAACTTCGCTGCAAGAGACCTAATCTTGAAAAGTAGATAAAACCCACCGTAGTGGTAGCGTAATCTTAGAGGATAATTATCACATAGTTTGTTGCAGAATAGTTTTGATAAAAGAGTAGTTAGGCCATTTTCTGTAACCATATTCCTCCACTCCTCCCGTAGATACCCATGCATGTATTGACAAGAGAAGAAAATTCTGTGACGTCTACAACTTCACTGTGAACTAATTATGAGAAGTAAAGAAACTTGGCATAATCATATAGTCGTCTTAACTGATAATGTCATGTAATTTGGCTTTATAAAACAAGTTACAGCTGTTTTTTGCAGACCATTGCGCACGCTCGCAATAAGGTGGGGTTTGCCGCAAGTCTTCTTGTCTTCATTACTGATGGGGATGCATACGGGAGCTATAGAGGTAAACAGCTAGACTCTTCGCTGTATAATAAGCACGTTTTTCCTATTTTACCCTCCCCCCTCATCCCACCTTGCTGCTGTCACGGTCACAGATTCATTACCCTCTGAAAAAAATGCTTTATCCTAAGCATGACGGCTTACGTTATGGATGAAAAGTGTTTCCGAGCGGGAAGATGTCGAGGCGCTGTACATACCCGCCTGGGGTACAGTCCAAAATAGAAGAAAGCTTCCGAAGACGGCGTCATTACCTCGCGTCTCGGCTTAGCTAGGTCGATGAGGTCGTCTACACGATTCCCCTGGATCGGAAGCACGCCAGCCACCGCTCTGCTCGATGCCACCGGCACGGCTTGGTGGCCGGTGGTCTCTGTCATCCTGTGGCCGGTGGGGTCGTCCACACGATTCCCTTGGATCGGAATCACGCCGGCCGCTGCGCCGTTCGATGGCTTCGGCACTGCCCGGCGGCCGGTGGCTGTTGTCATCCTGTGGTCGGTGGGGCCTAAGCTCTTTCTTGTGAAAACGGCGCACTCAGCGGTGGGCGGTGACCGCGTCACGTCCTTCTAGGCGTGCACGTTTCGACCCTGGTTGCTGTGCCGTTAACGCCAGCTGCGGCTTGTACTGCGTGCTTCACTGGCCGGCCGAGCAAGCAACAACCCAGGAGCATTCGTGGCCATCTTTGCCAGCAAGAACAGAAGAATGTGGGCACGTGAAAATGACTTGGCTGCCTGGCTTGAGGATGATGATGATGATGATAATGATGATGACGATGACGACGGTGACTGTGGTGTGATGATGATGATGATGATGACGATGATGTTCATAATGATAAGCGTCATGAGGCGGCGTATTCCTGAATGGCGATATAAGAATAAGCGGCATTTTCTAACGATCTCGTAAGTAGTGTGTCGAACCGAAAAAAATGCCGGTTCGGTTACGGTTTGGGCTCGGCTGATTTACTTTCGTTTTATTTCAGATTCGGTTCGACTAAATCACGTACCGAACGGGTTCGCGAACTTTTTCGCAAGCTTAAACTGGTTCGGGAACCCGTTCGGTGAGTTAAATTCTTAGCGACTCGAAGTGTGAAAAAATGTTTTCTAGTTTGAAGTGACCATAAAAACAAAATACAATTCTGGTTCATTCAATGTACTGCTTTTTTTTCAAAAAAGACTTGTAATTTTTAAGACAGCGTGATGACTGTGGTACTTTCTCAAGCTTCCTTTTTTTGTTGTTCAAATCGCAATCCCCTCTATGGAATCGGCCATCCAGCTGAACATTAAACCCCTAGAGTAAGGCTTGCGTACCGGCCAATCACCTCCTCACATTCGCAGGGGACGGGTTTAAATACGAGCGGTGTACTTTTAAAGACGCTAGTATTTCTAGGGCTACTCGAACAAGAAAATTTTGGTCTGTCTGTATGTCTGTCTGTCTGCCCAGCTGTCTGTAACGCGATTCAGCCACCCGGTCAAAGTGAAATATAAGCTGCACAATAGGTTTATATACCCACAGCCAAATCTAAACGTGTAAGTCAGGCGGCAGTGTTCATACTTGTCAACATTGCTGGATAAGAACACAACATTACGCAAATATGAGGCAGCAAATCAATACATAAGTGATATTTGCAGTGTTCCTTTATAACAAATTCATGGATGCTTGATTCAAATGAAATACTGCATCTAAGGTCGCGGGTTCGATTCCCGGCCGCGGCGGCCGCTTTTCTGATGGAGGCGAAAAGCAAAAACGCCCGTGTGTACGAGATTTCGGCGCACGTTAAAGATCCCCAAGTGGTCAAAATTAATCCGGAGCCCTCCACTACGGCGCGCTCATCGCCTGTGTTGCGTCGGCGCGTTAAACCCTACAATCAAAAATCGAATACTGCATCTACTGCATAAAAAAATTCACCCCATCGCCTGCTGTCGCCTGCGCCATTATAGCTTCTGGAGGCATTTCAAGAAATCAAACGAAAACAGTTACGAAAGGTTCCACTAGACAGGCTCCACGTTCCGCTTGGGACTCACGCGGAGTAGGGCAACGTGGTACTATAAACGTTGTAGTAGGGTGCCTCGATTCACGCGCGTCTACGCCGTACGGCAGCCCTGGCATCGAGGCACCCGACTTGGAGCAGTGGAACGCGGTAAATTTAAATTGACTCGAGCAAACCTCAAGCGTGTTATCTTGGGAGGAACGAGACGAGAGAGGAACAGCATGAGAGGTGAGCGGGAAGGAGAAGGGAGGCATTTACTTGCCAGGGGTGCCAGTAGAATATTGTCTTTCGTCGACATTTGCAACGAAAGGAGCAGATACGCGGGCGTTTTTTTACTTTATTGCATAGAAGTCTAGTCCGAAAACATTTAAAATAAAACCCGAACTACAATGACGGCACGTTCACTGACACATTTAAAATTTAGGCAGGCACACGCCCGCCTCAAAAAGATGGAACCAGTCTTGCGGCTGCGATTGTGTCCCATAGAAACTATAGATCAGCGCACATTGTTCACAAAAAATTGACTAAAGTTCCCCGAGGTTCCTCCGCATTGCGGTGAATCACGGGACACTTCCATAGGATAAACAATCCAATCAGTACAAACAGGTCGTAGGGCACGGAACAGTTCTTCATCACTGGCAAGAATCCTATACTGTAGGGGGTAATATCTATGTCCCTTTTAAGAGTTTGCTAAAGAACATCCCAAAGAAACACATCATACCGACACAAAATAAAGCAGTGATCAATTGTCTCGGGCTGGTTACACAAGCGACAATTAACAGACCAAGGCACATATACACCTTTACTGTTGAGCCATGTTTTAATAGGCAACATGGATGTGTGCAACTTAAAAAAGAAAGCTCTTGCGGCCGCCTGAATGCACATTTTCTTGACTCGCTTTAACACACTGTTGTTTAAAATCATGAAATATGGTTGGCGGTCAATGGACACAGGAAATAAACTTTCAATTAAAATACCCGTCAACCCCTTCCTGGAGAGACGGTACGGGTACTTTGGAGAAAAACGCACAGTAAGAAACTTGAAAGTGTCAGCAACATCTCTAAGAAAGCCCCAGGCGGATTAGAATTTTAGGAGTGGGATGGAGCAAAAAAAATGGCAAATGAGAGCTCAATTTATGCTGAATAAAAACCTTTAAAAACGAATGACCAGCCATTTTGAAATAGAAGAACCACGAGTTGAGCTGGTGTACATACAAATGCACCAATCGAACATCACCAGACCTTAACCGGAGGAAAAAGTTATCCCGGCACATGGGCTCCCAATTGGGCCGCCATACGAAGGTAGCCAACACTCTATGAAATGCTTAAACTTTATTTCTTGCACAGCTAAGGACCTGCAGGACATAAACAAATTTGAAAACGAGAAATACTTTACACAGTTCTGCTCGCGCAAATATAGACCCCTCGCGCCCCATCCATGCCTGCATTTTACGCTTCACTACCGTAAGCGCAGAAGACCAATGAGGTCCACTGTTTCGAATATGATTTAGAGGAACCCCAAGCTACTGTATTGTTTCAGAGTTCCATGCTATGCCTCCATATTGACGCGGTTACGTACCCCACCAGCACTTCCAAAAACCTGTTGCTTTTTCTTGTCTGTACAAAATAAAGGCAAGGTCATCTGCATGGGTTAAATTTTGAGTTCATAGTTTGCCAGGGAGAAACCATGAATGACACTGCTTTGGAGAGCACTAATGCACAGGGGCTTAAGGTAAAAACCAAATACAAAGGGGTGATAACCGGCAAACTTGCCGTATGGAGGATGTAATGGTAATAGGTCTTTCACTTGGAGGATGTAATGGTAATGGAGAATGTAATGGTAATAGCAGCTTTCACTTCTTCAAGCGTAATTGGTCCTTCTACAAGAGCGCACTCATCGTCACTGAGCTTAGGAAAGGACTGGGGGAATTTGGGGAGCGCAGAATTTCCTTCAAGTTCGTAGCGCGGGCGTTGGCTTTGGACTTGGCCGCGGGTTCAAGCGCGTGCTAACGCGGTCCACTTTGGGAGAGATGTGAAATGCGGGCGAAACGATCTGGGCCTTCCAGTCGTGGTGAACTCTCAGCGGCAAGTTCGAAATAATTGTGACGGACAGCAGCCGGGTCTCCTACGGAGAGAGAGGGGGCCGCCAGCTATGCGGTTTCTCCAGCCTTGCATCGCTAGTGCCAGCTTCGCCAATTTTTTTCAACACAACATACGTAGTGCCTGCAAGGATGGAGGATACAGTTTCTTGGAAAAGTAGAAGGTGCGCACCATACACTTACAGTTTTCTTGGTTATATCTATTATCATTCTTTGGATCCGCTAAAAAACACGAAGTTGTCCGGTCTACTCGTCCTGAAAAACTGTTATTATACCAGCCACAACGGCGCTCGCTGCCTTCGCAGTGATGGCACGTCTGGATATGTGAAAGAAAAAATTACGCGGTGTCTTGCCTATTCGATGGCTGAATGCAACAAAAAAGCAGCAAGTATTTATATAGAAACTGCGCGGAATTATTTAAAACCGCTGTGGTGGACCTTTTCATTTTTTGTTTTCCCCTGGAAACACTTCTCAAAAATATTGGTGCCACTGAGCCACCGCGGCGGGTCACTTAGAATTCCGCGTGTAACAGCCAAATCCCCTGTTTGCGATAACCTCAGTTGAAGTTTAGTAACCACGGTTACACGCAACTGTGGTTACTTCTGCCGTGTAAGGCCGGGTTCAGACTGCTGCCGCAACTGTCGTAATAACTTTAAAGAATTACGTCATTTCGCGTCTCAGCCAAACGAACTGCGTGACACGCAGTTTTTTTACGTCCATAGATCACGATATGGCTTTTGCGTCGGTAGTCTGAACATAGCCTAACTAGGGTATAGCGTACTTGATCAAGAGTCACTGTAGAGTCTACCTACGACAGCCAGTTTAAGGTTTAAGCTACCACAGATCCCGAACAGTGCTATGTAAGAGTGTTGTAAGCTGGGATAGTTGGTACTGTTCCATGACGGCTAACAGCATGAAAACTGGACTAAAAAAAAACGATAAAGGGAGGAGAAAGGGACAACTCTGAAATGCCAAAAGCTGGTTCAGAACATTAAAGAAAACGGTAGAACCGAACTCACATCCGCTTAAAAAGAACGCAAGAAAATTGCTGTATTGCCCTACATACATGGCTTCACTCACGGCCTAAAAAGAGGTTGCATCTCGGTATGGTGTGCAGGTTTTAATTTCCGCGCGCAACAAGTTGGGCCGATTGTGCGCAAAAGTTTATAGCCGCATAAACGAAAAACAGGTTATTGCCACGCCTGGCTACACGGTGCAGCATATTCATAGCTATGTACCGTGTCATACTTCCGTCTTCTATTACATTCCTCTGCCTTGCAAGCGTGTCTATGTAGGGCAGACCGGGCGCTGCCCTAACGAGCGATTAAGAAAACATTACAATTCCATCAAAGGGGCTACAAGTTCCTACTTGCCGGCACATTGCAAGCAGTGCGGTTGCACACCTCGATTTGCCGACACTTCGATTTTGTTCTTTCATAGGAACCAGACGGCCAGGGAGCTGGTCGAGGCAGCGCACATTATTAAACGGTCGACGGATTGTGTCAGTCAGCCTTCTGTTCTTTTTGCATGAAAAAGAGATTTCTTATCTGGGCATACGTTGAAATGTAATTTTTATAATCTGTACTGCCGGTGTCAGCAACTAGGGTGTTTCTTTCTCCCTCTTTTCTTTTCTTTTCGCACATGCTCTGTGAGAATGCGACATATGTATATATTGGTGTTTTTAAACGCGGAGCGTTTCTTAGTCGCACGATGTCCCTCGACCGTCGGCGGCGGCGTCCACACGCTAACTGCGCATGCGCGTCGCGGCGAGGCGCAGGTGCGCGTCTCTCCCCCGTACCCTCCTCGCTCTCAACAACAGGTGCAGCGTTGTTGTCCGTCCGCACCCCTTCCCCTACACTATAAAAAAAAATAATAGTTATCGGCGCCTGGTTTCGATCCCACGGCCCTGTGGGCGGAACGCGAGGTACATGGTGCTCTTCCCACTGCGCCACAAAAGCGACACACAAACAAAGGCTACGAACGCGCCTTATATCCTTGACTCATTCAAACTACGTCAAGAAGCTGCTGATACACGGCAGCAGTTGCATCGATCTCGTCTTCACCAGTTGCTGCAACGCACGACCACTGCTTAAAGACCCCTTAACAGTACACTTTAGCGACCACAAAGCCGTCGTTCTCAGCGTCCAATACAACGACAACAGCAACAAATAAATAAATAACGACTTACAACAACCTACTCCTTGCCTTCACTTCTTGCGTCACAAAAAAAAGAAAAATTGGGCCCATCTCTCCACGAGGGGGGACTCGAGTCGCAAAATCACGAAAGTAATAATTAATATATGAAAGAAATAATAATAATTAATAGTAATAAGCAATAATAGTTAACACATTCACTACCACCCCACCACCACCCCGCAAACACTAACGTTAAAGCAATACATCCACCCCCTACGCGACGCATTTACTCGAGTCCCCCTTCGTGGGGAGATGGGCCCAATTTTTTTCGAATAAAGTCAGTAGAAAGTCAGAGCTTGTTTGTGTCTCCCCTTTTCTTGTTTTTCGTCCAGTTTTCGCGCTGTTAGCCGTCATAGATGAGTGCTACGCAAGACCAGGTGACCATCGACATAAAGACAGAGCTGGCTGCGGTGACCAAACCAGCCAGCGCAGACCACGCACCCCCAGAATATTTCTTCTCGTTCGGGCACCGAACCCTTCCAGCCAATGCACAGGATGAACTGTAGCGGACCCGCTGGTATCAGTTGAGTGCCCACTGTCGCAGATGAAGAACTTTGAGGGACTGAACCAACTTCTCCTCAAGTACAACACGGTAGTGCTCTCAAGCGCGTCTGTGTAACGGCTCTAGATGGGTCGCTGACATTGCCAACGAAATGTTGACGACGAAACAGGTTCGTCTGCCCCACTCCAATATCGAGATTTAAACCCTTGCTGAGTTCAAACAAGGGAGTCTACTAAGTGGCGCGTATGTATTCTGGACATTTTCGTTCCAGTTCATACTGTAATGTTGAATCAGCATTCATTAAATGCCTAGTATTGTTTCTTTCGATGCGGTTTCTTGTGCAAGAAATTGAATTATGTTCGTGCAGGTGAGTAACTTTTTATTTGATTTGATTGATTGATTGATTTTAGGGTTTAATGCGCCGACGCAACACAGGCGATGAGGCACGCCGTAGTGGAGGGCTCCGGATTAATTTTGACCACCTGGGGATCTTTAACGTGCGCCGAAATTTCGTACACACGGGTGTTTTTGCTTTTAGCCTCCATCAGAAAAGTGGCCGCCGCGGTCGTGAACTTTTTATTTGCACATCTGAAGCGCAGTATCCTGACTGCGCATTTGAATACCAAAGGGGAAAGTGCCATATGTGTTGCACTTATATAAAACGAGCACCAAGTTGCAGTTATACAGGTCTGGAGTATGATTAATCGATTATGGTGGTTAACGCGCCGACGCTACGCAGGCGGTGAGGTGCGCCGTATACTTCGAGGGCTCCGGATTAATTTTTAACACCTGGGGATCCTTCGGATAATCTGCCGCCAGCGGTGTTCGTAATCGTATAATATACGTAGGGCGATTAAATTGCTCACTTTATTTCGCCTCAGGGTTATCCGCAACTATATTGTAATTTAAAAAAAAATCAAATGTAACGCTAATGCAACGACACGTTCAATGTTCGAAGTGTAACTGGAATGCGTTCCTTTCGTATTAAAGGAAGTTGTAACGGGAACTCGGTTCCTAATTGGGAAGGAACAAGAAACGAGCTTTTGTTCCTGTTTTATGGGAACGTGCACAACACTGGTGCTCACAAGCGGACAAATTTGCGCGCAGCGCCAGGCGTACGTCAGATTCTGAAGTTTTTTTTTTTTTTGTTCTGATGCGTACGTCAGATCCTCAAAAATTCAAGTTTTGGAAATGATGTACAGGGTGGGAAGGGGAGGGGGGTAAAAGAAATGCGAACAACATAGCACACAGCCTCCGACGCATGCAGAAACAGTTGGCTGCAAAGTCAGGAAACTGCGCGCACGCGGAATTTTTCCAGACTGCTTGGGAGGTCGGCATATTCTTGTGGAAAATACTTGATGAGGAGGCAACGCTGGCCATTTTTTTTTTTTGAGGTGCATATTCACGCTGCATCGTCAGTGAGCAGGCTAGAAGTCGAAGGTCGACGTGCAAGCTGCGATCAGCTTAGTGCGCGCTTGGTTTACGGATATAGTGGATAACAGGCACGCTAGCAGGCTGGCTTGCTGGCGCATGTGCATATATACGTAAGAATATGAAACTGTGGAGAAATTATGCGTTTGTTCATTGTAAAACACAGGGAAAAAACTGTAGAAGATTGATTGATTGTGGGGTTTAACGCGCCGACGCCTCACAGGTGATGAGGCGCGCCGTAGTGGAGGGCTCCGGATTAATTTTGACCACCTGGGGATCCTGAACGTACGCCGAAATCTCGAACACATGGGCGTTTTTGCAAAAAAAAAAAAAAAAAAAAAAGAAACTGTAGAAGCAAAGCAGGCAAATATCAGCCACAGCGTTGATCTGAACAAGCAAGAAGATGTTAAAACAACCAATACGAGGCACCTTAGTACGTGCTTGACTTTGTCTTGGTAAAAACGCTTAGAAGCAGCCCTATTTCCATCAAGAATTCGTACCTTTGTTCAAAATTCTGTCACCACCTTAAGGGGGATTACCTTCGCTGGTAATCCACCTTAACAGAGTGCAATGGCTCATAATGTTTTGGCAAATAAGAATTCAATGGCCACTCCACGCGCCCAAGAACTAACACTAGGAAACCCGTAGTTCGTAAAACAACACCTTCTTCCCTTCTTCGCCGATGTAACCCGATCACCGCGAAAAAGCACAGTCTGGATACGCCTCCGGTCGTGTACGGCCGAGAACTTTATGGAATATTCCAAAAACCATCCTAGGGAACGCGATAGTAAGGTCAAATTAGACAACTCGTTACACTTCTGTTTAGTGAAGGCAGTGGCTTAAGTAAACACTCGGCGCACGTGTTGGTCTGGCCTGTGCTGCTGATAAATGAAAAGCGTTATAGCTAAAGCCATTCAAATGAGCAAAGAGCTTTCGGTGTTGAAGTATTCCTTCCTTCTTTTTTTCCTTCCTTCCTGTGGTAAGCGCTTCAATTTTATATGCCCATGCCTGTTATCTACTATATTCGAGAGCCAAGCACGCAGCAGGCTGCTTGCAGTTTGCACGATGACCTTCGACTCCCATCCTGCTCAGGGGCGACGTATCATGAGAGGGCACCTCGAAATAAATGGCCGGCGTCGCTTTTTGATGGAGAATTTTCCACGAAGGTAGTCCGTACTCTCAAACGCTCTTAAAGAATTACGCATGCGCGCAGTTTACTGGCTTTCCAGCCGGAAGGTGCAGCAGGCGTCGGAGGCTGTGCGCTTCGTAGTTCGTATTTCTTTTTATCCCCCCTGTACATTCACTTGCATTTGTCTGGGAAGAAAAGCTGAAATTTCTACAAAATTAATTCTGCTTTACAAAATCCCATCACCAGCCTATTTTTCAATGCTGATCTGGAAGTAACGAAAACAACGTGCTGTCGCTGTCAACCTGCCTAAAAAAGCGTCACTCTTGGAGTGGACGCGAATGCAAGAACGAGTCTGCTCTGGAATAAAAATAAGCACTCTTTCTCTTGGCAGGTGCACAAAGAGACGGCCATAGCCAGTTGTCCTCGCTGGATAACCCGCTCTTAGTTGTATGAAAAACACAATTTCTCGCTTTTGCCGCCTGCCTTTCTGTCGTTCCTTCCAGTGGGGCTGTGCAGCCGGGTAGTTACGATGGAACTTTTTACGCCTTGCTTGTTGGCTGCCTGGCGAGTGTCAGGCACTGCGCTTTGCTGGAAGGAATGCTCTCGAATCGGCAAACAAGCCACCCCCCACCCTTTCGGCTACTGCAGGCTTTAGCCGACGGATGTAGCCTGGTCATTCGCAAGAGGCACGGAAGAAGAGAAGACGTCCCGCACATTTCCACAGCGATTCGGTGTAAAATGAACGAAGAAAGGAAAAGAAAACTCATCACTCACCGGGAGCAGCCAAATAAGCGGCAGTGGGGTTTACACGAAATGCCTCGAAAATAGAGTGGACGTGGAGCAGATGTTCCGCAGGGCATAGAATGAGGGAAAACATGAAAAGGAATGCCCGCGCTGCCTTGGAATTTGTTTGGCTGAGAGTTGGTTCGTATTTACGTTTTTTCTCCGCGTGCCCCTGCTTAGGTAAACTAAGACACGAAAGCGGCGTGGCTCCCCAAACCGCACACGGGCAAGTCCGTGTTGTGCTTTTTTTCGTTGCTGCTTTCTTTGGAGACGTAGCTAAGCAAACAACGCTCCTCGTACCCCTAATAAAAAGAGCGCGCAGCGTCCTGGAGGCCTTGCGTAGGTTTTTAAGTTGCCTGTGAATGTCATAATTGTTTCCTGTTCTGACATTTATGCTCTACTTCCTGTGGCATGTTGTGCTGCAAGCGCATTCCTGTTGTACGAATTTATGAAATCACGAGGTTCTTGTGGTCTCACACTTTTTTTTTCTTAACCGTCATCCGTGAGATAGCGCAAAAAAAAAAAATAATGACACCTCACTTTCCCCCGAAAAATTCGTGGGGTGCACAAAGTGCAGAATGTACAAATAAGTGTGCTTTCATTCTCGGTCAATCCTCTGCTTGGACATTTTGCGGCCGCGCATGCGCGTCTACTGTCCTGAGGCAGATGAGACTCCAGATTTGTTCAACATGGGATTGACCTTGCCATTTTTCGCCAGCACTCTTAAAAAATAATTTTAAATGGAAAATAATCGTTCGAACTGTTTTTAAGTGCGAATGCACTTCTTAAGCGAGCCTGAAGCGTCCGCCGCCGTCCGCATAGCAACAGCTGCGGGTGCGCGCGCTCCTCGTCTTCCTTGGCAACGGGGGGAGATGGGCGCGCGCTGCCTGGCCGCTGACATGGCACATACCCACGTGGGGGATTGGCCAGGAATCTCCTCGTCTTCCTTGGCAACGGGGGGAGATGGGCGCGCGCTGCCTGGCCGCTGACATGGCACATACCCACGTGGGGGATTGGCCAGGAATCGGGCGTGAGAAGGGCTAATGCACCCGCTTAAAGGACGTGCTGACACGAAATTTCAAAGCTGAGATCCGCTCTAGCAATCAAGTACAACGACAACACAAATAGGTGTCTGTGAATAAATGCATCTTTCTTTCTTTGTAGTTGTGTGTGTGTGTGTGTGATCTCTCTTTCGCGAACATTACCGAACTGCGCAAATTCAACTCGTGCATTCGCACTTTCACATTCTTCCCCTCGGGGAAATGCGGGGAATTTTTTCTGTCCAACGAAAGGATGAGAAAAGTAAGCTATGTTCTCAACAAAATTTAAAAAAAAATTGCGCAGTTTCTTTATTTATTTATTTATTTTTGCCGCATTGGAATTCAAAAATGGCTGACGATTACTATACTTCCTGATGCGAAATTTGCGCGCAGCGCGAACTGCAGTCTTCTCGGTCACGGTGCATAGCTTCTGTGTCTCAGGAAGTGATCGTGTGAATAGCGAACGCACAGCGGGCGCCGCTACTCTGTCGTTATCTCGCATAGCGTCGCGGTCGTCGAGTATGTTGTCGCAAATCGTGTTTGAACCTCCCGCGAAAATGTCACATGGTTCGGATTGGCCATGCAATGAGGAGGACGCCGAAGGACCGATGTACGTGCATCACGCAGCGTGTGCCAAGCTTCTGTGGCGCGGCCTCGGCATACTGCCCTCCCCCTCACATTTTCGCTATACTTTCATTCTCCTCTTTCCTGTGGGCTAATATTCGGTGGCGTCTTCGTCCTCTCGGTTATCTCGTAGTGTGTCGCCGCCGGAGAGCGTCTCGCATCTCCTCTACATTTCGCCCTCCCCCTCACACTTTCCTCCCCCGTTTTCCTTCTGTCTTCGGTGTTCCCTTCGTACGCTCCGTTAGAAGGCCGGCGACGCCGCCAAATCACAGTAGCGGACCCTTCACAGCTGCGCACCAAAATGCAGTTGAAAGTTCGAGTCTCACCTCTTTATTCGGTTCCACCCGGTCCCAGCTTTTGTAGCATCGCTTCACAGTCGATCACCGGCACTGCAGAGAACTCCGAATTCATCCTGCGGCATGTACACCCGCGTTCAATATGACCTGCAACGCTCAAGTTCTTACAGACATATTCACAGGACTTCCCTTCTGTGCCCTGGGGTGAAAATCAAGTACACATTAGGTGCATTGCGTCCTAATGCATCAAACCACACACCACCTTTTATGACAAAATCAACTGTTTTGATGCTATTATCTACCAAATACAAGCCGTGTGTTGCAGGTCATATTGAGCGCGGATGTATAGTACTCATATGCTTGTGTTGCGCTGATGAAACCGCGGAGAGCCACATACATGGCGTTCCGCCTCTCCTCAGCTTGCTTCTCCCGCTGCGTCTACATGTCGCTTCCTTTCTATTTGTCCCAGAACCCTCTCCAACGTTACTCTCACCTCTTCACACGGGGTTCCTCTCAAAATGACCATGTCCTCCTCTCCTCACATATTGGGTTCCTTTTCAACTTGAACACGTGCTGCTATGACAACCACGGAGCCTCCGCTGCCACGAAATTCTTATGTAGTAGGCTAAGAACATCTGATGTTAACAGAAATTTTCTCGTGTATGCAATTGTATGCATGGAGTAATTGTAAGGCGCAGTCTGCTTCGTGAGGCGTTACGACTTTCTGTCGGTTTCTCCCTCCTTCAATTCCATCGCACTTCTGGAACACCGTATTGGAGCGCCGTCTTAGACCAACTGCACTGGCATGTTGGTCGAAGTGCGCTCTGCAGGGACCCGCGTCAAAATCCCTCATGACCCTTAGCACGCCCATGACCGTTTAGTTTAGTTTTGGTTTCGCCCACAAAGAAAAAAGGAAATTAGGATAGCTTTCGGTTGAAGCACTTACGTTCTTATTCAGAGCAACTCCCGCATCTCGCATTGCACTATAGGACGTCAGGCATAATGCCCGGCGTTTAGGCTAAACGTTAGGTAACCTTCAAGTCGAGTCAACCAACGTCACACTAACTATACACCGAGCTGCGGGTTGACGACGTAGGCCTAACATCGGGCCGTCGCATATCCGCGCCGCCCCTCCCCGTACTGCCCGATAACCGTAGAATTGCGTGTAATTGGGCGAGTTGGTTCATTATTGACTGCAATATTTCACCTTGAACGGAAACTAAGGACGGCCGAAAGGAAACACGGCGTTGCGTCCGTGTTTCCTTTCTACCATCCGTGTTTTTAGTTTAAGCCGCAATTTTGCTGGCCATTAACTTTAGCGCGAGTTTGTCATAAGCTAAAAAATACGGGAGACTTCACCGAGGGAGCTATTCTCTACATCTACGAAATCGGTTGAGGTAGGCTAATGTGCTTTCGCACTAAAAAGGTGAGTCCTGCCACTTTCACCGAAAAAAAAAAACGTATGCAAATTTTTTCTTCTTTTCTTCCTTTTTTCATTTCTGTCGCGCGCGAAGTTTAGGTTACCATAGCGGGAATCCCGACAACGCCAGTACTGAGAATCGATACTTCATGTTTCGCGAAAACACCCTCATTGCAAGCGAGTGTAGGATGCTCCGCAATTCATTGGCCTGAATGGCGCACGTCCAACCTAAGCCGGCGCTGCAGTCAAAAAGACGGCGTCGACTCAAGCGGAACGGCGTTACGCTGCTCTGTGCACCCTTGTCGGCTCCGGCCTTGGGAGATCCGAGCACGACTTCTTTGGCTCGTCTCCACCCACTTCGACTGGCACCAAATATTAGCGTTCTTTTTTTTTTTTTTACGAAGAAGCGACTAGTTTGAAAATTCACGAATGCGCACACAGAACCGGAAAATATATTCATCGGTGAATGGGGCAATGTTGTCGGGTGAAAAGTTGCACACCGAGCAATAAGTACAAAAAATATCGATACTATGGAGTTCAGTGCTTCTCGCTACAATGAACTGAACACAGACATGGGCAGCTTCTGCATTCAGTGCATGATATAGGTTGCGTTGAGCTGCTCATGTATATTTTTGTTTTCTTTATTCGGGGTTGGATGTTGTTGTAGTAGCTTCTTTCAAGATTTTTTTTTTTACTTTCTTTGCACTGCTTTATCAAGGGAACAAACGGGTGCGAAAATCAGCATGCAGAAATAGTAAAGAACTGGCGGGACTCAGTGACTGGGGAAGACGTTAAGAGGCCAGGCTAAAACAAAAGGGGGAGGGGGTTGCAATTCCGTTAACATCCTTATCACCGTGCCTATACCAGGTCTTATGGCAATCAGCTCGGCAATTAACTCGCGTGGCAGTTTGTATATTTAACGAACGTTGGTTATTTGCATTCAAAATACTCTCATGAAGGGGGGGGGGGGGGGGGGCGATGTTCGAAAAATGAACTAAGTGTAATGAAGTGTTCAATGATACAACTAAGCAAAGCCTACTAGTTTATTGAAACTGAACTTCTGCTCCAAACAAAGAAGTGGTGTATTCCAAAGTAACGATGAAGTAGCGGTCATACAAGTACGTAGACGAGCTAAGTTAACATTCGAGCTTCACCTCGTCTGTTCCTGTGTGCTTTTTTTGTTCGTTGCACGTTTTCATGGCAGGCAGCGCACCTCTCCACTTTAAGGTGTTGTAAAGTTCGGGGTATGGAAGGGTGAAGAGTTTGGTCGACTACTAGTAAAGACGATCGTCTTTCGTGGGTACCTAAGCGCGAAAATTTTGGTCTGTCTGTCTGTCTGTCTGTCTGTCTGTCTGTCTGTCTGTCTGTCTGTCTGTCTGTCTGTCTGTCTGTCTGTCTGTCTGTCTGCCTGCCTGTCAAATCAGCCAGAAATGCCACTGGCGAGCCTACTTACTATGTGTTACTGACCAACCGGGAATCGTTGGGTAAGAGATTCGTGGGGGAAAAGGAATGTCTGAATCTATTGCTTGAATGGACTTCAAAAAATTACAGCCCGATCAGCTTACTGTCAGTCGTCTAAAAGGTACTTATCAAGGTAATCGCTAGCAGAATTTCTGCCACATTAAATTTCAGCCAACCCAATGAAAAAGCAGGGTTTCGTAAAGGCTATTCAACAATAGACCATATTCACACTATCAGTCAGGTGATAGAGGAATGCGTGGAATATACTCAACCCTTATATATAGCCTTCATAGATTATGAGAAAGCATTTGATTCTGTCGAAACCTCAGCAGTCATTCAGGCATATCGGAATCAGGGTGTAGAAGAGCATTACGTAAGGATACTAGAGGATATCTACAATGGATCCACAGCTACCACCGTCCTACATAAGGAGAGCAGTAAAATACCAGCAAGGAAGGGCGTCAGGCAAGGAGACACAATCTCTCCAATGCTATTCACAGCATGTTTACAAGGGCTATGCAGAACATTATATTGGGATCAGGTGGGCGTAAGGGTTAATGGCGAATACCTTAGTAACCTCCGATTTGCTGATGACGTTGCCTTGCTAAGTAACTCGGGGGACGAATTGCAAAGCATGATTACCGCACTGGGCAAGCAGAGTAAAATCATGGGCCTGAAAATTCAAAGTAATGCTTAATAACCTCGGGAGAGCACAGCGGTTTGGGATAGGGGGCGATGCAGTGGAAGTGGGGAGCGAATATATCTACTCAGGCAAAGTGGTGACCGCGGCTCCCAACCATAAAGCAGAGGTAATTAGAAGGATAAGAATGGGGTGGAGTACATTCGGCAGGCGTTCTCAGATAATGAATGGTAGCCTAAACAGGGAAGTGTATGACAGCTGCATCTTGGCCGTACTCACCTACGGGGCAGAAACTTGGAGGCTCACTAAGTGGGTACGATTTAAATTGAGGACGACTTAGCGAGAAATGGAACGGAAGATGACAGGGTTAACATTAAGGGACAAGAAGACCGGACTGGGTCAGGGAACAAACGTGTGTTAAGGACATATTAGTAGAAATAAGACGAAATGGGTGTGGGCAAGGCATGTAATGCGAAGGCAAGATAACCGTTGGTCATTATGGGTAACAGAGTGGATCCCTACAGAAGGCAGGCGTGGCAGGGGGCGTCAGAAAGTTAGATGGGCAGGTGAGATGAAGAAGTTTGCGGGGATAAAGTGGTCGCAGTTAGCACAGGATCGGGTAATTCGAGATCCATGGGAGATGCCTTTGCCCTGCAGTGATCGTATATAGTCAGCTGCTGCTGCTGGTGCTGCTGCTGATGATGATGATCATGACAAATGTGTTGCCCTCGCCTTCTTGTATTTCCTTCCTTCTCTTCCCTACCTGCCCCTTCCGCCTCTCACCCTTATCCCTTCGCCTATCCCACCTCTTCCTTCCCTTCATATATTCTCCCTCCTACAGTTACCCTGACCAGTGCATATTTATTTTCCTCCACTCCCCCAACGCATATTTCCAAATTTAGTCACTCTACCATCTCCATTTTATCACTCCCGATCCCGATCCCACCTCCTCCCCTTTAATTTTCTTCTCACCTTCTCCCTCCACTTCTCCTTCCCCTACTTCCTTCTCTCTCCTACCCGATTGTCCCGCTTCCCTGTCCCCCTCTCACTACACTCCTCTTCCCCTCACCCTGATCTAGTACCATCTCCTTCACCGATTCTCCGTCCTCTCGTTCTTACTTCCCCCTGATA
Organism: Haemaphysalis longicornis; assembly: GCF_048455015.1. NCBI lineage: Eukaryota > Metazoa > Arthropoda > Arachnida > Ixodida > Ixodidae > Haemaphysalis > Haemaphysalis longicornis. The sequence goes on from NW_027526203.1 coordinate 411,579,351, forward strand.
CTTCCCAATTCCGATCGCACTCCTCCCTTTCCCATACACCATTTCCTTTTCCTCCCCATCCCCATCCCGATTCACTCGTTTTTATTTTCTCTTCTCTCTCCTTTCTTTGTTCCTCTTTCTCTCTACAACTCACCTGCCCTCTTCTCCTTCCCTCTCGGCATTCCTCTTCCCCCTATCAATCCCGTACCCACAAATTCCCAGTGGTCCAGCAGTAAACCACTAGGAAACAGGCTCGCCAGTAGCATTTCTGGGTGATTCGAGTGACAGACAGACAGACAGACAGACAGACAGACAGACAGACAGTAGTCGAAGAAAGACGATCGTCTCTAAAAAGTCGGGTAGCACAGCTTGAGGCGTGTGTGACCTCGGGCCGGGGTCGCTGTTGATATTTCCCTTGGTCAACCTCAAGGTTAAGGTGACCATCAAGATGTTCAATTTTCTGCAGTATGAAATATTGGTTCAATTCTCTGCAGTCTGAAATATGAGTTCACGATATCATAGTTCAAAGAAAGAAAAAGAAATGGGCTTGGGCTGGCCGTGTAGTGAGACGAATCGATAAACGGTTGACAATTAGGGTAATAGAGTGGATACCAAGAGACGGGTCTAGAAGAAGGGGAAGGCCAACAACACGATGGAGGGATGCAATACGGAACTTCGGGGGTAAACTGTGGACTCGAGCAGCGCAGGACAGGAGTGGTTGGAGGTCAATGGGAGAGGCCTTCGTCCTGCAGTGGACCTGAGTAGGCTCAGGTTGTTGTTGTTGTTGTTGATGATGATGATGATGATGAAATATCGGCCCACGAGCTTATATCGTTTAGGCTGCTCGTGGGATTTCTGTACGAGTGGATACTCAACCCCCAGCAACTGCATTCGGTGTCTTGGCGTTTTAGCATTCACCATATCGCCCCGTAGCTGTTGGTCCTTATAGTGTGGTTGCGAATGAGCTGGTTGGTCTTGTTTGACACCGCATGTATCGGTGGACGTCCGGTGCTGAGGTCGCCTTCTTTGTCATGGGTTAGCATGACGTCGAGCAGAGTAGTCGGTTGCACACCTTCCGTACACGAGCGCCAACTCGGTCATCTGCATGCCTATGCACGGCTGTGTCACACGCAAAGGTGGCGTGACGTGAAATTTTGTACGTCCCTAGGCTTATGCTCTCTGTCAGCGTATACATGAACAGCATAGCCGCAAGGCTACTCTTTTCATCCATTCATTTTAGGGTTATACGCTACGGTCCTCCATCATTCCATGTAGCTGCAGTGTAATTCCACTTAACAGGCCGTTCCGCGGTCCGTAATGACGACTTCACGGGCGCCATGTAGCAGAATAAAATTGTGGGTGAAAAACTGTGAGGCCTAATTTGCAGTTGCATTAGGAAAACCCACGATGTCTGCGTAGCGCGTTAGGTGATCCAGTGCAACGATGATATACTTGCGCTGGGACTGTGACACTCGAAACCACAGTAGTCAGTTCTTTCTGATTGGCTGGAAAGGGGGCTCTACACGCTGCGACAGTTGCCTGTAAAATGCCACCATGCTTTGTTTGCGGCGTTAGCGTTGGCCGTCTCGGCGACTTCGTATGTGGTGGCTAACGCCAGCTGTCTGGTGTGTCGTGAGTAGCGCTTAGCTTTGACGCGCCCGTGTGCATAGGCGGGGCTGTACCGTGGCGTCTACATGATGGATTGCTGGGGCAGCCGTCCAAGATTTTACCGCATAGGTCAGCTAGACGAGAGGTTACTTTGCCTGAGGTGCGCTTTTCTTCACAAGAGTGAAGTTTTTTAATGCAACATTCTGGCAATTACTTAATCACCATTGGTTCTTCAACGTTGCGTCCTTCGAGGTAGTCGATCATGTCGCGCCTCCCTGGATGGGCTCGCTGCTGTGCTCCTAGATAAATCACCTCTACGGCTCCAAAATGACATCGTTACAGATCGGTGGCGGATGTTCGACGGTTGCACACGAAAAGCAGTCGGTGTCCCAATGTTCCTGCCGCAGTTGTAGATAACGGCAACATCGAATTCTTGAAGGTCACATGCTGCATAGCCGCAGTAGAGGTAGCGAATCTTTCAGGTTTACTGGCCCTTCACCCGTTACTTCGTCGAAGGATCTGCCGTCGATAGGGGGGCGAAACTTGTAAATGGTCCGCATAATCGCATGGCACTGTTTGGCTATGGATAAGGAGTTTTTATAGCGGCAGCTCTTAACAGAAGTTTCCCTAATCGTCACCGGCCAAACAGTATAAAAATTAAACAAAATAACATTACCAACCCTCGAGAATGCGGTTTAGAAAAATAGAAAAAAAATGAAGTTCACTGTTCTCGAGTGAACACACCCAGATATACAAAAAAATGGCCCCTTCCACCTTCGACACCGAACGCAAGAAAATAGAAAGGAAACGTCCCCTCCATCATAGAGAGCACGCGCCAGATGTGAGCGTTATTGCGCCAGTCTCAGTGACCTTGGAACGGCGTCAGACCTAAGGAGCCAGTGCTCACGCCAGTCAGTGGGAGGGCTTACTCCGCGTCTGTAGAATATAGGAACATGGTTGTCTCCTTGTCTCATAATTAGACGGAGGTGACTCCGCCAAAGATCTTCCGCTCACGTGAAGAGGCGGCAGCTGCTTTGGAGTGTAATCGAGCTCGCTCCTCGGCGGGAACGTTAGCGTCTATTTAGACTAGGGACTAGACAGCAACTAGTCGATATTATCGAATCAATCTACATAACTCGCTTTGTTCTCGGGCAAACTTACACTGAAGACCTCATCGGCTGGTCAAACACACGAATCACGCAAGTGTCCCAAGACTATTTGTACAAAAGTTTAGGGACAAATCATTCCATCATTCATGCATCCCGTGCGATCGACTCCATTTTGTTACAGGATTAAAGGGACAGACAACCGATTTCTGTGCAATGCATGTCAGCTAGCTCATATGAAAGCCAGCGTTTTATATAACGGGGTAACCGAAATTAATTTCTAAATAAACAGGCAGAAATAATTTTAATTTTGCACTAAAATTTCTGAAGTTTGAAAGGTGGCGACACGTAATGTCTAAACGTGACACTAGCTTACGTCTCCAAACAACTGCGTCGATTTCAAGGAGGGATTCAAAAACAGCACGAAGGAATAGAAAACGTTGAACATTATTGTTGTTTTAGTCGGGGACAAGTTTTTAAATACCACTGTTTATGTCACTTGCAGTTAACAGTATGTTGCCGCACAGCATAATGTAATGGTTGCCAGTATTCCATTTGGTGGGGCACGTGTGGGACACGTTCGCTCTTTGTTTTTTTTTTCCTTCGTGAGCCCTATGAATACAACGTTTCGTTTTACCGAACATCATAAATACCAAGGTCCGCCAAAATCCAACTTACGTTCTATGTTAATTGTGCACATTGGACGTTGGTGGTGGCAGTCTACCACGATTTTTAGAAGGTATGAGAAAAGCACCACCCCAATCAAAACAAATTAGCAAAAAAAAAGACGAACAATTAATGAGCTCCATTGATTTTGGTGGCCTCACATCTTCATTTATTATGGTTTTTGTCTACCTTCGCGGCGGAAGAGTGCACTGTCGTCGTGAGAAGGCGACATGCACACAGCATGCAGGCAGAAATCGAAAGTAATGAACCAACACGATCGACCGTGTTTTTCATTTTTAATTTTTTGCGTTATACATACAGTTTACGCCGGGTAATGCCATTATTAAGTACGCTATCATGCGTTCCCAAAAGATGCGTGGGAATGTTACCTGCAATATTTTAAAGAGAAGCTTTCTATGCTCACTGATGGCGTCTATGTTCGAGCAGAATGCACTCCACGAATTCCAACTTTACACAATGGGCTTCACAAAACGATGGTGATCATAAGCGAAGGCCCATCAAGCGCCTCAAGGTAAAAACGCTCCCCGTGGTCGGAAACGAACTTGGATCCCGCGCGTTTTGAAGCCGACGTCTACGCGCTTGCGCCATTCTGACACGGCCGAAGCAGTTTGGATTTTGGACTTTGACTTCGACTCAGGTTGCACTTGGCGTTTCGGCCATCTTTTTCTTGGGAAGAGGCTTTGATTTTGTGTTTTTAATTTCACGGGAACTGTTTTAGAAGCGTAATATTTACATCGTCGAGCAGAACTGAACAAACGCTCTAGGATGTTGCCAGCTCACAGTATATCTGGTATTCTACACGCATCATTTCTTGCATTGTTTACCCTTCCTGGCACAACAACAATCCATCATATCCCCGGATACTCTATTCTGCACGTCAAAGTGAGCCGTATCCCTAGGCATTACACACGTAATACAAGAAAAGCCGACGACCAGCCCGTATCAAATATCTACTCTATAAATTCCGCACCCGCTCGGGCAAAAAATACACTGACGTGGCCCAGCCTACGCCCCCACCACTCCTGAAGGCATTATTCTCGCATGACCTACGATCACTAGCAGAAGTAAGAGCAATTTCCCTTGAAACGACTGCTGAAGACAGATACCTCACCATAATAACCGACTCCCGATTAGCCTGCCGCCGATTCCTCACTGCTGTCTTTATCACCGGATCCGCCACCATTCTTCCGGAACTCAGAATAGTATGGACGCCTGGGCACAAAGCCCCGGAGGGAAATGAAGCGGCCCACTTCAATAGCCCACAGCGTGGCAGGGCTCCCCCGATTTGGAACACCCAACCTGGACAACTCAACCGACCTCTTACCAGAACCTATACCCCCCCGCTACACCGACACCGTACAATAATACAAACTTTCAAACCACTGCCCCCCTCCTCCTCCCCCCTCCCCCATTCTTCTCTCTACAAGGAAGACCCACTCCGTCGAACCAAAACCAACACTTTTTCACACGGACCCTCTCCACATAACATGACCCGTACACTTTTCATACCACCGTGAAAATTCCCTGCAGAACTTGCGACATTGATACACATCCACAGAGCCTGCACAAGTTCACCGCTCCTTCCCAATCACTCACACGAGCAATGGGATAGTACACTAACCAGCGATCTACGGAACAGCAGGAGCTGGTACGCCTGGGTCGGTTGCACACATTTTTTTTCTGCCTTTACTTTTCCCTCACTCCTCCTTTCTGGGCTTTGCTTTATTGGTGAGGCAAATAGGTGCTTAGAGTATGGGTTTAAAATTTCAATAAAAGCGGCATGGGTGTAATCGAGGCATACACAGCTTTCTCACTCAAAATTCCAACCTCTCAGGAACCCAGCAAAACCACTTCAGGAAAGTGATAGTTGGCATAAGACAAGGAGTCAACTTGAAGATGAATGTCTAAAATGATTTTCTAGGATTTTCAATATTGTTTTGTGCAATTCGTTGCCAAATCTTACTCCCCATGTATTCGTATGGGATAGTTTCTATGGCGCTGGAACTATGACGCGCAACGTGCAACACGTAGAAACTGTGCAAAAAGGACTACGTGTTTACTGTTTTGTAATGGAAAGTGCGGTGGTTTGCAACGTAGCTCCTCCTTTTATAAGCATTACTTGCAGCTCGACATGCTACGACATAGGACAATCGAACCTTTGTACTCGCACATTTATGAACGCGAAAAAAAAAATATCGAATTTCACATGTTTTTTTTAGCGATATGGGAACGCCAGTCGTGTGTAAGCAAACAAAAGCGAGAAAAGCCCTGTTCCGAAATTGAATCGTACACAGCGTGGTTGCTGCAAATTAAGCATTTTGTGATGCCAAAACCAGCCCCGAAGGCACTGGAAACCAGAACCGTTCGCATGTTGCATGCTGACAAGTTAAAGCAAAGGTCAAAAGTTAATGTAGCTCCAAGAGTAAACAGAATGTCGCGGCGGCCGCTTTTCTGATCGAGGCGGAAAGCGAAAACGCCCGTGCCTTTGAGATTTCGGCGCACGTTGAAAAGCCCCAGGTGGTCAAAATTAATCCGGAGCCCTCCACTGCGGTGCGCCTCATAACCTGTGTAGTTCTAGAGCGTTAAACCCTATAATCAATCAAGTAAATAGAATAGCGGTGATAGCTGACATAATCACAGCACAAATAAAATAGCATTAGTTAGCATGACTTATCGCAGTTCCTATCAGCGCTTCTAGGAATTTGTGCGATACAATCCGCTCACCGTTCCCAGGTGTTTGCTACTTGGGACACTGCATGTGCGGCGCACGCGAGGCAAGATAGGAATTAAACTCACGTGAAAGGGGAGACGAGCTAGTTTGTGGATATGCATCGCTGAAACTTGCATCGCATTGGGTGTGCATCATTAAAAGCACAAAAAAAGACGAGGACAAGAACGATGTGGTTCCCCTTTCTTGTCAGTCTTATTTTGCGCTTAAGTTTCAATGAAGACTAAATTAGCCGGCCCGTTGTCATTCATTCTTGTTGCAGGAGAACGTCTGCATATTACTTGCGCATACAGTTGGAGACACACTTTGCAAGTATTTCCTAATGAGTTAACGACGTGCCTTTCTCGAAAACAATTTAATTGCCCTCCATGGCCTTGGCAGTGCCGCCTGCGGGTCACGACGTAATAACCAGAACGACGGGGTGTCACCGAGGGTACTGAGTCGTCGTTTGCTTGACTTGCAGATAATACGGTGCAGTCAGTAGGATACTCGCTTGTGTAATATGCATTAAAACCGCGTGAGCGGCTCGTGCGGAGGTCGCAACTTGTGCACGTGGTCTCGCAGTCACAGAGCATGCGGCACGCTTGCATCCTACTTGTATCCTACTTGCGACGTCACACAGAGTCGGTGCCACGGTATGTCCTCGAGGCGATGCATGTCGGTACGCAGCTGTTTTTTTTTTTTTTTTAGTAAATTGGGCAGTTTTCTCTTTTTGATAGCCCATGACACTGCAAGTCCTTTTCGCAACCAACAGGTCTATAAGCTCTTGGCCTACAGCCCGCCTGGGCATGCGTCATACTGGGGCATTAGTTTTTATTGTTTTTTTTTTCGTGTGTGCCAAAGGAATTACCTGATTTTTCACCAAGCATTTTTAACGTTTTGGTAACTGTTGAGGTCAATTCTATGAACCATGATGAACTATCCTTCCATCTTCTGTGCTTCGTAATGGCATCGAAATTTGTGCATGGAATTCCGAAATATTACTTTCCTGCGCAGCGAGAGCTGCGACCAAGTGGTTACGATCCCTTCTTCGAAACACGTGGGACCTGGCCTCGATCCTGTGGTTTAGTTCGAAACGAAGAGTGTTTTAGTTCGTAAGCCCTTTTGCCCAACATTCCTGGGTTTCGCGGATGTAAGACGAAATCTTGGCTAGTACCTCACCGTCGCCAAGGAGCCAGCCGACATGTTAACGGCACAGCAGGCGGGGGGGGGGGGGGGGGGGGGGGTGAACGCGCGCGGGTATGCGTCGGACCTTCGTGCCTTGCGGTCACCCGTGCCCGCTCCTTGGCGCACAGTGAGTTTGACGTTGCTTGGCGGGCCGTTAAGCTTAATATCAGGGCTGCCAAGAGTAAAGCATATATAGGCCTAAGGCGGTAGGCCGGGTCTCTTAGTCGTTGTAACAGAGGGGAAAAAAAGGCACAAAAGGAAATGTATGATGATGACGGTTTCACGTCTACCCCTTAGGCACAACCGTGGATGTCCTCCGCAGCTTGAATCAAGCTTGTCGATAGTCGCACATAACCGTAGAGGGATAGTGGACAACGCTTTATAAAACGACTAATCAAATAATTTGATTGATTGATTGATTGATTGATTGATTGATTGATTGATTGATTGATTGATTGATTGATTGATTGATTGATTGATTGATTGATTGATTGATTGATTATATAGCGTGAGCACTTGGGTGGCGGTCGACCACAAGACACGTGGGCGTAAACCGAATCCCTTTTGAAGAAACACTAGCGCAGTGACTGACCAAGTTCAAATGTTAAAAGACGTTTCGTACGTTTCGTACGGGTTTTGGTTCACAATATAATGCCTGACCAGACGAAGTTTCGTCGAACCCTTGACTGAATCCCCCCTGTGTGTGTACTCTGAAGCCTAGCGAAGTGTTACAAACCGAAAGTGTAGTTAGGTGGTGCTATATTGAACGATGTTCTATACGCAGGAATGTATGCTGCCTTTGCAGGATATTCCGTCAGTCATTTTTTTTCTTAACTGCACCCCACGCAGGCATGTATGCACGCGCAAGGATTTAAAGATGGGTGGGTACTGCTAAATGAATTTTAGGCCCAAAGAAGTCAGGTACTCAATTTCTCAATCCCCCCCCCTCCTTTTTTTAACCTCGAGAAATTGGAGGACATGTGAAAAAATCCGCTTCTGCCAAAACTGGTTGAAAAATTTAGGCCCATCTTATCCTTCACGCCAATTCCGTAATAATGTGTAACGAAGACTCCTGATGCGTGAGTAAACGCCGTTAACGTTGACCATTCAAGTTTGCAGATTTAACAAGTAGAAACTCGAGCCTCGGTACTAGTTTACTGGAAACGATAAGGCCGGTTTGTTTCTCCTGGTGAACACGACGCTCGAGTACGCACGCCCGCTGGCACGCGCACACTCACACGTACGCACCCACCGGCACGCGCGACTAAGCCTCCCTGAGAAATAAGTGACGAATGCATAACGGGCTGGATGCCTGCGTATTTCTCGTATGTCAAGAAACACTTCGGCGGAGCGCGCACCAGAAATGGAGACTTGTATTACCCACGGCGACGTTCGCCTCGTCAGCTTCGGGCGCCGCTGTTCCTCGCTTTTGCGTCCGCGTTTTACGCGGAGTTCCCA